>NW_026294573.1:18696069-19103569 GCF_007827085.1 Peromyscus californicus insignis | reverse complement strand
AGGTTTTAAAAGTACACTAAAATTCAAATCAGTAAAGCATTTCTCCAATAAAATCTACCATTAAACATCATTTAAAAAACATTCTCCCATGTTTCTGGTCTCTAAGTGAAATAAATATACTTTATAAATATAAAGTACGTTCTTAGAATTAAGTCTTTAGAAACATTCAAAGCAAAATAATTATATTGTTTAAAAAAAAAAAAGAAATACCTTATCAGTTGGAATGGTAACTGTTCTGTCAAAAGTCAAGCATGAACTCTTTGGGAAAAGGAGTAATGTAAAAGTAAATTCACATTGGTAGATTTACCAAAAGGTTATATGGTACATCTTTACTGTCCTTTGGGATGCCATGGCAAAATAGCAAACTATGTTGTAACAAATGTTTTTAAACATCAGTTGTATTATCTTGTATCAGTTCATATTGGAAGACAGGAACAATTATGTTAACTGGCTTTATTAGGACTGTCAATTCATCTGCCTGAAGTTTAACTAGAATGTAAACAAAATCCTGTGCCTAAATTCTAACTGGTAACCAGCTGACTTGCAGCTACAGCTAAAGACTTTAGCTCTTTTAAAAACAACATCCAATCAAATCAGAATTGCCCCTCATGCTTCAAATAAATGTCCATCTCAAAAGCTACTTTAAAGAGCAGTATACAGCTTTACCAATTGCTCTTGTTTGTGTTTTTGTTGTTGTTGTTGATGTTCGGCCACTTTACACAACTCACCTCCAAACACACACTGCGTCATCAAGGGAGTTGGGTCAGAGCGACATTGGGACACTCACTCTGCTGTGACCTAATAAGGTGATGGTGCTATACTTCAGACGCAAGGAATAACTTCCATTTTGGTTCAGGCCTTTTAAATCATAAATCACATTATCATTAGAAAATTGCTGTCAAAGTAACTTAACATGTAACAGCAAAATTACAAACAGTAAGTTTGATTTTTCACCTGTGTAGCTTTCAAAACTATGCACCTTCACTAAACTTCCAGCCTTAACAGTTGTTTACAAAGTGAATTCTTTTCACAACAAACATTGTAAAATAACCCTTCTATATTTGTATTCCATAGAAAAACTCAGTTTCCATAGATTCACAAATTGTCACATATTCAGAAATAAGAGCGATCTGTATATTAGTACCTTCACTTCCAGCTGGTTGAATATAAACTCAATCACAACATCATCTTCAAATCCAAGGATTTCAGTTACTCTTTTTGTTATCCAAGGCTTTATAACCTCCAAATTTACTTTGCTCATGTCCACCTGAAGAAACATGCAAACCGTTAAGTCAAAGTTTACTGCAGTAAGAACTTGAGTTATACTTTATCTAAATATTTATTTTAGCTCATGCATGTTTAAAGTTATCTCTCATGCTCATTCTTTGGTTGCATAGTGTATGTGGTGGCTAAAAGGTGGCAAATGTGCAACCATTAACATTGATTTATTTGTTTGTTTATTTATTTATTTCACAAAAGTTCAGTTTATCTCCCAAACCTAAAAATGCAACAACTGTTGTAAAAAGGTAACCGCCCCACCCAGAATACCTTTTTTTCTAGACATTCTGCGAATTTCAGCTGCTTGAGGAGCTTCTTCTGTTTGTTGCTGAACCGATTATCCTGTTCCGCACTTGTTCCCTGAAGGAAGCAAACGCATGTCCTATGAATACAAGATTAAATTGTCCTTTTCTTTTCCAATTAAAAAGTGGCGCATGTCTGTGGAGGTCAGAGGACAACTCTGGAGAGTGGGTTTTTTCCTTCCAACACGCAGACCCCAGGGGTGGAATCAGGTCCCCAGGCCTGGCGGCAGGCACTGGCCCCTACTGAGCCATCCTGACAGCCTTCTTTAAGAAAAACAAAATAGTTTTGAGGCCAGCCTGGTCTGCAGAGAGCTCCAGCACAGTAGGAGTAGTTACAGAGAGAACCCTGTCTCAACCCTGGCCCCCCACTCCACACACACACACACACAAAAGAAAATAACAAAATCTCACGTTTCTTTTATTAGCCCAGGCCAGCCCTCAAACTAACAGTAATTTTCCTGTCTCAGTTTCTCAACTAGTGGCTTGAATCACAATACTGGTGATTTCAAAGTTTAAAAACAAAACAAAAAAAACTTTTAAATAAAGTTTCCACTTATTTTATTTAGTTCTGTTTGCACACCCTTCCCAGCTCCCATACACAAGGACCTGACTATGCAGTCCTGGCTGGCCTGAAACTCCCTATATAGACCAGGATGGTCTGTAAGTCACAGAGATCCTCCAGCTTGGAGGACTGTGGGAATGAAGGCATATGTCAGCTAGCATGGCCTAATCCCTTCACTTTTAGGGCACATGCCTACCTTCCCACTGTGCTGACACAGCTCTTTGTTCATTTTACCCCATTACAATGTTCTTCTAGTTTTCTGGGATTTTTTTTTAAATGTTTGTCTATGTGTTGCCTATATTATATCTGAGCCATGTACCCAGACCCAAAAGTAAAATTCTTTAATAGCAAATAAAGGCCAGGCGGTGGTGGCACACGCCTTTAATCCCAGCACTTGGGAGGCAGAGCCAGGCGGCTCTCTGTGAGTTCAAGGCCAATCTGGTCTACAGAGTGAGTTCCAGGACAGGCTCCAAAACTACAAAGAGAAACCCTGTCTCGAAAAACCAAAAAACGAAAACCAAAACCAAAAAAAAGCAAATAAAGGTTGTGACTTTTACAGTCAAAACAACGGAGTCAAATATACAG
The DNA here is from genome assembly GCF_007827085.1 of Peromyscus californicus insignis. Taxonomy (NCBI): domain Eukaryota; kingdom Metazoa; phylum Chordata; class Mammalia; order Rodentia; family Cricetidae; genus Peromyscus; species Peromyscus californicus. The sequence continues at coordinate 19,100,842 of NW_026294573.1, read as the reverse complement.
TCAAAATATCCAGATATAAGATTACATCCATTTCTAAATTTAGTTGACACATAAAGCACCTATATTTTAATATAAATGTACATCCTTAATAAGTCAAGTATAACATAGCAATATCAGAGTAAGACTCCTGTTCACATCCATGTTAAGTCGGACACTTATGCTCTTTGCAGACCTGTTGAAATGAGAACACTGCAATATTAAGTTTTATCCTGCCCTGAAAAACAGCAGCACTGCTTGCAAGAGTATGGTGGCACAAGGACACCCCAAGACGACACTGTTTTAGCCTGTCCCAACTTGGAATGTGAAGAGACAGGAGGCAGGAAGACTGTGGCAAGTTTGAGGCTAGCCTGGCATACACAAGTTCCAAGCAACATAGCAAAATACTATCAAAAGACCAAAACTGAAGGATGGTCTTTTCACTCAGTGGCGGAGTGTTCAGTGCAGGGAGCCCTGGGTTTAATCCTAACACTACAAAAACCAGGTATGGTGGTGCCTGTATCCCAGCACTAGGGATTTGGAAGGTCAGGAGTTCAAAGTTATCCTTAGCTCTACAGTTTGAAAGAGATACAGGAAACCCAGTGTGTTTGAGGGGGGTACATGCCAAGACCAAAAATGTGGGGCACAGTGGTGCATACCTATAACTGAGCACTTGGGAGTTTAAGGAAGACCAGAAATTATTCTCAACTACTTAGTTCAGGACACTAATTCTGTCTCATAGATCAGAGAAGAGAAAGAATGGGGCCGGGCGGTATTGGCGCACGCCTTTAATCCCAGCACTTGGGAGGCAGAGCCAAGCGGATCTCTGTGAGTTCGAGGCCAGCCTAGTCTACAGAGCGAGATCCAGGACAGGCACCAAAACTACACGGAGAAACCCTGTCTCGAAAAACCATAAAAAAAAAAAGGGAAAAAAAAAAAGAATGGGAGTGGAAGGAGAGAGGATGAGAGAGAATATGATGAATTTGAAGCCAGGTGAAGTAGCATGCTTCTGTAATCCTAAAACCTAAGCGGAGGCTTGGGGTTCAAGCCAACCTTGTTACACAGCAAATCTGAGGGCAGCCTAGACTACAATGAGTCCCTGTCTGGAGAAAAGCAAACGAATGAATGAACACCAATTCTGAGTCCACAAAAACTAAACCAGCAAAGAACTCACAGAGCAGCAAGGCATCAACAGGTTACTGTTTACTTCGCCCTTCCTCCAGGCTCAATTAAATACGGAAGTTACTGGCTCTATGATTTGAAATCTATGAACTGGCTTGCGACTGGATACAGTCCCTTAGAAAGTGATCAAGAAAACTTTTGTTTGAGTTGAGAATATAGCAGACTGGCAAGAGCATTTAGCTAGCATGTACAAAGTACTGGCTACAGTTCCTAGTGCTGTAACAACACAAGAAGTTTTTGGTTGGGTATAGTGTCCCATCCCAGCACTCAGGAGGCAGAGGCAGGAAGGTCTCTGAGTTGCAGGCCAGCCTGGTTAACATAGTGAGTTCAGAACCAAAAAGGTTTGTTTGGGGAGGTAAAAACCCACAGCAGTGTGTCAGCTCTGCTACTACTCCACCACCATGTCCTGAGAACACACAATCTAATCTCTGAGGATGTTTCCTCACGTGCAAAATTAAGGGCAATATACCAAAAAAGCTGAATATCGGGGTGATAAGGTATGCTGATTATCTTCAACTAATCATTACAAGGTAAACGTGCTAAAATGCCACACTACACACCCCAATTATGTGAAACTATTAGATGCCAGTTAAAAGATCAAACCTAAGCCGGGTAGTGGTGGTGCATGCCTTTGGTCCCAGCACTGGGGAGGCAGAAGCAGGCAGACCCGTGAGTTCAAGGCCAGCCTGGTCTACAGAGAGTTCCAGGGCAGCCAGGACTACACAGAGAAACCCTGTCTCAAACAAACAAAATTGTATTGAAGTCACCTGGAAAGTGATCCAGAAAGGCTATAGCTGAATAAGTACAACACTTGGCTATCACATATAAAGCCCTAGGCATGGGCCCTAGTACTGCAAAAAACAAAAAGGTTTTCAAGAAAAAACAAAAACAAACAAAAAAAACCTGTTTTGGGCTGGAGCGGTGGCCTACACCTTTAATCTCAAGATTGACTGGGGAGGCAGGTGATTTCTAAGAGTTCAAAGCCACCCTGGTCTGCATATCAAGATCCTGTCACCTGCCTCTGCAAAAGTAAAATAGAAATCTACCTTGCATGGCTGTTGTATATATGGGAAATGATTTTCATCAAGTACCCTCCACAAAAGCAGTTGTTCAGTAAACGCCAGATACCATTTCTACCTTAAATCAAGTTCTAGTCAGATTCTGGTTGGCAGTGTACTGATCTAAAATCTTAACTCAGAGCTTAAATGCAGTCAGCGCCTCCATTTAGTCAAGTGTGAGACAAATGACTCAAATTCTAGCACTTGGGATGTCAGGGCAGGACTCTGGTTCAAGGCCAGTGTGGGTTAGATTAAGAACCTGGTTTCGCCGGGAGGTGGTGGCACTGGCCTTTAATCCCAGCACTCGGGAGGCAGAGGCAGGCGGATCTCTGTGAGTTCCAGGCCAGCTTGTGCTACAGAGTGAGTTCCAGGACAGGCTCCAAAGCTACACAGAGAAACCCTGTCTCGAAAAACAAACAAACAAAACAAAACAAAACAAAACAACAACAAAAAAAGAACCTGGTTTCAAAACAGCTCTCCTCATGCTGCCCGCCCCCAAAACCCAACCCAGTGATAACAAAACTAATTCATTTAAAAAGTAGATTCTTGGGGTTGGGGATTTAGCTCAGTGGTGCAAGGCCCTGGGTTCGGTCCTTAGCTCCGGAACAAAAAAAAAAACCCGGATTCTTTTCCAGATTCTGTACATTTCAAAGGAAAACTTGGTCTAAAATTGGCTTTTCATTTCACTTTTGCATCTTTTCTTTCCTTCCCCCCCCCCCCCCCCCCCCCCCCCCCCCCCCCCGAGTCAGGGTTTTTCTGTGAAACAGTCCTGACTGTCCTGGAATTCACTTTGTAGACCAGGCTGGCCTTGAACTCACAGAGATCTGTCTGCCTGCCTCCTGAGTGCTGGGATTAAAGGCATGCTCAACCACTGCCCGACCCACTTTGCATTCTTTATTCAATCTCTTTCCACTAGAAATAACTGACAAGGCCGTGCAGTGGTGGGGCACGCCGGGAGACAGGGACTGGCAGAGCTGAGTTCAAGGCTAGCCTGGCCTACAGAGTTCCAGGAGAGGCACAGAGAAACGCAAGTCTCGGAAAAACCAAACACCAAAAACCGAGAGAGAGAGAGAGAGAGAGAGAGAGAGAGAGAGAGAGAGAGAGAGAGAGAGAGAGAGAGATCTAATAGACAAGTGAAATAAGTCTTTAATTGCTTTTAAGTGTAACTTCTGTGCCATAAGAAATAACGAGGGCTGGAGAGATGGCTCAGAGGTTAAGAGCACTGACTGCTCTTCCAGAGGTCCTGAGTTCAATTCCCAGCAACCACATGGTGGCTCACAACCATCTGTAATAGGTCTGGTGCCCTCTTCTGGTCATACATGCTGTATACATAATAAATAAATCTTTAAAAAAAAAAAAAAAAAAAAGAAATAACGAGTATCCACTATAAAATACAAGCTCATTTGAAAATTATTATCCTCCAAGTATGTAACTCTTTTAGTGCTTGTATGATCTAAGAAACAACTGGCTAAGCCGCTTTAGGTTAAATGTTGGGAATAATATTGTGAATGCCTAGATTTGTAGTGCCAAGAGATTTAAGAGTCCTGGAGAGGGAACCCAGAGTCTTGTTCATGTTAGGGAAGCTCTCAGGAACTACATACCCAGTCACAAGAGGCATCCTTATTAACTTCCCTTCCTTTTAATTTTTCCTTTAAAAAGGTACACAAACTGCAAATTATATGCTCGATGCAGGGAATGCAAAAACGAAGCCGTATTATAGTTAGCTGAAACTTAAACTTTTACCAAGCAATCTCTATATGGTTCTACTCTGTATTTAAATGAATTAGCAACCCTAAAGGAATCGTTGCTACTCAACTTTTAATCCTACAAGTGTCCGTTCCCATCCATCTGGATCTCAACCTGTGGCTAATTTCCTTCAAGAGTGGATGGCTCCCACCTAATAAACTGCCTTAGCCTGGGATCTGTGGACCAACTCCAACAAGATCTCTTGCTTGGACCTAGGATAGAACCACCGGACTCCCAAATTCTGGCCGCTGGGAAAAGGGTGCGGGGGAAGAGCGGGAAGCGAAATGGGTTCACACCGTCGTCTGCCTCCACCCTCGCGTACGTATTTCGCCCTAAAAGCCTCCGATTCAAATGTTCCAACTATAAAATTATCTGAGTTCCCCCTCCCGAAGAGCTATCAAATTGGGCGGGAGCGCTCACGAACTCTGACCCTGCGCCTCCGCAAAGGCTTAAAACCCGGAGGGTGGACGCCATCCGTGGGGACACGGTGACGCTAAAAAAGCCCCTCTCCTCCAGAAGCTCTCTCAGGACGTGCCCCCAAACCGTACTACCGGTACCCCGCAGCCGCTTTTCAGGCTTCCCAGCGGCCTCCCCCTAGGGACTTCCTCCTCGGGGCTCCGCTAGGCCCCAAGCCCCGGCGGCCGGCGCGGCGCCCGGCCTGCAGGCCCCGCCAGGCGGCCGGTGAGCTTCTGCTCCGGCCCATTCCCGCCGCCATTTTCCGGCCACCGCCGCCGCCGCGTAGGGGGGACGATCCCGGAGGAGGAGACTGCGCAGGGGCGCACCGGTCTCGGCCGCAGCGCCGAGGGCCGGGGACGCCGGGCCCCAAGCGCCCTGGGGGTCTCTAAAGCCCCCTTCCACGGGCCGCCGCGTCCCGAGTTTGAGCCCCCTGTCGGGTCTTACAAACAAGCCTCTCGCCTCCCCCACTCCAGAGCCCCGCGCTTCGACTTACGCGGAAGAATCCCGCGTCCATCTTGCTGCCTCGCTCGGAGATCGCTCGCTATCCCAGTGTGCACCGCGCCGGCGCGACGGAGGGCGGGACCGGCAGAAGGGAGCCCAGCGCCGGGATGCTGCGCGCGCCTCTCCACCCCCCTCCCTCCCCCTCCCGCCGGCCTGCGCCTGCGCCTGCGCCTGCTCAGTTGGCCAAGAGAGCGCCACGCATGCGCAAGCTCACCACGGCCTCCGTCTTTTGCAAAGAGGGGAGGAGAGTCCGGCGGCCTCAACCAATGGAAATAGGAGGGCGAGTCCGTGAGTTCTCCCCCCCCCGCCCCCAACCCCACAAATCCTTTTGTGGCGCGTGATCAACCTTGCTCGCGCGACGGGAGTTGATCCTTCCTTCGACCCGTAGCGGGAGGGAGGCCTCGGTTCTGGGGTGGATGGGGACGTCATGGAAGAGAAAGGTGGCCCCGGGCTGATGCTGGTGAGGCGGCCCGGTACGCCAGTTAGGAGCCCGCTGCCTCCAGTGTTGTCATTGTGAAAGTTGAGATTTGTGTAGGCTTTAGATTGCCGGCGGGATCGACCCTGGAGTGTCAGTGCGAATGAAATCCGCGTGCTAGCCGGATGTGCGTCGCCTCTGGCGTGTGCTTGAGGTGTCCATTGGATACGTTTCTGTGCTTCAGCTGCAAAAACACGCTAAAGGGCAGGAAGTGGAAGAGGGGCAGGGCCTCCAGGATGTCCACCAAGCGCTTTCCCTCTCTCAGTAAAGCCTTCTTCTCGGGCTACCTTGTATCACTCCCTCTTTCAGACACGCTCATCTCTTCTCCTGTTTTTTGGGGAAAAAAAAAGTCTGGAAGTGGGCATGTCTGCCCTCGGAGCGTCGGGTGGCATTCCTGTGTAAACACCCGCACGTCCCTAGGTACTTTTTCCTGGGCTTCAAACTTCACATGACTGACCTTCCCACCTGGACGTCCATAGACATCGCAGACCAGCCATGACTGGGCTTATCCTGGCTATCAAAAGGAGCAAATCAATCAAAAAGAGGGGGAGGTCAGGCGTGCTCCACCGAGCCTCCCCTCTCTGTAGATGGCAGTAACTTCCCTTTTGTTTAGGACTGACCTTGGTAGAGTCCTCTTTCCTGCACATCGGGCTTCCAGGCCATCAGGAAACCCACGTGCCACTATGATGGAGGCCCAAGATCCCTTTATCTGACTCCAACCCTTGCATTAGCCCTGTAACAGATATATCCCTATTCCTGACCTTTCTACCCAGCATCCATTCTGAAGAGTGGCACTGTTAAAAAACAAAGCACTTCTGCTGAAAAGTCTCCAGTGATTCCTCATATTTTTTTCCCTCCAAAAGCCAAAACCGCCCTCTCTTTGATCTCTTGTGCTCCAACCCCACTCACTGCTTGAACTAACTAGGTTTGCTCCTGCTGTCCAAGGCCTCTGATCTACATGGAACCTCCAACTAGAATAGGCAACAACAAAGGAACTTGGCAATCTTCAAATTTCACTCAACTGCCCCTTAGGAAGAAGGCCCACGCACCGCCCACATCCCAGTACCCTTTAGTCACCCCTCTATCCGCAGCCCTTCTCACCTTCTGGTACTTGTTTAAGGTTCTTGTTTTTTGTTTTTTTTTTTTTTCACCTGCCCTCGACCTTTTGTTTCTTATAATGATGCCGTCTTCCACTGGTCATTCTCTTTACCCTCCACAGCTGTCAAATTTTGACTTCTGCTTCTCTTAATACTTAATAGTGGACTGTGGTGGGACAAGTCTGAAATCCCAGCACCAGGGAGGTGAAGGCAGAGGGAGTCCAAGGATTCTGAGTAGGAGGCCACCCTGGGTATAAAGAAAAACCCTGTCTAAAATGCTGGGCATGATGATGCAGGCCTTTAATCCTGGTACTCAGGAAACAGGGGAGATCTGTGAGTTCCAGGAAGTCTAGAGCTACATAGTAGTATGCAACATGAATCTTAAATGGTCTTATTAATAAAAACAAACCTGAAGCCAGGTATTGGGGTGAATGCTGGAAGATCAGAGAAACAGAACAAGCCACAGCTACCTCACCTTGCCAGTTCCTCAGCTGATCCTGATTCCTCAGACTGGAAGCCTCTGAGTCCTCATCCGAATGAATCTCAGCTGAACTGCTGTTCAAAAGCCTAAAAGCTTAACCAGCTCTAGTTCCTGGTCCTCATGCCTTATATACCTTTCTACTTCTTGCCATCACTTCCTGAGATTAAAGGTGTGTGCCACCATGCCTGGCTGTTTCCAGTGTGGCTTTGAACTCACAGAGATCCGGATGGATCTCTGCCTCCAGAATGCTAGGACTAAAGGTGTGTGAGCCACTATTTTCTGGCCTCTATATCTAGTGGCTGTTCTGTTCTCTGACCCCAGATAAGTTTATTAGTGTTTACAATATATTGGGGAACACAATATCACCACAGTAGTACCTTCTTTCAAAAACAACAAAAACATATAGATATATTCTTTAAGATTATTTATTTGCATGTGTACAGCTCTGTTGTCTGCATGTGTGACTGTGCATCACATGCATGCAGTGTCCATGGAGGCCAGAAGAGAGCATTGGATGGCTTGGAACTGGAGTTTCAGATCTACCATGTAGGTGCTGGGAACTGAACCTGGGTCCTGCAAGAGCAAAAAGTGCTCTTAACCACTGACCCATCTCTCCAACCTTTCTTTCTTTGAGACAGGATCTCATTGTGCTGCCCTGGCTGTCCTGGAACTCATGATGTAGACCAGGCTGTCCTCCAACTCAACAGAGGTCCACCTGCCTCTGCCTCCAGAATGCTGATATTAAGGCATACACCACTACCCCCAACCCCTTGTGTTTTTAATACTGGCCCTTTGAATTACTGTCTGGATCTGTGTAGGAACACATTAGCAATTTTTCTCGTCTCCAGGGTTGATGTCTCACCCCATCTATAGCCAAAGTGATTTTCTAAGATGATTATCTGTCACGTTCAATTAAAAACCCTGCGGTGGCTTTCTATTGTCCTCCAGATAAAGCCCACGCTGCTTCCTAGGAGACAAAGCCCTTTATGATTTGGAGTATGCTCCCTTCTCCACCTTCACTCCATGGGCAGGTTCTTCCTAATCATATCCTTAGGCTGTGAACACTTGAGCCATAGCCCCACCCCACCCCCACCCACTCGGTCCCTGACTTTTAAGTTGAAGCTGTTTTAAATACAGACATGTGTCTGGTTGTGAACAGGTTAGGCTTGAAATGGCGGTTTTTCAGCCTGTGAATCTGTAAGCCTACAGTGACTAAGAAGTAACTGAACATAGGGAGCGCCAGGCCAGCCAGGCTACTCAGTGAAACCCTGTCTCAACCAAAGAAAAAGCGACTCAAATGTCGTTTCTTTTCTTTTTTAAAAAAAATGTATTTATTATGTGTACAGTGTTCTGTCTGCATGTATGCCTACTCTCCAGAAGAGGGCACCAGTTCTCATTACAGATGGTTGTGAGCCACCATGTGGGTGCTAGGAATTGAACTCAGAACCTCTGGAAGAGCAGCCATTGATCTTAACCACTGAACCATCTCTCCAGCCCCCAAATGTCATTTCTTCAGATAACCCTTTTCTGGCCAGCCTTCCTAAAATGGTAGATGGCCTCTTCTATGAATGTTGCATTTACTTGACAGTGTTACTTATTTTGTTTATATGTTTACTGCCTTGTCCATTTTTCTTTTAATTTTCTTTGCTCTGCTCTTCCATATTGAGGCTTGAACTCAGGCCTTTGTGTAGTCAGGCCAGCACTCTGCTATCCAAACTACATCTCCAGCTACTTTTAAAAGATGCTTGCTTTTGAGCCAGTGTGGTGGTGCACACCTTCGATCACAGCACTTGGAGGCAGAGGCAGGCGGAGGCAGGCAGATCTCCGGGAGCGCAGGCGACTGTAGAGAGAGCCTGTCGAACATTAATTATCGAAGTTGGCTTTTGAGATGCGGCGTCAGAGAGTTTTCCCAACCGACCAAACTTGCTTTTTAGCCCGTTGAACAAACAGGGCGACACCTCAGCGTCTTGAGTAAATGTGGTTCTAGGCTGGTACCCCACACCTGGACTGACCCACCGATTTATCTACATTCCTTCCTTCCTGTCTGTGGGTCTTGGGATATAGCTCAATGGTAGAGTGCTTGCCCCAGGTCCCATCCATAGTGCCACAAGTAAAATACAGGTGACAAAGCTCCATGAACATCAGCGAGGATCACACATAACCGATTATCCCCAAACTTTGAACAATAAATTGTCACCTCGAAGTTTCCGTAGGTCAGGACTCTGGAGTTGCTTAGGTGAATGGCTCTGGCTTAGTCTCTCAGGATGTTGGCTATGATCCACATGGCTGTAGGCAAGCAGCCTCAGTTCTTTGCCACAGTGTGCTGTCCCTAGGTTATTTCATGACGTGGCAACATGGCTTTCTTCCAGAGCAGGTGCTCCAAGCGAGAACACGAGTGTTCTTTAAGGACCTTAAAAGACACATAACAGAGCTTTTACAATGGCCTGTTAATTACAAGGATTAATCCTTTGGCAGGGAGAGGTTTACACAAGGTTCTGAACCCTGGCAGAGAAGAGCCAGGCATGGGGCACATGCCTGTAATCACAGCCCCTTGGGAGACATAGGTAAGAAGATTACAAGTTACAGGCTGGCCTGGACAACCTAGAGAGAGATTGTCATTTAAAAAAAAAAGGACACGATTCCATTGTCTTGAGAACAGTTTGTGTCTTCGGTTCTGAGACCGACTCTCCCCTCAGGACTTTTAACCACACTCTGTTCCCTTAGTTTGAATCCACTGTTCTCTCACAGCCATCTTGTTTCTTTTTGTTGTTGTTATTTCTTGTTTACTGTGTTCTTGGTTTTGTCTTATTTATTATAACAGGGTCTCGGGTAACCCAGACTGGCCACAGTTGGTGATAACTTTGAACTCCTGACTATCCTGTCTCTACCTGCCAGCTTTGGGATTACAGGCCTGCATCACTGTGCCTGGCAGACGGTCCTGACTGATTAGCTGATTGATTGTGGATTGAGTGTAGCATGAATCTAAAGAGTCTTATTAATAAAAACAAACCTGAAGCCGGGTATTGGGGTGAATACTGGAAGATCAGAGAACCAGAACAAGCCACAGCTAACCTCACCTCGCCGGATCCTCAGCTGGTCTTGTTTCCTCAGACTGGAGGCCTCTGAGTCCTGCTGCTCAAAAACCTGAATGTTTAACCAGCTAAAAGCTTAACCCAGCCAAATGCTTCACGCCTTATATATCTTTCCTTTCTGCCATCACTCCCTGGGATTAAAGGCGTGTGTCACCATGCCTGGCTGTTTCCAATGTGGCCTTGAACTCACAGAGATCCGGAGGGATTTCTACCTTTGAAATGCTAGGATTAAAGGTGTGAGTGCCACCATTTTCTAGCCTTTGTATCTAGTGGCTGTTCTGTCTCTGACCCCAGATAAGTTTATTAGGGTGCACAATATTTTGGGGAACACAATATCACCACAGATTGAGTGTATGGCCTTACACATGCTAAGCACATTCTCCATCACTGAACTATATCCAGTCCCACCTTATCTTTTTGTATTTAACCTCCCTGCCCCCAGATAGTGTTTCTCTGTATAGCTGTGGCTATGTGGCTATCCTGGAACTAGTGCTGTAGACCAGGCTGGCCTGGAACTCACAGAGATCCACCTGCCTCTGCCTCCCAAGTACTGGGATTAAAGGTGTGCACCACCACCGCCTGGCTAAAGTCTGAATTTGTTTGTTTGTTTGTTTGTTTTATTTTTTCGAGACAGGGTTTTCCTGTGTAGCTTTGGAGCCTGTCCTGGGACTCACTCTGTAGACCAGGCTGGCCTTAAACTCACAGAGATCCACCTGCCTCTGCCTCCTAAGTGGCTTAAAGTCTGAAATCTTAACAGCAGATATCATGTTACTAAACAAAGCTTTTGTAAAAGTCCTATTCACGAGGCAGCCAGGCACATGGAGAGAGAAAGCTGTTACAAGTCATTCTCCCCTGGGTAGGATTCAGGGACATTTGTGAGACAGTGAGGCAGGCTTTATGACAGTGTGCGGAAAGGTAACTGGAGAGCTTGTCTAGGGTTTCCCTCAATTTCAAGTAAAACTGCAACTGGATGTGGTGGGGCTCACCTTTAACCCTGGCACTCCAGAGGCAAAGGAAGGTACCTGGACTACATGGCAAGTTTCAGGCTAGCTAGGGCTATGTGGTGAGACGTCACTATCTGAAAGTAAAAGATGGGCCGGGGCGTGGCTAGCACTTAGGAGCATGCGCTGTTCTTCCAGAGGACCCAACACTCACGTCACACAACCACCTGTAACTTTAGCTCCAAGGGATCTGGTCCCCTCTGGCCTCTGTGGGCACCTACATGCACACGGTGCTCATAAACTCATGCAGGCACACATACATACATATAAATAAGAATAAATATTTTGCCGGGCGGTGGTGGCGCACGCCTTTAATCCCAGCACTTGGGAGGCAGAGCCAGGCGGATCTCTGTGAGTTCGAGGCCAGCCTGGGCTACCAAGTGAGTTCCAGGAAAGGCGCAAAGCTACACAGAGAAACCCTGTCTTGAAAAACCAAAAAAAAAAAAAAAAAAAAAAAAAAAAAAAGAATAAATATTTTAGCCAGGCATGGTGGCACACACCTTTAATCCTAGCACTTGGGAGGCAGAGATTGGTGGATCCCTGAGTTTGAAGCTAGCCTGGTCTACAGACTAAGTTCCGGGACAACCAGGGGTACACAGGGAAACCCTCTCTCAAGAAAACAAAAACAGCAACAAAAGGCTAGAGATGCAGATCAGTGGCAGAGTGCTTGCCTAGCATATCTGAGGCCATTGTTTCAATCCTCAGTACAGCAAAATGGGAAAAAAAATTCAAAACAAAACAAAACAAAAAAACCACACAACCTAACTTGCAGGCAAAATGGCTCAGGACCCCATGTGGTGGAAAGAGAGGATGAAATCCTCTCTCTCTCTCTCTCTCTCTCACACACACACACACACACACACACACACACACACACACACACACACACACACACACACACGGCGTACAAATAACAGTAAGTAAATATAACGAAATATTTAAAAATACGTGTGAAATGCAACCTGCAAGTAAACACCAAGAGCCACTAGATGGCGCTCTCCCCTCTCAGGCTAGTGGGCCTCTGTGCAGGCGGGGCTTGTTAGATATGAGTGACTTGATTGTTGTTTTATGCTGGGTCCTTGCTTTGTGTTCTTAAAGGGACCTAAAGGAAGTGTAAGGCCTGGGAGTTTACAGGGCGGTGGGAGGACGGAGCAACAGGCACCCAAGGGAAGTACAACCACTTCCCTTAGGTGAGAGATGCCTCAGTGGTTAAGAGCATGAACTTGCTTATCCCTCCCTTTAAAGATCTCCGCAGATATTACAATTAGACATTATTTGCACTTTTTTTTTCTTTGTTGATCGGTTTTTATTTTATTTACATGAGACAAGGTCACATGTAGCCCAGGCTAGCCTCTAATTCTCTGTGAAACTTAGAATGACCTTAACCCCTGATTCTTCTGTTCTCCACCTCACATTGGTGAGATTACACCTCACTGTAATGTTAAGATTACAGGCATGTACCGAGCTGTGTCATGTATGTTTTAAAATAAGGGCTGAGCTGGGCATAGGACACACACCTTTAATCCCAGCACTCGGGAGGCAGAGGGAGGCGGATCTCTATGAGTTTGAGGTCCGCCTGGTCGACATATCAAGTCCCAGGCCAGCTAGGACTATATAGTGAGACCTTTTTCCAATAATAAATCAATTAAATAAGGGCTGGAAAAGTAAGAGGAATGTCAGTGGATGAGGCAATCTGGAGATGTGTCAAGAATTCTCTCCTCCAGTCTGTGCATTTTCTCCTCTCTACTCCCATATCCTTCCCCTTCTTCCTTTCTCTTTCCCTCTCTCCTTCCACTCTTCTCCCCCTCCCCTCCCTCTGACCCCCTTCCTACCCCCCACTTTTTGAGATAGGCTCTCACTGTGTAGCCCTGGCTAACCAGGAGATCACAGAGATCTACCTGACTCTGTCTCCTCAGTGCCACTTCACCCAGCCAGAAGCATCTTTTCTGTAGTGTCTCTCAACAACAGCAACTACAGTTTAGCTAGCGTGAGATCTACAGCTTTATACTGGTCTTTTATACACTAGTTAGAGCCAGACATGATAAGCCCAGCACTTGGGAGGTTGAGACGAGAGGATCAGGAGTCCAAGATCGTACTCAATACATATCAAGTTTGAGGCCAGCCTGCACTTGAGACTCTAGGTCAAAAATAAATAGAGGGCCTAGAGCGATGCCTCAGTGATTAAGAGCATGAAGTGCTCTTCCAGAGGATCCAACCAAGCTTGGTTCTTAGAACCCATTTTGGGCAGTTCACAACTGCTTGTAACTCCAACTCAGGGGTATCCCATGCCTCTGGCCTCTGTGGACACTCATGTGTACATACCCATACACAGACATACCCAAAAATAAGTAGGCAATACCGGGCGGCGGCGGCGGCGGCGGCGGAGCACACCTTTAATCCCAGCACTTGGGAGGCAGAGCCAGGTGGATCTCTGTGAGTTCGAGGCCAACCTGGGCTACCAAGTGAGTTCCAGGAAAGGTACAAAGCTACACAGAGAAACCTTGTCTTGAAAAACCAAAACAAAAAAAAAAAAAGTAGGCAAATACATGAATAAGTAACTAATTTTGTCACAGTAATAACAGGGTTATGCTGAATTGATGCCCCTCCCCTTCATGTGTAAAACCTCCTAACTAGCAGGACCTTGCCCTATTTGGAGACGGGGCTTTCAAGAGGTAATTAAGTTACAGTGAGGTCGTTAGGTGGCCCTACTCTGGGATGACTGCTGGTCTGTTGTTTGAGCCTCGTGGGCTCTGGTACTGTTGCGGCAGCCCTAGCAGGCTTTGGGCTCTATACCCACTTCACAGATGAATGAGGTGGGGACCCAGCAGAAGTGAGCTGTCCCGCAGCCAGCATAGAAGCAGAAGTCAATTTCAGGATCTGGTCCATGGGCTTCCAAAGGCCTAACTGCTGCGGGCCACAGGAATATATATCATAAGAACTCAGCTGGTTATGGCAAAGTCACTACCTGGAGGGATCAGGGAATTCCTCCAGAGGAAGCCAAATCCCAAGGAGTTTTTGGTGTTACTTGGCTTGTTATATATCAGCTGTCTTCTGTTATGAAAATCATGTGTGCCTTCATAATTTTCCCAATTGACTTTTCCCTAAGAAGGGCTGACAGTGTGGACTGATCACTCTCTGGACATACACATTCCAGGTATTTGGAGAACTGCCTCAGGAAAGGCTTTCTCTGGAATCAGATATCTCCCTTAGCCACTTTCAAGGACTACAGGAAACACCACCCAGGTGGGCGCCCAACTTCCGAGGATAGCAATGATAACAGCCCACATACAAGTCTCCTGACTTAAATTCCACAAGGAGACACCACCCAGGGGGGCGTCCAACTTCCGAGGACTAACAATGATAGTAGCCCACAGGCAAGTCTCCTGATCTAAGGTAAATTCCATAAGGAGACACCGCCTAGGAGAGGTGGACGTTAAGTAATAACATAATTTAGCTCGGACCCTCCCTTTGTATACCGGGACTTTCAGGGCATGGGACAGAGAAGAGAAAAGAGAACGGAAGAACTAGATGGGTAAGAACTTGAGAGGAACAAATTGAGATGGGGAAGAACTAGATTGAAGGGCTAGAAGAGAATACCAGAGGAACGAGATGGAAAATGAGGAAGAGCCAGATGGGGAAGTACTAGCTGGGTAAGAACAAGCTGAAAAAGACCTAGATCAGGCAGAATTGAGATGAGAGAATTAAGATAGAACTTAGAGGGAGTAGTAGATAAATATAGAGAGAAATCAGGCAAGAAAGGAGCTAGACATGAGAACAGAATTGAAGCTGTGTATAAAGGATGTTATGCCAGAGGAATTAAAGCAAGTGGACGATAGAGCTCGGAGTGCTGAGATTCTATTTCCTGAAAATAGTCCTCGCCGTTAGTAGTTCTCTCTCCTGAGGCCTGGGATGTATAATATTAAGGCTGGTCCCTCTAATATTATACAAGACCTAACATTCATCTAAGTTTTAGACAAACAATTGGAGGAGGAATGACAGACAGATTTTACCCTATGGAGCACACCAGCCTTCTACTTAGGACAGACAGACTTACCCTTACCCTAGGGAGCATACCAGCCTTCTAGCTGGGACAAACCTCTGTGAGAGTAGGCAGAACAGGAAGGCAGAGGAAGTGACGGGACACAGGAAGGGATACTGGTTGAAGCCACTCACTGGCTGCCAGCAAGAAGCACAGCCCAACTGACTGAGAGGGTTCCAGGCTCTTCCCTCCCAGTGATGACCCTGCTGTGTCCTGGGAATCTCACCAGACACACACCCTTCACAGGGAAGGACACGGACAAACCTTGTGTGTGAACATGGTGGCCCTCGTTTCACCTTCTCAGACTTTAGTTTCATCCAAGGCATCTTCAGAGCTACTTTAATCTCACTTACCAAAAGAAAGTGAAAAGGAGAAAAAGTTTCTTTGTAACCTTTTGATACATAGCATCGAGACCCACAAAAGATGGTATCATCTTAGCTTTCTGCTGCTGAGATAAAACACCATGACCAAAAGCTGCTTGGGAGGGAAAGAGTTTATTTCAGCTTACAGTTGCAATCCATCAAGAAGGGACGTCAGAGCAGGAACTGAAGGCAGGAACCTGGAGGCAGGAACTGCAGCAAGGCTGTGCGGAAGGAATACTGCCTACTTGTTTGCTCCTCCTGACTACTTTCTTATTCAACACAGGACGACCAG
The DNA here is from genome assembly GCF_007827085.1 of Peromyscus californicus insignis. Lineage (NCBI taxonomy): Eukaryota > Metazoa > Chordata > Mammalia > Rodentia > Cricetidae > Peromyscus > Peromyscus californicus. Next base: position 19,085,084 of record NW_026294573.1, on the reverse strand, counting down.
CCCCAGGTGCACCCAGGATGGGCTGGACCCTCCCACATCCATCGTTAATAAAGAAACTGCCCCATGGACTTGCCTACTGGCCGATGTGATGGAGACATTCTCTCAGTTGAGGTTCTTCTTCATAGATGACTCTAGCTTGTGTCAAGTTGACAAAATAACTAACCAGGATAGATATAATGGCCAATGCAAAATATGCTTAATTGCGACTCTCCCTGGAAGAGCCCACACCCACACTTGGGTATGTCATGTTTTCTAAGCTCCTTTCTCTCTCCTAAGCCTCTACTTTTAGAGTCTGTATTAAAATGTCTTTAACACATTCTCCAACTCTGCTCCAAACTGGCTAGGCCTAAAATCCTTTTATGCCTCCAAGCCACAAATCCTGGTTTGGCTGCGGTAGACCCTAAAAGATTAGGGAACCTCCTCAAGCTGCTGGGAGTGACTGTTTGGAGCCTTGTCTTTGTCCCCTCACCACTGACAAGAAGAAAAGAAGGCCTGAGGAAGTTTTCTCCAGCTGTGGCTCTCATGTTGCCTGCAGTGAGGGCTGTAAACTGGCAGCGACTCACATCCTCTCTGCGCTCATTTCAAAATGAGCTGCTGTGCTTGGCACTCTGCTCTCTCTTTTTCTCTCTCACACCCAGAGCTTTGGTTCGTTAAGATCCTGGTTGTTATTATTCCTAGCCACTTCTGGAGTCACATGACTGTGCATGGCTGTCAGCGGTCAGGCAAAATGCTTAGTCACTCCAGGGCCTTCTGTCCTATAACCTGTGCGCAGTGTGGTCACATAACCTGACCGCAGTATAATCACGTAATCTATGCGCATGCATGGCATCACTACGTAAGCCCGTGCACGCATGCGTGAGGTGACCTGTAAAAGCAGGCTCCACCCGCCCCTGCTCTCTCTCCCTCTCACCAGAGGTAGCATGCATCTCTCTCTCTCTCTCCTTCCTCCACTCCCTCCTCCACTCCCTCCTCTCCCCACCTTTCTTTTCAGTAGGCCTACCCACCTCCACCCTTTCCCTTCCCTAATAAGAACTCTTATAGTGGGTTCCCTTGTACCTTGTGCCCTGTAAGTAACACCAGCAAATGAATAACACTTGTCCACACTATTTTATGTGACTAGCGAGATGACTCAACAGGTCAAGGAGCTCGCCACCAAGCCTCATGACCCGAGTTTGAATCCCAGAACCCACATGGTGGGTGGTGAGAACTGACTCTCTCACACTGCCTTACAAATGCAGGTTTGGTTAGGAGTCACAAAAGGGGAGCTGGAGAGCTGGTTCAGCAGTTAAAAGCATCGGCTGCAGCCGGGCAGTGGTGGCGCACGCCTTTAATCCCAGTACTCAGGAGGCAGAGGCAGGCAGATCTCTGTGAGTTCGAGGCCAGCCTGGTCTACAAAGAGAGTTCCAGGACAGTCAATGCTGTTACACAGTGAAACCCTATCTCGAATAACGTCCCTCCCCCCAAAAAAAGGAGCAGTGGCTGCTCTTCCAGAGGACCCAGGTTTGATTCCCACCCATAGAATGGATCAAAGCTGTCTGTAACCCCAATTCCAGAAGATCCTATGCCCTCCTCTGGACTCTACAGGTACCAGGTACACGTGTAGACAAAACAGACATACACATTATATATAGTTTTGGTTTTTCAAGACAGGATTCTGTGTAGCCCTGGCTGTCCTGAAATTCACTTGGTAGACCAGGCTACCCTCAAAGTCAGAGATCTGCCTGCCTCTGTCTCCAGTGCTGGGATTAAATGGGACTAAAGGTGTACACCACTATGCCTGGCAAGAGAGTGTTAGATTCTCTGGAACTGGAGCTACAAATGGGTGTGAACTGCCATGTGGATACTGGGAATCAAACCCGGGTTGTCTGGAAGAGCAGTCAATGTTCTTAACTGTTGAACTATCTCTCCAGCCCCCCTTCTTAAAAAAATATTCATTTTTAGTCAGCCTTACATAGTGAATGAACATATAGCTGGCCTGCAGAGGCCAGGAAAGGGAATCAGTTCTCAGGAGCTGTTGTCAAAGGTGGTTGTGAGCTGCCTTACATCGGTACTGGGAATTAAACTCCATGCCTCTAAAAGAGCAGCAAGCACTCTTAACCACTGAACCATCTCTCCAGGCCCTCCTCATTTTTTCCCCTTGAGAGGGTCTCAGTCTGTGGTTCAGGCTGACCTCATATTCCCTATCGTCCTGTCTCCTACCTACAAGTGCTAGAATTTCAGGCATGTTGCTGCAAGCCCAGTCTTCCTGTAGACTCTTCAATATCATTATTATTGCTATTTAGATTCTTTGTCTGCTGACTCCAATGCCTGCAGCATCTGTGGATCTCTTTCTGCTGGCTGGTCTTTCTCTTCATTACAGGTTATAATTAACTGTTCTTGTTATTTTTTTATTTTTATTTTTTGTTTTTTCGAGATAGGGTTTCTCTGTATAGCTCTGGCTGTCCTAGAACTATCACTGCCAGCAAAGTTTACTGTTTTGCTGAACATCTTTCATCTGTATTCTGTACTGAACATAGTAGAAAAGGCAGGTAGTAAAGGCTAAAGCGTCCTATTTTCCTTGGAAAAATTTTGATTTTTATTTTAGACGACAGTTAAATTACTGTCAGATCATCTTACTTTCATGAAGGCTTGGTCTTGGGTGGTGTTAGTGTTGATTTAGAGCCCTAGAGATAAAAAGAAAAATGTTTTTAAAGAAGCACTATCCAGAATATTTCTAAATTTTTATGATCTATGAAGGAGTCTGGAGAGATGGTTCAGAAGGTAAAAGCTCTTATTGATTGCTCTTGCCGAGGACCTGTGTTCGGTTCCCAGCACCCACATTGTGGTTCACAACCATCTGCAACTCCAGTGTCAGGGAATATGTCACCCTTTTCTGGCTTCCTTGGACACTGCACACACGTGGTACACTTTCTTTCTTTTTGGAAGGTTTTTGTTTTATTTATTTATTTGGAAATTTACATATATGTTTATTTTTGTCTTATGAATGTTTCGCCTGCATGTAAGTCTGTTTGCCATATGTGTGCCTGGTCACGGTGGTCAGAAGAGGCCATCAGATCTCTTGGAACAGGAGTTACAGGCAGCTGTGAGCCCCTGTATGGGTGCTGAGAACTGAACCCGGGTCCTCTGCAAGACCAGCCAGTGCTCCTACTCACTGAGCCATCTCTCCAGCCCTGGAGCACTTTCATATAAGACAAACACTCATACAAATAAAATAAACAAATATTTTAAAAAATCTATGCCATGTAACAAACTTTTGGGAAGGTAAATAAAAAGAAAACCACCCTGAGGTATATCTTTGACACACTGTGGAAAACCAGAGATAAAAAGAATGTATGAGGGGCTGGTGAGACGGCTCAGTAGTGAAGAACACTTACTACTCTTACAGAGAACCCAAGTTCAGTTCTCAACATCCACATGGCTGCTCACAACCATCTGTAACTCCATTTCCAGGGGATCTTCTGGCTTCTATGTGCACCAGGAATGCACATGGTGCACAAACATACATGCAAGCAAACACATACACACATAAAATTGTTTTTTTTAAAGATAAAATGTGAAAAGCAGCCATAAAAAATAGGTGCACTTCAACAAGGACTAATGATAAGAATGACATCTGATTGGAAGCTGGAAAGCAAAAGAACTACATCTTTGTTTTTTGTTTTTTGTTGTTTTTTTGAGACTGTTATGCCTGAATCATGAGCCCCCCAGAGACCACCAGAAGTCGAAGTTCATATGCAAAAGCAAAGAGCTTTTATTGCAAGCTCGAGTTTGGGCTCTCCGTCTGCTCCGACACAGCAGTTGGATCAGGGAGAGCATCAAGCTCAGTTGAAGCAGGGTTTTTAAGGAGTAAGGATTGGGGGGAGGAGGGCACCGGATTCAGATGGGGGTTGAACTCCTCATTGGGCAGGAGTGGGGCAGCAGAAGTCTTGTCAAACAGGGATTGGTACTGGCGTTGCTGCAAGGAAATTGGCAACCTATATACAAGTGATGTAAGCTAATGTTCTCGAGTGTCTAGTATTTGCTCAATTCTGATTGGTCCCCCATGGGGTACAGTTTGTGGCTTTTCCTGGTTATTGTAATGGTGAGGCCTAGTTCCACTTTGTTGGTCTGCAGCCTGTCATGGCAGCACTAATGTTAAGTTAGGCCTCTTCAGAGACAGGGTTTCTCTGTGTAACAGTCCTGGCTGTCCTGGAACTCACAAAGATCCGCCTGCCTGTGCCTCCCAAGTACTGGGATTAAAGGCCTGAGCCACCATCACCCATCTAGAACTACATCCCTTCCAAGACAAGGCACCACCTTGTAGGACAAGTGGGGTGTTTCAGTAGGAGGTTGTGGTGGGCTATGACCAGTGAGATAGGGATGGAGGATGGTGTGGACCTGGTAAGAAGGATTTGCTGCTGGGACTATGGCTGTGCATTACTGTGCCTAGCTTGTTTGCTTGCTGATTTAAAAAGCAGAGTTGGAGCCAGGAAATGATGAATGCCTTTAATCCCAGTTCTTGGGAGGCAGAGGCAGGTGGATCTCTGTGAGTTTGAGGTCAGCCTGGTCTACAGAGTGAGTTCCAGGACATCCAGGACAGTTTCACAGAAACCCTGTCTTGAAAAATGAAAGAAAAAAACAAAAAGAAAGACAGACACCTAGGAAGGAAGTGACACCCCTGAGACTGTGGGCATGGGCTTCTGAAAGGAGAGTGGCTTCTTTTTTGGTTTTTAAGACCAGGTCTCATGTGGCCCAAGCTGGCCTCAAGCTCCATATGCAGCCTAGGCTGACCTTAAGCTCCGTGTCCTCTGGTGCCACTGTGTTCCAAGTTCAAAGCTGACGGGTGCACTGTCACACGTGGCTGTGAGCGTGTTGGCCAAGAGTCACGTTAAATAAGTTAGAGGAGCACTCTAAAGCAGGGAAGGAGAATAGGACTGATGGTTCAGGATGAAGTGGAAAGATTACGAGGCAAGAGTGGTGAGTGGTGCTCTCTGGGTCCAAGAGGACGGTGTGTTGTGAGCTGAAGAGCACGCTGGCGCCCTCTGGGCTAGGGACAGGCATAAAGGTACAGCACACGAAACAGGCATGACCTTTTTGACGTTTGGTATTGAGAACAAAGTTGTCCAGAAAGACAACTTGAGGGAAAAAGGACTTATTTTGGCTCACAGTTCTGGGGAATTGGATGGATGCAATCCATCATGATTCAGAAAACATGGTGGTGGAAGCAGGAAGCAGAGAATAGGAAGTGAGACCAGGCCCAGCGATTTATTTCCTCCAGTGAGGTTCTTTTTTTTTTTTTTTTTTTTTTTGGTTTTTCGAGACAGGGTTTCTCTGTGTAGCTTTGCGCCTGTCCTGGAACTCACTTGGTAGCCCAGGCTGGCCTCGAACTCACAGAGATCCGCCTGGCTCTGCCTCCCGAGTGCTGGGATTAAAGGCGTGCGCCACCACCGCCCGGCCTACCAGCGAGGTTCTTTACCTTGGGAAGGTTCCATAACCAAGTGTTCAAACCCAGAGACCCATGGAAGACATTTCACACTCAAACCACAACACTGATTCCACATCCTTCATCTCTAGGTTGTAGATACTCCTACCTCTGTGGAATTTTTAAAAATCCCCTTTACTCACAATGTGCTTCCAAGGGAAGAACTGGGCAGCTACAGAGAAGCTGGTTAAATGCTAGTCTGCTTCTCTGAGGTCACTTAAGGTGGAGGGCAGCATTGTGGAAGAGCATCAGGATGAATCTAATTCTAGTGAAACATACCTGTCATCCCACTGATTTGAGGCAAGATGATGGACAGTTTGAGGCCAATCCAGGCAACACAGTGAGTGCAAGCCCCCTTGGGTTATAGAGAGAGACCCCCATGCCAAGTGACACAAAGGACCAAGGGGTCCAGGTGAATTTTTTTTATTCATCAGAAGATTGACGCTGATACCTGGGCTGATACAAAGAGGGTGTCCTAGCAGACACCTGAAGGTCAGCCTGTCTCCACCTGTGTCTCACAGATGTGCTGGACCACTGGCCTCTGGGATGGCAGCATCTGCAAGCGGCAGCAGTTTGCTTCTTTACCACAACACTGCTGTGGAGGGAACGGGCGTTCCAGGACAAAGGGCCATAGAGCCAGACAATGCCCCTGCTGTGTGCTCCTACCCAGTGGGCTTCAGACGACTCCTGGAGACATTTTTGTTGGGTTGCTATACACCCACAAATAACTACTTAAAAAAGAAAGAAAGAAAAGAAAGCCAGGACAATTTGAGGGCTACTTAGAACAGGCTTTTAAAAACGAAAACATACACAGACGCGCCTGCCATGCCTTGCAATAGACTCTCTCTTGTTCGCCTCGCCCCAGGCTCGCCCACGCTCGCCCATTCTGTACATTGCGGCAGGACTTACAGCTCTGATCTAGACAGCTGTGTCTGTTGTCCCTGGTCAAGCACTTTTGTTTATTTAAGATTTTACTTTACTGCTAATTAACCTCCCCGTGTGTGTCCCCATGTCCTCAATGCCAGAGACACCAGGTCCCCTGAAACTGTGGTTACTGGCAGTTTCGAGCCACCTGACATGGGCGCTGGGACTCCAGTTCAGGTCTTCAGGAAGAGCTCTGAACCACTGAGGCCTCTCTGCGGCCCAGCATTGTCTTTCCTTAAAACTTTTTCGTTACCTTTTGAGTGTGCATGTATGCCATGGCCTGCGGGTCAAGATCAGTGGATATCTTCAGGGGTCAGTTCTTGTCTTCCACATATGGGTCCTGGGGATTGAACCCAGGTCCTTAGGTCTGATAGCAAGTGTCTTTACCCCCCGAGCAACCCCACCAGCCCTGTGCTCAAGGATTTTCTGTTGCCTTTAAAATAACGAACCACCGATGGTCCTCCCCACGGGAGCCTCCCTCCTCTATCTCCTCTGGATTTTTGCTCAATGGAAGTGTCTCTAACCTGCGTGGCTTCCTTCTTTCTCTCTTCCGTTCTTCCCAGGCCCCACTCTTTGACTGTCTTTCAATCTTCATTTTGTTGTTATTTCCCCCGGGGTGCCTTTCCTAAGATCCCCGACTTGTCCACGTGCTTCCAGGCTGTGCTGGATGCTCCAGCAAGATCTTCAGACAGTACCTCAAAGGACCTTCCACTGTACAAAGATTTCTTCTGTGCAGTGGTAAGTTGTCTGGCTCCACCGTGAGAGGTGAGTTCTGGCAGGCTCCAGGCCATGTCTGTTTTACCTGATGTTGATTTGCATGCAGGAAACTGGACAAGAAAGTGAGAAGCAGCACGTGACCCGGCGTCCTTCAGCTCCCAGGCCTGGCTCAGCTTTCCTTTGTGCTGTCTTTACTATAATTGTGATCAACTCAACGTCTCTCTAAGTTACAAACGCCGTCTGTCTATTCCTGAGAGGGTGATGCCACAGTAAAGCAGGGAAGAGCACGTGGTGCTGGGCTAACTAGATATTTCCTGTATGGAGAACGAGAACACACCCCCACACCCACACATGCACGAACGCACCCCAGAGTCGATAATACGACCTTTGGAATAAAATACAGGACAGGCTGGGGATGTGGCTCAGGAGGGTAGGGCCCTGGGTTCACTGCATAGAAACTCAGTGTGGTGCTGCAGGTGTGTGCGCCTGTAATCCAAGCACTTGGAGGTAGAGACAGGAGGATCTGAAATTCAGTTATCCTCAGCTACATTGTTTTAAACTTAAAAAAAAAAAAGGTCTGGGGTGTAGATAAATGGTCTTGTTAAATAAGAAACACAGAGCCAGTACAGAGATGAAAGCCCAAGAGGTCAGAGCTAAACACCTTACCCTTCACTGTTGCTGTTGTCCTCTTCAGCAAGAGACCTACTTCCTGTCAGTTTGTCTTTTTTATAGACTTTCTATTCTGCCTTCTCATTGGTTGTAAACCCAACCACATGACCTCCTCATCACTGCCTGTCTGTACAGACCTCCAGGTCTTCTATGGTTGGTATTGAGATTAAAGGCGTATGTCTCCATGCTGGCTGTATCCTTGAACACACAGAGATCTACCTAGCTCTGCCTACCAAGTGCTGGGATTAAAGGCGGCTGCCACTACCACCACCACCACCACCACCACCACCACCACCACCACCACCACCACCCAGTTTCTGCTATGGCTTGCTATTAGCTCTGACCCCCAGGCAACTTTATTTATTAACATATAAATAAAATCACATTTCAGTACAATTAAAATATCACCATACCGGGAAGATGGCTCAGTGGATAAAATGTATTTGTGATGCAAGCATGTGGTCCTGAGTTCAGATCCGAAGTGCCAGTATAAAAAGCTGGGCATGGCTGCTCACCCTTGTAATGTCAGCACTGGAGGAAGACGGAGACAACAGGGTCTCCTGGGCTTATGGGCCACCAGCACAGCCAAAAGAATGATGAGCTCTAGACTCAGTGAGCTCCTGCCTCAAAGGAAGAGGACAGAGAGCATCACCAGCCTCTGGCCTCCATGATACCTTCGTGAGTGAGCAGCTTGTGCACAGGTGTGTATGTACACGGAAACAGAGAGAAATGAGAAAGAAGTCTTCACTGTATCGGGGGTCAGTCTCAACTTTTATAATAATCCACGAAGACGTCAGACTTTTGTTTCCAGAATCAACATATAAAAGAAAATTTTGGCCGTAACTAAGTGGGATGACGACAATGATGATTTTATCTGAAGCACGGTCTTCCTCTGCACCCCAGCTTGGCCTCAGCTTGTGGCAGTCCTTCTCCCATTGACTCCTGAATGCTGGGATGACAGGTGCTTCCCATCATGCCCAGGTAGATTTCGTTTATCTAATGTAAGGTTGGTTTAGCATATGAAGTCGGTCATCAGCGAAATGCCTCAGAAGGTTTTCCTCTGCAAGTTGTCCTTTGCCCTCAACAGGCTCACCACTAAGTCTTAATGTCAACTTGATTGCATTTAACTTGATTGCATTTAGAGTTTTTTTAATTTAATTTAATTTTATTTTACAATACAATTCAGTTCTACATATCAGCCACGGATTCCCTTGTTCTCCCCCCTCCCGCTCGTTTTTTTTTTTTTTTAAGATTTATTTATTATGTATACAGCATGTATGACTGCAGGCCAGAAGAGGGCACCAGATCTCATTACAGATGGTTGTGAGTCACCATGTGGATGCTGGGAATTGAACCCAGGACCTCTGGAAGAGCAGTCGGTGCTCTTAACCTCTGAGCCATCTCTCCAGCCCAAGACACTTTGTTTTTAAAGGCAAACCACAGGATGGCAGATGACTTTTTTTTTTTCTGTAAAACTCTTTCAAATCAACATTGAAGAGGAAGAACTGAATAAAAGAAGGTTTGAATTTACAATCATAGTCAAGTGGTGTAGCTAAAGTTTTCCTGCCTGGCCCAGGGTCAGGGCAAATCTCTCTCACCTGCCAGTCCCACAGCCGCTCAGACTCGACCAAGTAAACACAGAGACTTATATTGGTTACAAACTGTATGGCCGTGGCAGGCTTCTTGCTAACTGTTCTTACAGTTTAAATTAATCCATTTCCATTAATCTATACCTTGCCACATGGCTCGTGGCTTACCGGCATCTTCACATGCTGTTTGTCATTGTGGCGGCTGGCAGCGTCTCTCTGACTCAGCCTTCCACTTCCCAGCTTTATTCTCCTCCTTGTCCCGCCTACACTTCCTGCCTAGCCAATGGCCAATCAGTGTTTTATTTATTGACTAATCAGCAACACATTTGCCATACAGAACATCCCACAGCAAAGTAGCCTTAAACAAATCAGGGAATGCCCCATTAGTTATCAGGGATACAAATTAAAGCCCCAGTGAGAGCTCACTGCACACACAGCAGATGACTGAAAACTCCAGAGTCTCAAAACAGCCTGCTGGGAAGGCTTCAGAGGAACCAGAATTATTTAACTTAATTTTGTTATTATTTAGTATTGTTGACACAGAATCTTGTGTATCTTAGGCTGGCCCCAAACTTGCTATTGAAGATGAACTTCTCAAGCACCTGCCACTACCTCCAAAATGCTGGGATTACAGGTTGCACCACTACACCAGGTTTCGTACCATGCTGGGGGATAAAACCCTAGACTTCACATATACTTGGCAAGCACTCTGCCTAGTAAGCTACATCCCCAGCCAACAACTTGAGATCCTCCTGCCTCGGCTTCCCAAGTGCTGGAATTACAGGTATGTACTACATGTCAAGTTCACATGGGAACCGGAGAAGGTCAAAGGCACTGTTGTGTCCACATGGTCAGTGGTGTGTCTGGTACATGATGCGGACATAGTTTACAGTAAACATCACCGCTGGTGACTAGAAGTTCATACTGATATGTCCTACAACCCCAGTGGTTCCAGGTCCTTGACTACTCAGAGCCTTTGGTGTTTAGCTTCAGGTGACAAAAATTCATATTCTCACACTTGAACAACTCAGCAAGTTTCCTAACTCTTGAAAGGTCTGGTGGTGGCCACTTATTCTTTCCCAGAGCTCACTATGTAGCCCAGGCTAGCCTCAAACTTGTGATGAACCTACTGTATCAGACTCCTAGTTCTGGAACTATACGCATGAGACACCACACCTAGTTTGAAAGGGAGTTTTTAGAAAAGGCGTTTGTTAACACTGCACATAATAGAAATGAACAACACATGCTTGGTTTAAACCTCTTTATTTGAAAACTTAGGCATTTACTGTAGCTAGAGTTTTCCTGCCTGGCCCACAGCCAGGACAAATCTCTCTCACCTGCCAGTCCCACAGCCGCTCAAACCCGACCAAGTAAACACAGAGACTTATATTGGTTACAAACTGTATGGCCGTGGCAGGCTTCTTGCTAACTGTTCTTACAGTTTAAATTAATCCATTTCCATTAATCTATACCTTGCCACATGGCTCGTGGCTTACCGGCATCTTCACATGCTGTTTCTCATCGTGGTAGCTGGCAGTGTCTCTCCAACTCAGCCTTCCACTTCCCAGCTTTATTCTCCTCCTTGTCCCACCTACACTTCCTGCCTAGCCAATGGCCAATCAGTGTTTTATTTATTGACTAATCAGCAACACATTTGCCATACAGAACATCCCACAGCACATTTCAGTACAAGTAAAATACCACCACAATTTACTATCTTTCATCGATTCCATGGCCACTTGAAGGAGAACCCACCTAGGTGAGAGAGGTACCTCTCAGAACAGGAAACAAATGGGACGGTACCATCCCCAGCTGAAATCAGGGGCCCTGTCTTCCTGAGCTGAGGAGCCACTATGGGAGCCTTACTGGGTTATCTTCATTATTAAAAAGCAAAACCATAAATTGCCTCACTTGCTCCCACCCTCCACATTCTGTCCACCTCTTTCCTCCTTCCTTCCCAAGCATAACTTAGCAAAGAGCTTCCTGTGGGCGGGAGTGGTTAGTTTTCAGGCTGGACATTCAGGTTGATTTTTTCCCCCCCAAGTACCGGGGATGGAGGGAAGGGCCTGGAGGAGCTGTGTCTCCAACAGCATAAAGGTTTTGTTTTGTTTTTTAAAGCAGAAAATGGACAGAGAAGCATTATATGCTAGTGCTTGCACCAGGCCTAAGCAGGAAGCAGGTGAAGCGGGACCCTCAGAGCCCGGGTAAGTTAGAGAGGGTTCATGAGAGCCCACAAGAGCCCACCAGAGTGGCTTTGTCCACACTTTCAGCTTGGAAGCCAGATCCCTGTCCTCCACACAGGACATGGACAAGACTGCTCTGCTCTCTCCATCCGTTCCCGGAGGAGCTGACATCTTTGGGGGCGGGTGGGAAGAAGACAGAATGGGGAGAAGGCTCCTGTCAAGGTTAAACCTAGCTTACCTTGAGCCCCGTCTCTACCGCACCAGCCATGTGACTCTGGCAGGTTCTTATGCTTTGTGAATTGGAAATTCTCATCTGAGAGTGGAAAAAACGATGATCTCCTATGCTCATGGAGGGAATGGAATTCTGTGAGATAACTCAGTGGATGCCCTCACAGTGCCTGGGGCTTGATGGGTATTTAGATGCAGAAGGATAGAAAGATGGCTGGCTGAGGAGTGATGGGAATTTCTTAGTATTTTTCTACAGCTATACTCCAAGGAAGCTTGTTTGTTTGTTTGTTTGTTTGTTTGAGAGATGATTTCTTGCAGCCCTGGGCGAGCCACATTTTTCTGTGTAGCCAAGGATGACCTTAAACTCTTTTTTTTTTTTTTTTTTTTGGTTTTTCGAGACAAGGTTTCTCTGTGTAAGCTTTGCGCCTTTCCTGGAGCTCACTCTGTAGCCCAGGCTGGCCTCGAACTCATGGAGATCCGCCTGCCTCTGCCTCCCGAGTGCTGGGATTAAAGGCGTGCGCCACCACCGCCCGGCTGACCTTAAACTCTTGATCGGAGCTCCTATGTCTCTATCTCACTTCAAATGCTGGGATTATAATTGGGAGTCACCATGCCAGGCCTGAATCACTTAAATATTTTTAACCAGGTATGGTTGGTGCATACCTTTAATCCCAGCACTTAGGAGGCAGAGACAGGAGGATCTCTGTGGATTCAAGTCCAGCCTGCTCTACATAATGAGTTCCAGGCCAGTCAGAGCTATGTAGAGAGACCCTGTCTCAAAAAAACTTTTGTGTGTGTTACGTGTGTGACATACGCTCCCCTGTGAGCATACCTGGACCAGAGAAGGACATCGAGTGGCCCGCTCTATTGTCCTCTGTCTTACTCCTTTGCCACAGACTTTTTCACTGATCCTGAAGCCAGGCTGGCAGTGAGCAAGCCACAATGATTCCTCCATCTCTACCTCTTCCCAGGGCTGGGGTTAGAGGTGTGTCTCACCACAGGTAGCTTTTTAGGTGAGTTCTGGGGCTTTGAACTCAGGTTGTACAGCAAGCCCTCTTAGCCACTCAGCCGTCTTCCTAGATCCCCCAGGAACCTTTTCTTTTCAAATTTGTTTGACTTATATTTAATTTGTTTATTGTGTTTGTGGTGCACCACAACACACATGTAGACACGAGAGGGTAGGTTACAGGAACCTGCTCTCTTCTCCGCCGTGTGGGTCCTGAGGATCGAACTTAGGTTGTCAGACTTGGTTACATGTACCCACTGAGTCATTGCATGAGCCCCGGAATCACCTTTTCAAGGTCAGTAAGATAGTACAGCTTGGATGTAAATCTTAATTCCAAATGTCTGTCCCTGCTAGTGGACCGTCTTCCGGCCCAGGGCTCAGAGGTCAGCTGGCACAGAGGATCGGTTGTCTCTGGGTGCGTTCACTGTCTCTGCAAGGTGACCAGGAAGGACACAGGAAATGCAGAGTTTAATGGGCCTCAAAAGACTTGTCCCAGAGGCAAGGGGACTCTCAAGGGAGCTTAGCATCCAAATAAAAGGGAGTCAGAAAATGAGGAGTGGGGGTAGTCCACCTGGGGCAGAAGGAAGGGTCTCTTGAGCAGCTACCACACAACCCAAGCATGGGCACCATAACAATGTCTCACCCTAGAGCTAGCCTCTGCTCCTCACCCTAGAGCTAGCCTCTGCTCCTCGCCCTAGAGATAGCCTCTGCTCCTCACCCTCGAGCTAGCCTCTGCTCCTCACCCTAGAGATAGCCTCTGCTCCTCACCCTAGAGCTAGCCTCTGCTCTTCACCCTAGAGCTAGCCTCTGCTCCTCACCCTAGAGCTAGCCTCTGCTCCTCACCCTAGAGATAGCCTCTGCTCCTCACCCTAGAGCTAGCCTCTGCTCCTCACCCTAGAGATAGCCTCTGCTCCTTGGGACATCTTCTCCTGACTACTAATGAAGTAGAATTTTTTGGAGAACACTGTTTATTCTGTATTTTTTTTTTAGTTAAATATCTCCATGTGCAACCAAAGCTGGCCTTGTAATCACAATGTTCCTGCCTCTACTGAGTGCTGAGATGACAGGCATGTGCCACCAAGTCCAGACTCTTGTACCCTTTGTCCCTTAAGGGGGAAAAGCGATCTAACCAGCCATCATGAGCTGGCTAGTGGTCATCTAGTCCTGGAATAGGTTAGTCATTACCAAGTTGGTTTTGTGCTTAGTTAGTCCAAGTTAGTTTCCTTGCATCTGATATGGGATTGAGGATCTGTTCTGCAAAGTTGTGGACATGACGCTTAAGGTAGACCCTGGGTGACGTTATCATTAGCACTCCCTGACCCCTGACCAGAACACTCGGATGTCTGTCTGTCTGTCTGTCTGTCTGTCTGTCTAGCTGTAGCATTCATGGAGCAAGAACCACACTCACACCAGTATCCCCGGCAGAATGCTTCTCATCAGGTGACAAAAGAATGTCCTTAGCTCTTTGGTGTAGTGGCAGCAGGGATACGGACACAGCTGGGGAGGCCAGAGCAGAACATAGTTAAGGATGGCTTCAAGCTGCAGGGGCTATATGAAAGGTGCCTCAGTTTACCCAACCAGAAAGAACTCAGTGAAGCTGCCAGAAGAGTGTGTTTCTGGGTCATAAAAGCTCTTTGCAGAGGCAGGGATGGCGCGGAGCAGGGTCACCGAGTCTCCACTTGGTTGTCTGCAGGGTTGAAGGTCACAGTCACAGGCTGCTGGCCACCATTGCTGTTTGGGTCCAGGGCAGGAGGGACAGGTGGCTTCGGGCTCTTGGGCTCCAGCTCCCGCCTGGTCCTCATTCTCCTGTAAGAGACAGTGAGGAATGGGCTCCATGATGATGGCCCATCAGAAAGGCACATTGTTACCACTGTTCCAATAGGGAAGGACCTTTGATACCAGCCTGGCTCACTTCAGAATGTTCTGTTTAACTTTGAACTGCTAAAGTTCATTCTGCCCCTGACAATGAACAGAGTCAGAGCAGTGGCCGAGTTCAAGACTGAGTGGAGCCTCAAGGGTTGTAGCATGATTATGCATGCTAAGAATTTTGCTAAGAATATTTAAGAACATCTTATGTAATTGAGAAGAGAACAGACTTAAGGTGTCTACAACCCCAGAACTTTTGAGACTGAAGCAGGAACACCAAGAGTTTAAGGCTAGCCTGGGCTACATAGGAAGACCCTGTCTCAAACAATCTAGTAAAATGTACATCCTATCTTCATTTTATATACCATTAGATTCAAGAGCTCACAATAATGACTTCCGATGTCTGTGATATCTCATCCATCGATAGATCCTAGTTCCTTAATTTTTCCTCATTTCCAGCTCAGGCATCAGTGTAAGCAGTGTGAGGTGAAGGGGTACCCACCCACATGTCAATCAAAGCTTCAGCAATGATGGACGGAATGACAGGAGACCTGGAATTCAATGCCACCTCCTTGTTTCCAAGAGGCTCACATGGTAATACTCCAGAGACTTTAAAAATAGCACTGGATGCTACTATTGTTGCTGTTGCTTTGAAACGGGGTTTTATATAGTCCAGGCTGGCCTTGAACTCATCATGTAGCTGAGGGTAACTTTGTACTTCTGATCCTTCTGCCGTTACCTCTTGAGTGCCACCATACTTATTTATGCAGTGCTGGGGATCAAACCCAGGCCTTCATGTACGCTAGGCAAGTGCTCTACCCACTGGACCACATCCCCTGTTATTATTACATGTTATGGTGGGAAATTTTTCCTTTGAAACCAGATGGGTTGGGTTTGAACCTCAGCTCTGACAAAGAGGGCAGAGCCACCCTGGACAGGTTAGCTAACACTCTGCACCAGGAATGGGCGAGGAGCGTGCAGGAAGGAAGCAGGCAGTTTGGGGCATCCTGTACCTGTTGTACATCTTCAACAGGATCAGAACCAAGGTGACGATGATGATGACCACCACCACGATGGCAGCCACGATGGCTCCAGAACCTGCAGAGAAGCGGGAGCTGAGAGTGGGTAGCAGCACTTGGCAAACAAAGATGAGTTCCCAGAAACCACATGAGTCTGTGTGCATGATGATCCCAGGGCTTCTACGGCCTCAGGGGCAGAGACAGGAGGATCCCCAGAAGCTTGCAGGCCCCTAGCCTGGTGTGTACTGATGCATGATGGGAGAAAACAACAAAGAGACTCTGTTGCAGGCCAGGTAGAAAGGCAGGACGGATGCTGAGGGTTTCTTCTGACCCCCATGTATGTGTCATGGCACTCTCATGCCAACATGAACACACAAGAGCAAACAAACACAAACACACACACACACACACACACACACACACACACACACACACACACACACTAAAGTGAATGAATTTAAATACAAAGTAAGAGCCAGCAGAGATGGTGAAGCCTTGAGCGGACATGCAGACTGGGAGGGCCCCCAGTGGGCACTTGTCATTAACGATTTGGATATAAAGTGTCCCCCCAAATCTCACATACTAATGGTTTGGTCCCCAGCTGATGGGCTGAATTACTGATCATTGACTGTAACACGAGGACCTCAAACTAATCAGTAGATTAAACCACTGGATTTGTACTTTGATGGCATTATTGAGACAGAAACTATATGAGGGAGGGGCCTGGCGGAAGGAAGTAGGTCACTACGGGTCTTTGACGGTCATCTTGCCATGCTCCCGTTCTCTTTCTCTGCCTCCCAGCCGTCAAGAGTGGGCAGCTCACCCTGTCCTCTCTGCCTGACACTCTCTCGGCTCGGGCCCACTGCGGTGGGGCCAAACTGCCAGGACTGAGACCTGAGCCCACGCAAACCTTTTCCCCCTTTAAGCTGCTTTGTTTTCAGATGCTCTGGAACAGCAACAAGGAACCGAGTCCCACGTAGCCCAGGATGGCCTTGAACTCCCGAGTCTCCTCCTCTGTCTCTCAAGGGTTGGAACTGCAGGGGTATGGCACACGACGCCTGCCTGAGTCCTCTTATCAGTCCAGGCACAGCTCTCAACTTCTGTGCAAGAGATCAGCAAGACTCCTTCCCTGCTTTTGATAACATGCAATTGATGTGATTTTGGGATAATTTTTAAAATATAAAAATAAGCAAAACGTGAGAAAGGACGAGTCACTGGTCATCTGCACCTATGCATTCATCTGTGCAGCCACAGATGTGCATATTAAAGCCTGTTCAGGCCAGGAAGTGGTGGCGCATGCCTTTAATCCCAGCACTCGGGAGGCAGAGGCAGGAGAATCTCTGTGAGTTCGAGGCCATCCTGGTCTACAGAGCAAGTTCCAGGAAAGGCTCCAAAAGCTAAACTCCGTCTCAAAAAACCAAAAAAAAAAAAAAAAAAAAAAAAAAAAAAGCCTGTTCAGATTTTAGGAATAGGGGCTGGAGAGAGAGAAGGCCCAACAGTTAACAGCACTGGCTGCTCTTGCACATAACCCAAGGTCAGTTCCCCACACAATGGCTTACAAACTCCAGTACCTGGAGGACCTGATGCCCTCTTCTGGCATTCTTGGGCACTGCACACTCATGGTGCACAGACACACACACATACACACACACACACACACACACACACACACACACACACACACACGTGCGTGCAGGCAAAATACTCATACACATAAAATAAGAACAAATAAATCTTTAAAAACATCAGTTCTATGTCTGAAACAGATATCCTAAGGAAATATTCCTACATATGGAAATACAGGCAATTGTTAAAAAGACACCTACATAGAATTGCATCACTCAAGGTAGAGGCAGAAGGATCAGGAGTTCAAGGTCATCTTCAACTACATAGAAAGTTGAAGGCCAGTCTAAACTACATCTCCCCTGTCTCAAAAACGGATTGAACAAAACAAGAGTGCTGGAGAGATGGCTCAGCCAGCTAAGAGTGCACACTCTTCCTGCAAAGGACCCAGTTTTGGTTTTTGGTTCTCAGTGCCCACATCACATGGCCCACAACCACCTGCAACTCCAGTTCCAGAGGCTCTGGTACACAAACATGCATACCCTCTACACACACCAATCTTTAAAAAAAAAAAACCAGCCAGATTGCATACGTTATCTTACGGTATTATCAAGATTATCTCTCCATGCTTTTACCTATTCTCATGGTTTTGATGGTTGAACACTACTCGTGTTTGGCTACACCATGATTTGTTCACCAAGTCCCTGGTGAGATTGTTTATGCTTTCAATCTTTTGCTCTTTTTTTTTTTGGTTTTTCGAGACAGGGTTTCTCTGTGTAGCTTTGCGCCTTTCCTGGGACTCACTTGGTAGTCCAGGCTGGCCTTGAACTCACAGAGATCTGCCTGGCTCTGCCTCCCGAGTGCTGGGATTAAAGGCGTGCGCCACCACCGCCCGGCTCAATCTTTTGCTCTTATAAACAAAGCTAGTACACAAGTCCTGCAGCTCACTATGTCAGAGTCTAATTTCAGTACACTGTCAATGGCAAATTCTAACTTCAGGACTGAGAACAAGATCCTGTCAGAGTTTTGAAAACCTCACGAACCATAAATATGTCCGTGCTTGATGCCAATTTATCACTTCAGAGGGAATTTCATATTTAGGGAATAATCAATTCCCAATGTTGGAAGGCTGTTTGAATGAGAATGTCTGTTTACAGGATTATTGACACACTCAGTGATTTAATAAGGTAAGGTAGACTAGTCTATAAAATACTATGAAATGCTTTCAGTGATGCTTTTTGAAACTGTGGACGACATAGGAAGACTTAAGACCATCTCAGGTCTGGAGACTAGAATAAGACACTGTGCAACACTAGCTTACGTGCGTGGAAACCCAAGGTTCAGCTAAAGAAGCCAGACGGGGACCAGGGAGATGGCTCAGTCGTTAAAAGCACGGGCTGCTCTGGCAGAGGACCCAGGTTCCATTCCCAGAATTCATAGCATCTGTAATTCCAGTCCTTGGGTTTCTAACACCCTCTTCTGGCCTCCACGGGAACTACACACACAGTGCACTTACCCACATGCAGGCAAACACTGATACATGTAAAAAAAAAAAAATCAGATAAAAAAGCCAGACAAAAAAGAATACATTTGGCTGGCTCTCTTTCCATTCACACAAAATTCAAAACTATATAGAACTAATCAGTATGTCAGTATTGGGTGGGCTCTTAGGGTACAGGACCATGGAGTCATTGATATTCTCTGTTTCCTGAGTGCTGGTGACACACGTGTACATTTTGTGAAAAGTTACCCAATGTTACACTTACGATTTGTGCACTTTTTAATGCCTTTACAAAGATTTGATAATATAAAGAATAAATGGCACAGGCCTGTATCCCCAGCTACTCGGGAGGATGCATCAGGAGGATTGCAAGTTCCAGCCTAGCCCGGGCTACCTATGGAGACCTTGTCTCAAACACAGAATCATTCCCATCTGGCTTTAGGTCATTCCCCTCCTGTGGCTCCCTTCAGGACCATTTGAGACATATTGAGCTGTTTCTAAATGAACACCTATCCTAGCAAGGATCAGAACAAAGGGGCGTGTGTGGGCAAGGGGAACTGGTGACCCTGTCCTGAAACCACCGCCTCTGGGTCTCTATGGAAGGGATACATCCTACCTTCCATCTAGTCATCTGCAGACTCCAAAGCCTGGAGTTGCCCCCCGTACCAGTGTAGAAACTGTACCTACTCCTGGGGACACCTGAACCATATGCAGAGTGGACAAGACATCGGCTGAAACCACTGTAAGGGACCCACACTCATTACACAACTATTGTGTCTGCTTTTCATATATATATATATATATATATATATATATATATATATATATATATATATTTTGGTTTTTCGAGACAGGGTTTCTCTGTGTAGCTTTGCGCCTTTCCTGGAACTCGCTTTGGAAACCAGACTGGCCTCGAACTCACAGAGATCCGCCTGCCTCTGCCTCCCGAGTGCTGGGATTAAAGGCATGGGCCACCACCGCCCGGCTTGCTTTTCATATTTTACAGGATATGCTGGTTAGTTTGTGTCAACCTGACACAAACAGATTGGCCTGTGGACCTGGATCTGCAGGGCATTTTCTCAGTTCATGACTGATGCGGGAGGTCCTGGGTTGTATCAGAAACCAGGCTGAGAAAGCCATGGGAGAAAGTCAGTACGCAGTACTCCTCCACAGTTTCTGCTTCAGTTCCTGCCTCCAGGTTCCCGCCTTGGGTTTCCCTGATGATGGGCTGTAAGCTGTAAGCTAAAACAAACCCTTTCCTCACCAAGTTGCTTTAGTCACGGACATACAGCCGTGGAAAAGCAATCTAGTGTACAGTCTCAGACAGCCCAAGCTGGCCTCAAACATTGTTATTCGCTGAGGATAACCTCGAACTCCCGATCTTCCTGCTTCCACAGCCCCGGTGATGGGATCATGTCTGTGCGACACCACACCCAGTTTATCCAGTGCTGGGAATCAAACCCAGGGCTTCATGCCTGCTAGGTAAGCCCTCTACCAACTGAGCTACATACTGGGCCTGATTTTCTGAAGAGCTGTCATCCACTTTTCTTACCCTGAGAACCCCTGGTTCTTGGTAAACACTTCCCAGGACTGACCTGTTCCCACCTTCATTCATTGATTCTGTGAGTTTGAGGCCAGACTGGTCTACAGAGTGAGTTCCAAAACAGCCAGGACTGTTATATAGAGAAACCCTGTCTCAGAAAACAAACAAACAAACAAAAAGTAGTATGTGATAGATGCTCTTTAATGCTTTTGTTATGGTAGCCAAAGCAGGGTCTCACTCTGTAGTTCTGGCTGGCCTTTGAGTTCACAGAGATTCTCCTGCTTCTCCCTGGTGCTGGAATTAAAGGTGTGCTCTACCACACGGAGTAAGTAGTTACTTTTCAAAGGGACCTATTTCAATATCTTGAAAGAGATTCACACTTCCATCACGCCCTAGACTCCAGGATTTGCTGGAGAGGAGTCGGGAGAAGGAGCAGAGGTCCGAGGTCACAATGCTTGTCACAGTGTTTGTCGGGTACACAACGCACATCTACTGGAGCCAGGACTTCCAGGACTCGTTTGAGTCTTCACAACAGCCTCCTGTGGGATCCCCATTGATAGTCCCCATCTTACAGGCGAGGAAACTGAGGCCCAGGGCAAAGAAATCATGCCTGAGGTTGGCAAGTGATGGGACCAGGAAGCTGACCCTGAGGCTGGCCCTGGCAACCTTCCCCCAAGTCCACCTTACTCTTATACAGGAAGTCTTCTCCTCTGGTCATGTTCAGCGAGAAGACAGCGTCCCCCAAAGTGGTGGCTGTGGTCATCTTGATCCTGCTGAGAACAAAGAAGAAATTTTGCTTAAAACCAGGGTTAGTCTCACCACGTCTATATGATGCCTCTTTTGCTCTTTGCCTGGATGATTCTAGAATCCTCAAGCATGCAGTTTCTTTTGGCAGCAAGTAAAAATAAGGCTCATTCCTAGAAACTGTGTGTATGTAAAAATAGTACCCCAGAATTGTAAGGAATTAACTTACTTCCCTCTTCCTCCCTCCCTCCCTCCCTCCCTCCCTCCCTTCTTCCCTTCCTTCTGACAGGGTCTCATATAGCCCAGGCAGACCCCTAACTCCATATATAGCTGAGGATGACCTTGAACTCCATCTCCCTAGTGCCAGGATCATAGGTATGCTCTACCATGCTCAGCAAAGAACTTAGAATGTGGTTTTTCTCCTTAAATTATTTTTTATTTATTTATTTATTTATTTATTTAGTTTTTCAAGACAGGGTTTCTCTGTGTAGTTTTGGTGCCTGTCCTGGATCTTGCTCTGTAGACCAGGCTGGCCCCGAACTCACAGAGATCCACCTAGCTCTGCCTCCCAAGTGCTGGGATCAAAGGCGTGCACCACCACGGTCCAGCTAAATTATTTTTATTTATTTAGATTTATTTTCTTTTATGGATATGAGTACCTTTGCCTCATGTATGTACATCACACGCATGCCTGGTGCAGATGGCCGTCAGAAGAGGGTGACAGACCTCCTGGAACTGGCATTACAGATGGCTGTGAGCCACCATGTGGGTGCTGGGAACAGAACCAGGTTTTCTTGAAGAACAGCCGGTGCTCTTAACCACTGGGCCATCTCTCCAGACCCAGATCTTGTTTTCCCGAAGCAGTTCTGTACTGATACCAGTGCAAACTCTGCTGGGCTGCTGAGACATGAGCCCGACATCTTCTCACATAGCCAGCCCTGTGCTGGCTGTCTCGTGCTGGCTGTCTCAGGCGTCAGCCTCCCACTCTCTACTGTAAGCCTCCCCAAGAACTCCCGGCTCCACTCTCCCAGCTCTAATGGAAACATGGGTGGGTGTCTGCCTGAGACAAGAGGGAGGCCATCTGTCCTCAGCTGGAGGCTCTGTCAGCTACAGCCATAAGAAGGCCATGTTCATCTACAGGACAGGCTCTGCCTTCACATCCTCTGCCCCACTCCAGGTTCAGGGTCCTGCCTGTCGCCCTGGTTCTTGTGATCTTCAGGGCCTCCCATGGCTCGGTGCCCACTCCGTGAAACCTACAGGGCTCTGCCTGACCTCGCTTGTATAATCAGTCTTCTGCTCTGGGCTTCTGGTCACCTGATTCCCTTAGACAGGCTGAGGTGAGCCACATGCTCCCCAGCCTCAAGCCAGACACCCTTGCCAGATGACTCCCATCCAGACAGAGTTAAGGAGGTTGTTTTCTTCCTCCTCACTGCCACCATTAGCCAGAAAGCACAGCTAGTGTCTGTGGCTTGGCTTTGCACGCTCCCTGGCAGCCCTTGAAGATACAGCCATGTCTGGTTCTCTTTCAGATCTGTCCACCTCCCCCAGACAAACCATTATCTCCCCCTTGCCAGCGGGAGGGCTGTGGTAAGGGACAGAATTCCTCTCAGCTTTCCCTCGTCCTAAGGGAGCTGAGGGCTGGGGGTGTGAATAGTACTTTTTGTTTTTTGAGATGGTGTCTCATGTATTCCAGGTTGACCTCCAACTCACAATGTAGCTAAGGATGAGCATGATCTAACTCTCCTGCCCGCATGTCTCCAGTGCTGGATTATAGGTGTGTTCCCTCACACCTGGTTTATGTGGTGCTGAGGACTGAACACAGGGCTTCATGCTTGCTAGGGAAGCACTCTGCCGACTGAGTGACATTTCAAGTCTAGAAAGGGCTATTCAGAGTTCAGTGACTGTAATCATAGTGCCAGAGAGATGCCTGCAGGAGGACCACGATTTCGAGGGCAGCCTCGGCTACAAAGGGAGTTGAAGCTAGCCCAGGATAAGTGAGATACTATGTTATTAAAAAACAAAAAAAGCCAAGGATGAGAACTTGGGATGGAGGACTCCCTGTCTCCCTCTTTGTTCTTGAGGAAAGACCCTCGCCTTTCCCATCACAGCAAGGCAGAGGTACTCAGATGCATTTGCCTAAGCCTGTTTCTAGCCCCACCGCTTCCAACTCAGGATGCCACAGGAAACAGGGTTTCCCTTTCCACGGCTTCCAACCAGGACCCTGAGGCTCAGGGCTGTGGAGTCCACTCTCCTGTTCATTTAGCCCCAAAGTTGTAGAGCAGCAGCGCATGAACCTGACCTTGCCAACTGCAAAGCCTGGATTCTTCCCACCTTCCCACCTGCCCTCAGATGCACCTGGTAGGGGCTGCAACCAGTCACCGCAATAATACACAGATGCACACACACACACATACATACACACACAAACCCACGCACACCCTTATACCGGCTCACACCCACTCCCGCGTATTCCCATATACACACTCATACATATGCACTATGCACACATAAACACATACACACACATATACACATACCCTCATGCCCATTCACAGCCAGTCACAAATTCAAACATACATACACACATAAACACATATATACACACACATACACATGTGCACATGCACACACACATGTACACACACACACACACACACACACACACACACACACACACACACACTGACCAGTGAGCAGCCTCCCAAGGACACAGGACACAGGCTCCTCCTCAGGTCCGTCTGGGTTCACCTCCTGGGTGCTGGGTTCCAGGTGCCAGCGGGCCAGTTACTTCTCTTTCAAGAACAGTGTGCAATCCCAGAGCCGATCTCGCCTCATCCCGGCAGCGAGGGCTCTCAATGACATCTCTGTTCCTGCCACATTACAGAAGGTGGGAGGGGGGCGGTGAACACTGATGGCCAAGGATGTGGATGTTTTCATGTGTGGGGGCCCCAGCAACTGCAGTTAACCAAGTCAGGCCCAAGACGGGGGACTGAGCCCTGTGCGTGCCTGTGGCCGTGGGATGTCGGGACACTCTAGGGAAGGCAAGGCTGTTTCTCAGAGAGTGAGACCAATTCACAACTGCAGTGTGAGCATGGCCCTCGTGCTTCACAGGCAAGATCCCATTCCATCCTCATCTTCCTTTTGGAAAGGAATATGTGGCCACTGTGCCCGCTGAACCGATAAGGCACCAGAAGCCCAGAGCAGACAGGAGCCCCACCTAATGTAGGTGCTAACCAAAGCTACACTAGGCTGTGGGTGGGGGTCTGGGACTACACAGCCCCATCTCCATGAACTCGCCTGACACTGCTTCCCAGAGAGCACACAGAAGAGATGGCCTGCAGCAGTGTTGGGCTAAGGAAGGTTCCGCCCACAGAGCAGAGAACTTGCCCTGAGCTTTGACCCCGCCTCCCACTGTGCGACACTGCCCGGGCCACACTGGGGACCTCTACCTCAGCCCAGCTTTAGGCACACTCACAGACTCCACAAGGGACTATTGCCCCCTCCCTTCGTTAACAAACAGTCCTGTGTGGGAGCTGTGCTGGGAAGTGTGGAGGGTCAGGACTGTTTACTCATCCCTCTCCCTGGGGTGGAAGAGCTGTTATCAGGAAGAATGCTGCCCCCCACCAACTCCTCAAGACAACATCTCCCCTCTTTCTCTGTGCTTCCAAGCCCCTCCCTGGATAAGACAAGAAAAACAAATTCCCAGCAGAAAAAGCCACAAATAAGCAACTGCAGCCCAGAGTTACCGTAACCCATGAAAGCCATTCATCTATCATGGGGTTGGGACGGAGCCCCGCAGGGAATGTTCTTGCCTAACATGTATGGAGCAGCGTCGGGTTCAATCCCCAACACTGCATAAACTGTGTGCACACCTGGAAGATGGAGCAAGAGGATCCGAAATTAAAGATCACCGTTGGCTACACATCAGGTTTGAGTACGGCCTTGACTGCATGAGAACCCTCTCAAAAGAAAAAAATTTTAAAAATTAAAAAATGAAATAGGGGTTGGCAAGATGGCTCAGCAGGTAAAGGCACTTGCTGCCAAGCCTGATGATCTGAGTTCAATCCCTGGGACCCCCATGATAGGTGGAGAGAGGCAGCTTCTAGAAGTTGTCCCCTAACCTCTACACATACACCATCACGCACACACACAAAGTAAATGAGTCATTAAAAAATTAAATAAGATTAAAGAAAGCCCCGACGTTCCGAAACATTGGGGCTGATGCAAGCCGCAGACAACTGGCCCTCATGTCAGCACAGTGTGGTTTTCACCCACGGGCACTGTTTCCTTCTGTCTTTCCCACGTGACAACCCTGGTAGGTTTAAGAGCTCTGCTTTGTGTGAAAGATTGAACTACGAGGGCTCTGCTTTGTGTGAAAGATTGAACTACGAGGTCAGCGGATATCAGCGTGGTAATTCTACCTCTGTCCAGCAGGTGGCAATAGCAGTGAGCTGTAGGTTAGACTGTAGAACTAAGGATTATCTGTCTAAGGATTTTCTGCCCTGGAAAATAGCAATTCTGTGGTCTTCGACAATTTTCTTCTCTGGGTTAAATATCTTCCATTTCAACAATCCTTAAGGTGGGATAGAGGGAGTGGGCAATGTTCATAATATGCTGGTACTGAAGGTATGTTCCCTCACACTCACTCAGAACAGCATTTTTTAGTCTCAGATGGGTACCTGAATTCTGTCTTTATTCCCTGGACCTCCTCACCCAGTGTCTTTCACCTGTTGCTTTTTGGACTGTTACAATAGAGCTTTTCTGTAGCCTCGTTGTAGATGGGAAAATGTAGCGGGGTGTGGTGGCACACACACCCCAGAAACCCAGCACTCGGGAGGACCAGGAGTTTGAGGCCAGCCTAGCGTGCAGAAGTGGGGGCTGGGGTGTAGCTCAATTGGCAGAGTGCTTCCCTGGCATGCCCAAAGCCCTGGGTCGGACACCCCACACTGCAAAGCTGGTTACAGGCACACCTGTAACCCCAGCGCTCTGGGAGGCAGAAGTAGAGGCAGGGGAATCATCAGGAGACAGGTCACATGCCCAGGGTGAGATGTCTGCCTGAGAGGAAGGAAGAGGATTCCACTCTCTCTGGACTGGAAGTTGACTGACCTGCTGGACTTTGGTGGGTGTGCTACACTGGAAACCAAGCTCCCCTCAAAAGCCAACGGAGCAGAATCCCCTCCTACATCAACAGCCCCCCCAATGCCTCCTCATCCCCACACCCTCTGTGAGAACTCCAGGAGGCAGCTGCTAGTCTGAATACTGTGGAGCCCACTGCCGGCTCCTTTACAAACAGGGAAACTGAGGACCGAGAGAGCCTCAGGGCGCTCTCTGAGGAGAAGCTCATGGCTGTGTCTTTCTGATAGTGCAGGGCAGAGAACAACATGGCACAAAGTAGGCAGCTGGGGACCCACAGGTGACACCCCAGCCTGCATGCCCCCCCACCACCTCAGTTTCTCTTTAGTGCCCCGCTGCCACGATGGTACTGTTCCCTGTTCATAAAGCACCCAGGGTTCGGAGTCACTTCCAGTCACTCACTGAAAGCAAGATGCAGGCGGGATGGCTCCGCAGGCAAGAGCCTGAGAGCCCAAGTTCGAATCCCAGGGACTCATAGCGGAAAGAGAACTGACTCCCAGAAGCCTTCCTCTCTGTCTGCCAGTCAGTTGGTTGGTCTCTCTCTCTCTCTGTCTCACTCTTCTCTCTCACATGCACACACACATGCACATATGGTGGCACACATGTGCCCACATGTGCACACACATACATTATACATACACATAATAATAATGCCCCGCCCACAGGCACTTATGTGTTGGTGTGCATGGAAGACAGCTTAACCTTGGGTCTCATTCCTCAAGTGA
The DNA here is from genome assembly GCF_007827085.1 of Peromyscus californicus insignis. Lineage (NCBI taxonomy): Eukaryota > Metazoa > Chordata > Mammalia > Rodentia > Cricetidae > Peromyscus > Peromyscus californicus. The sequence continues at coordinate 19,058,213 of NW_026294573.1, read as the reverse complement.
CATCCACCTATTTTACGAGACAGGGTCACTTGTTGGCCTGAAGTTCACATGTAGGCTAGAGTGGCTGGCCAATGAGCCCTAGGGGCCCTCTTGTCTCTGCCTGCATGGCTATGGGGTTATAATCATGCCCTATCATGCTCCCCGCTTTTTACGTGGGTGCGGGGTCAAACTCAGGTCCTCATGCTCGTGTGGCGAGCACTGTACTGACTGAGCCGTCTCTCTAGCCCCCCTTGATTGTTTTTAGGTTTATTTATTTTATTTTATGTGTGTGAGACTTTTGGCTGTATGCTGATGCACCACATGCTACCTGGTGCCCACAGAGGTCAGAAGCGGGCATCAGATCTCCTGGAATTGGAGTTGTGGATGGTTGTGAGCCACCACGTGGATGCTGTAACCAAACCCGGGTCCTCTGAAAGAGCAGCCAGTGCTCTTAACCACTGAGCCATCTCTCCAGCCTGTTTTTGTTTGGTTTAAGAAGCATGGCTTGCTGGGAGGGGTAGAGTACTATAATACCCCCAGTTACTCTAGAGGCTGAAGCAGGGTTGCTACAAGTTTGGGTCCACCCTGGTCTTAATGTGTAACCCAGGGTGGCTCTAAATTCCACCCGCTACGTCGGCTTCTCCAGCGCAGGGGTTTCGGACCTGTGCACTGTGTACGGTATGATCTGGATTTGGGGTTCTGCCTCCCCTGTCTTTCCTGAGGACATGGCAGGTTCTAAGTGCTTGCTGTGGGTGGCTTATGTCGAGAAAAGATCTCTGGACCAGTGGTTCTCAGCCTATGGGTCGTGACTCCTTTGTGGTTGAGTGACTTTTACAGGGGTCACATATCAGATATCCTGTCTATCAGATATTTACCTGATGATTCATAACAGCAAAATTACAGTTATGAAGTAGCAATTAAAATAATTTGATGGTTGGGGGTCACCACAGCACAAGGAACTGTATTAAAGGGTCGCAACGTTAGGAAGGTTGAGAACCACTGCTTTGGAGCATCTGTGTGGAAGGAGGGAGAGCCAGGGACCCAGTGCTCTATTATCTAGGTAGGCCACTCTTTCTGGGAGCCCACATGTCCCGATCTGTGGTCTCATGGCTGTGCCTGTTCATGGGGCCATGGTGGAGACCCCGGTAGTTGGATGGTTGGCCTGGGAGGGAGAAGTCCTGTATTAAAACCTTACCTTTGTTGCTCACTTGCTGTGGGACTGTGCCAAAGTCACTTGTTCTGTCTAGAGTGCAGTTTTCTCTCCAGGGGAACGGCCAGCCGGGACCCAGTGACCTTCTTCCTCTCAGTCTTCTACCTTAAGACTTCAGGCTTCCTGAGTGGTTCAGGACGTGGCCCCTCACCCTCCTCAAGCTGGCTGGCCTCCCACACCCTCCATTCCAGAAAGAGCACACCCCCTGTTTCCTGCCCGAGTCAGGACCTGGCAGGTCTGGGCTGCAGAGAGGACCAGAGAGAGGCCAATCCCAGCCTCTGAAGCTGCCCGCGGTGAGCGCTGGATGGCTGCCAGTCGCAATAGGCCTCAAGATACAGAGGGGCATTTGTCCGGGGACACACAGCCTCATGTAAACCTGCGCTCTGGCTCTGGCAAGCCACCTCCTTTTCTCCACACCCTCTTGGGCTGCGGCAGCAGCTCCTGCTTGGCTGTGAGGTGGGATAGGAATGCTGGGCAGAACCCTCTGTACAGCCGGGAGCCAGGCAAGAAAGGGGTGGGAAGAAAGGAGGGGCATCATTTGTGTAGGGTGCAGCAGTGAGGGTCACCGCAGGGGAGAAGCGGGGAACAGTGGAAGACAGGAAATGCCCTGGACATGGCCAGGGTTGGTCAAGAAGGCGAAGGACTGGTTCTAGACTTCCCCACTGGCTAGATAAGAGACTAAGGGCACAGAATCCCCTTCTCTTCCAGACTCAGTTTCCTTGGCTGTAAAATGGGGTGATTGTCTTAAGCTTGGCCTGAGAAGACCCCATTAAATAAAGTGATTTGTGAACACCCAGGGGGGTATAGTAAAGATGACCAAGTCTGGACCCAGACAGAATTAGATATAAATGCTGCCTGTAGGGGGTGCAACTCCATTGGTAGAGTGTTTGTCTAGCATGTACAAGGGTATGGATGTGATCCCCAGTGCAGCACAAACTGGGCATGATGGTGCACACCTGTAACCCCAACACCAGGAGGTAGAAGTATCAGGGGCAGGTGTTGTGGAATATTATTTTAAGATGTGTTACATTTGTTTATGCTCTGGAGTATTTGCTTAATGATATAAAGATGTGTTGCATTCTTTTTTTTTTTTTTTTTTTTTTTGGTTTTTCAAGACAGGGTTTCTCTGTGTAGCTTTGCACCTTTCCCGGAACTCATTTTGGAGACCAGGCTGGCCTCGAACTCACAGAGATCCACCTGCCTCTGCCTCCCGAGTGCTGGGATTAAAGGCGTGCGCCACCACTGCCCGGCTAGTGTTGCATTCTTTTATGTTGCATTTGTTTAACTCTGTGAAGCTGTGTTACTTTGCCTGTCTAAAACACCTGATTGGTCTAATAAAGAGCTGAACGACCAATAGTGAGGCAGGAGAAAGGATAGGCAGGGCTGGCAGGAAGAGAGGATAAACAGGAGGAGAAATCTGGGAAGAGAGGAGAAAGAGCAAGAGAACAAGAAGAGGAGGATGCTAGGATCCAGCCATCCAGCCATCCAGCCATCCAGCCACACAGCCAGCCACAGAGTAAGAGTGAAAGTAAAATATACAGAAGTAAGAAAAGGTAAAAGCCCAGAGGCAAAAGGTAGATGGGATAATTTAAGTTAAGGAAAGCTAGCTAGAAACAAGCCAAGCTAAGGCCGGGTATTCATAAGAAAGCCTCCATGTGATTTATTTGGGAGCTGGGGGGCGGCCCCACAGACAGCCAAAGGAGTAAAAAACAACCAACTAACTACATTTTGGTGTTCAAACGTGGGGCTAGAGTAAACAAACAAACAAAAAACCAACCAAACAAAAAACAAAACCCAGCAGCAGCAGGCGGGAGTTAAAGACCGTCTCAGCTACAGAGCAGGCTTGCGGTCAGCCCGGCTGCATGAGACTCCATCTCAACAAACAGAGTGCTAGTTCCTTGTCATGTTGCTGTGACACAATTCTTGACAAAGCCAACTTAAGGAAGAGGATGGTGGGGGAGGCTGGACGGTGGCTGCTGGTACTCAGATGGCATTTCCCATTGTTAGGATGGGGGTCTCACTTTAATTATCCCAGTCTGGGAATGTCCTCACAGACAGGCCAAGAGACTTGTTTCTTGAGTGACTCGGTATCCTGTCAAGATGACTCTCTGTAGTGCCCATCACACCTCCAAGGACTTTTTATTTACTAATATGGGGGGAGGGCACATTTTCTTCCACTTTAAAAAGGTATCCCCCCCCAATTTTATTTTATTTTTTTCCTTTTTGAGACAAAGTCTCACTTTGTAGCCCTGGTGGGCCTGAAATTCACAATGCCCCTCCCCTAGCCTCCTAAGTGTTGGGGTTCCAGGTCTGAGCCAGCACACTTACCACTCCCCACCCCTGACTTTAAAATAAGCTATGATCTCATTGGAGGGCCTTCAGAATATTGTGGGCCTTCCTACTGTGCCAGGTGGCCTTCAGCCAGGTTCAGGATTCTCTAGGTGCCAGTCTGCCTGGGCATCCTCTCCCAGGTCTGCTGGACCCCATGTCTTCACCTCTGAGGCTCCTCCACAGAGCTCAGGGTCCTGGGACTTGAGGCCTTGCTCTCTGCAGAGCTGAGCTCAGGGCCCTGGTTGGTGACAAATGTCCTCCCTTCTGTGTGGTACCCATTTTGTTTGTTCCCGAGGCTGCATACATTCTGTTTTTAGAGGCTGATGGGGTCCCAGGAATCTCAGGCATGGAGGAGACATCCCAGGTGGCGGGGGTGAGCACTCACAACTTTAACTGCTCCTCTCAGCTCCTTGATGCCCGTCCTGGAGGTGTCACACTCACATCGGTCTGGAGGTGTCGTCACACTCACATCGGTCTGGAGGTCTCACACTCACATCGGTCTGGAGGTCTCACACTCACATCGGTCTGGAGGTCTCACACTCACATCGGTCTGGAGGTCTCACACTCACATCGGTCTGGAGGTCTCACACTCACATCGGTCTGGAGGTCTCACACTCACATCGGTCTGGAGGTCTCACACTCACATCGGTCTGAAGCCCCATCATACCCCTTTCCACTTTTCACCAAGAAAACTTAGGTTCAACAAGGCTTAGTGACTCGTCCTGTTCACAGGTATCAGAGCAGGATCCAGTCCCCACCCCGTACTTCCCAACAACCCCACTGTCTCCCTCAGCATGCCGAGGGAGTGTGGAAAGTAGTCTGAGGTGTGCAGAGCACTGGGCAAGTGTATTGGGCACAGGAGAGGCTGGGAAGATGCCCTGGCTGTGCCAGGGTGCTGAGCGGGAGAAGTGCCCTGTCACAGCATGTCTCTGGGAACTGTGTGTCCCTGGCTGGCCCCAAGTGTGGGGGAACCTTGGCCAGGAGGTGCTGTTGCTAAACAGGCTAATGGGGACTTCATTCCTTACCATGAGGCCCAGAGCCACATCTGTTTACCGCACACCGTAGAGCTGCAGAGCTGGGGGATGGGCTCTGTCCATTGGGGACCTTTGAGTGGACAAGGGAGAAGCTCAGTCACAGAGGATGAAGGGGCAGGAAGCAGGAGGTCCTGGGTCCAAAGTTTACCTGAGGGGCTTACCTCCTCCTCTAGATCACACCCAGCTCTTCTACTGACCCAGTAGACATCATTTTGTAAGGCAGAGAGAGGAAGAGCTGCCTGGCGGGGCTCAACTGTGGGAATGCAGACTGGATTGGGGAGGGCTAGACACTCAGGAAGGGGAAGGAGGTAGCCTGGGCTAATTCTGGACAGTGCACTAGGAAAGGTAACTGAGCACCAGTATTTGTCACTTTGTGCTTCCTGGCTGTGGATGTAATGTGACCAGCCTCCTCAGAGTCCTGTCACCATGACCTCCACACAGTGAGGGACTGCACTCTTGAACTGGGAGCCAAAATAAGCCCTTTCCCCCAAGACAGGGTTTCTCTGTGTATCCTTGGCTGTCCTGGAACTCGCTCTGTAGACCAGGCTGGCCTCGAACTCACAGAGATCCACCTGCCCTGCTGCCCAAGAGCTGGGATTAAAGGCATGTGCCACCACCACCCAGCGTAAATAAAGCTGCTTTTTTATCAGGGTGTTTTTATCACAGCAACAGGGCAGTAGCTGAGACAATGTAGGCTTGTTGTCTGAACAGAATGAAATACACACAAAAAGTCCCCAGCTGGCAGAAACTTCAGTGAATAGACTCCCCCGACCCCAATCTGTTGGAATGTCTCCACACACTCCCAGCTTGCATTCCAATCAAGACAAAATCATAACTGGGGGTGTTGCTCAGTCAGTCAAGCGCTTGCCTCAAAAGCTTGAGGACCCAGGAAAAAGGCGGGGCATGCATGTCATTTCAGAGACGGGGTAGTGGAGATAGGTGGATCCCTGGAAACACCTAGGCCAGCTAGGCTTTGGTGTTTGCCTATGTGGTGAAGTTTCAGGCCAATTAGAGATTTCGCCTCAAGTAAAAGGTAGAAGGTGCCTGCCTGCGGACCAACTCCCATGGTTGGTTGTCCTTTGACCTCCATATGTGTGCACCGTGTGCACACCGCCACCCCCAACACACACATACACATACATACACACAAAAGTAAGAAAATAAACCAGCTTGGGCTCTAAGGGAAGAAGAAGGGGGAGGAATGTCAAGCTCTCCAGGTTCCAAATACATAAAGAGAATAATTTAATTTCCCCCTTCCTTCCTGCTGTCAACTGGGAGTTACGTAATTGAACTCCTCCAGGTCCCCTTTCCCTGCCCCGAGGCCCAGGTTCTGAGCAAACACGGCAGCCAGAGCTAGGACAGACATGGAGGCAGCAGGTGAGGACCGAACTCTGGGTGGTTCAACCTGCTTGGAAGGACACAGAGCTGTCCCTAGTAGGGCTTAGGTAGCTGACAGGTTCCACAGCAGCATGAACAGGAGGAGATTGCAGCTGGGCTGTGAGTCACAGCCCCGAGGACACATGAGGCCCAACACCTCTCCTGCTCCCCCTCTCCTGCTCCCCTCTCCTGCTCTCCCTCTCCTGCTCCCCTCTCCTGCTCTCCCTCTCCTGCTCCCCTCTCCTGCTCCCCTCTCCTGCTCCCCTCTCCTGCTCTCCCTCTCCTGCTCCCCTCTCCTGCTTCCCTCTCCTGCTCCCCTCTCCTGCTCCCCTCTCCTGCTCTCCCTCTCCTGCTCCCCTCTCCTGCTCCCCCTCTTCCGCTCCCCCTCTCCTGCTCCCCCTCTTCCGCTCCCCCTCTCCTGCTCCCCCTCTCCTGCTCCCCCTCTCCTGCTCCCCCTCTCCTGCTCCCCCTCTCCTGCTCCCCCTCTTCCGCTCCCCCTCTCCTGCTCCCCCTCTCCTGCTCCCCCTCTCCTGCTCCCCCTCTCCTGCTCCCCCTCTTCCGCTCCCCCTCTCCTGCTCCCCCCCTCCTGCTCCCCGCCACCCATCACCCACACACACCACAAGTGGACTCTTTCAGAACCTTTGGTTTTCCCAGCAGGGTGTCTCCTGAGTGTCCTGTCTTCTGTCCTCCATATCCTGGTGTGTGGTGAGAAGGACAGCTTCGGAATTGGTCCTGGGTTTGAATTCTGGTCTAGCTATGTGCCCTGGGCTACGACCTCCCTAAACCCCTCCATTCCCACCAGTTGGCTTGTGCCTTGTCATCAGAGATAACTCTTAATGACAAGTGGCAATGGCTTAGCCTTAGCGTGGACCCCAGGCCCAGGAGGAGTCTCACCTCCTAAGTCACTTAGCCAGGTGCACTGACCCCTAGTGGCCCAGCCCAGGGACTGAAGAAGTCCTGGACTCTCACTCTGGGTAGGAGCCAGTCTCCCCAGGGACTTGTCTGCACCTCTCCCAAGTCCCCCCTTGCAGCAGTTGGCATGTGGGCATGCCAGGTCTGGCTCCCCTGTGTCCTCAGTGTTCTCAGAGAACAAACCTGCCTCAGTCATCACCACCTTGCAGCACCCAGCCCGGAGCTGCCTTTTGGAGGCCCTGGAAGGCGTAAAGGGGGGGAAGGCTGCAGGTGGGCCAACTGTCTAGAGAGCTGAGCCTTGTGGATGCACACTGAGGGACTTGCTCTGACTCAGGTGAGTCCCTGAGGTCAGGCGACACCCACCAGTGCCTCTGTCACTCGGTGTAGAAGAGGAACCTTACAGCTTCAGACCCCGATGCTGGCCATGGCCGCACATGTCTTTAATCCCAGCACTCCGGAGGCAGAGGCATGTGGATCTCTGTGAGTGCCAGGCCAGCCTGGTCTACATATCAAGTTCCAGTACAGCCAGAGCTACATAGTGAGACCCTGTCTCAGAAACAAAAAAACAAAACAGGACACTGGACCTGGGTGTGGTGGTTCATGATCTTAATCCCAGCACTTGCGGATTGGAGGCAGGAGGATCAGAAGTTCAAAGCTAGCCTCAGCCACATAGTGAGTTTGAGGTCTTGTCTCAAAAAGTCAGGCTCCAGGAACTGGAAAGATGGCCCAGTGGGTAAGGACACTTGCCTGACGACCTGAGTCCAACCCCCAGAACCCACAAGACGGAAGGAGAGAACCAACTCCCCACATGTGTGCCATGCCATACAGACCCCTCCAAAATAAATAAATGTAATAAAACATATGAACAAAACCACACCAAAAGGGGGGACCAAGCATTGTCCCAACTCACCAGTCACACAGATGGCACCAGTTAAGAGGATCACACAACAAAGCCCAAAGTCAGGAATCTGGGGCAGGGACAGGCAGGGAGGAGGGCAGGTTGAAAGGGGTGGGAGAGAGAGAAGACAGAGAAAGAGAAGAAGGGATGGGAAAGAGATGGGGGGGGGCGCGCCAGGAAGAGCAGCCAGGATGTATTATATATTAGTATGAAATTGTCCAGCAAAGGAAACCAGCATTCTGCACTGGGAAGCCAGCCCAGTCAGTGAAGGGCTTGCCTGAGTTCAGACCCTGGAACCCATGTAAAAGCCATGCACGGGCAATGGTGGTGCATACACTTTTAATGCCAGCACTCAGGAGGCAGAGGCAGGGGGATCTCTGTGAGTTTGAGGCCAGCCAGGTCTACAGAACAAGTTCCAGGACAGCTAGAGCTACACAGAGAAACTGTCTCAACAAACAAACAAAACAAGCCATGCATGGTGCTGGCCTTAGTCCCAGCCCTGGGGAAGAGATAGGGGAATCCCTGGACCTCACTTGGCCAGCCTAGCCTAGCCTAGCCTAGCCTAATTGGTGAGTTCCAGGGCAATGAAGGATGCATGGTGGTGTGTACCTGTTATCTCAGCACTCAGGTGTTGTAGAATATTTAACTAGGCAAAGATGTGTTACCTTGTTTATGTTGCAGAATATTGATTTAACTATGTAAAGGTGTGTTACTTTTTTTTTTTCCAAGACAGGGTTTCTCTGTGTAGTTTTGTGTCTTTCCTGGATCTCACTCTGTAGACCAGACTGGCCTCGAACTCACAAAGATCCACCAGCCTCTGCCTCCTGAGTGCTGGGATAAAGGCGTGCGCCATCACCACCCAGCATGTTACATTTATTTATGCTGCATTTGTTTAATGATGTAAAGATGTGTTGCTTTGCCTGCCTAAGGCACCTGATTGGTCTAATAAAAATCTGAACAGCCAGTAGCTAGGCAGTAGAGGGACAGGCGGGGTTGGTGGGCAGAGAGAATAAGTAGGAGGAGAAATCTAGGCTAGAAAAGTAATGAGGGGAGAATGAGGGAGAAAAAGAGGAAGATGCCCAGGGCCAGACAGGCAGACAGACACAGAGTGAAAGAAACGTAAGAAGCCCCAACGCAGAACATAGATGAAAAGAAACAGGTTAAATTATTATTATTATAATTTTTTTTTTTTTGGTTTTTTTCGAGATAGGGTTTCTCCATGTAGTTTTGGTGCCTGTCCTGGATCTCACTCTGTAGACCAGGCTGGCCTCAAACTCACAGAGACCCGCCTGCCTCTGCCTCCCGAGTGCTGGGATCAAAGGTGTGTGCTACCACCGCCCGAACAAACAGGTTAAATTATAACAGCTAGTGGGACAAGCATAAGCTAAGGCCAAGCATTCATGACTAATAATAGGTCTCTGTGTCTTGATTTGGGAGCTGGCTGGTGGCCCAAAAGAAAGCCTGCTACACTCAGGAGGCAGAGACAGGAGGATTACAAGTTCAAGGTCATCCTTGGCTACATGGCCAGCCTGGGCAACATGAAATTTTGTCTTAAAAAAAAAAGGAAAGAAAAAGACAAGTGCTTTGGTGATGTTGGTGAGGTAGCAACCAGGCTCAGAACTGGCACAGAACAGCTTAGGCTTCCCTCGATGGAACGCAGCCATAGCATGCCCTCGGCTTAACAGTTCTGCAGCCTGTCTGTCATTCCCGCTTGATGGGTTAGGCTGCCAGGTTCCCAGGTTGGCCCGTTCTCAACGATTATGGAGCATCTTGACATTCCAATATTTAGAAGAACTCCTGAACGCCAGAGGAACACAAGTTCAAGGTCACCGTGGGCTGTGTTGCGAGACCCGGTCTCTAACAAAACTAAACAAAGGTCTGTGTGTAGCCCAGTTGGCAGAGTGCCTGCCTAGCCCCGCTCAGGTCAGGCATGGCGGCACGCACCTGTAACCCCAGCACCCTGGAGGCAGAAGCAGGAAGAGACTGTCTCAAACACAACTAAACACCCTCGACCCTAAAGTGCAGGACGCTGCCTCTGCGCTGGCTCCCCACACTTTGCAGTGTGATCATGGGGTTTGTTTCTTTCCATAGTTAGCTATTTCCTCCCGAACAGTCTCTATGGGTCTTTGTGTGTTCCACCTTCTGAGGCTTTATTTATTTGCCTAGGGATGTTTTTATGGTGAGTTCATGTTTAGAGGGCTGTTTGTCTGGCTGTAAGGCTCTGGATAGAACGATTCTTTTCTTTCCATTCCGAGGACACCGCCACCTCCACTTCCCTTATCAGGCGAGTGATCTGCTGCTCTCTGTTTTGTTCTTAGCCTTTCACTTTTTAAAAATAAAACTTCTACGCTATGTGTATGTGTGTTTGTTTGCACACATGTCTGTGCAGCACCTACACGTCTGGTGCCCATGGAGGCCAGAAGAGGACATTGGATCCCCTGGAACCGGAGTTACAGACAGTTGTGAGCTGCCATGTGGGTCGTCTGGAAGAGCAGCCCGTGCTCTTAGCCGCTGAGCCGTCTCTCCAGCCTGCCTGTCCCGTTTTCAATCTCAGCTTCACCATGATGTCTGTGTCTGTCATTCTGAGACCTTTCAGTCTGCGCTCATGTACTCTCCTGTCATTGGGAATATTAAACCTCCATTATTTTCTCAGTGATTTCCTTGTTAACTTTTTCTTTGGGTTTCTTTCTTTTCTTTTTTCCCTTCTTTTTTGGACAGGTTCTAACCTAGCCCAGGCTGGCCTTGACCTCTATGTACCTGAAGGTGACCTTGACCTTGGACTTCTGATTATCCTGCCTCCACCTCCCAAGTACCAGGATGACAGATGTGCACCACGATGCCCAGCACCTCCACTCCCCTGTGTGAGGACATGCTGTCCATCTCCTTCAGTGACTGTGCCTTGTGTGTGGCTCGATTGTCTGTCTTTCCTCCACAGAAGTCATACTTCTCAGCTGCTGTTATGATCTGGGTCCAAAATGTCCCCACTTTAGTTACTGTTCTATCACATAAGCAGACACCATGACCAAGGCAACTTATAGACTAATGTATTTAATTGGGGGCTTGCTTACAGTTTCAGAGGTTGAGTCATGACCATCATGGTAGAGAACATGGTGGCATGCAGGGCAGCACAGTGCTGGAGCAGGAACTTACATCCTGATGGAGGCAGCAGGGACAGAGAGAGAGAGGGAGAGGGGAGAGGGGAGAGGGGAGAGGGAGAGAGTACCTGGCATGGGATTTTGAAACCCCAAAGCCCACCCCCAATGACACACCTACTCCAACAAGACCACACCTCCTAATCCTTCCCAAACAGTTCTACCAACTGGGGACCAAGCATTCAAGTCTATGGGGGCCGTTCTCATTCAAGCCAACAGTCCCCAACAAGCTCATGTGTTTGAACACTTGGTGCCCAGCTCTGGGACTGTTTTGGCAGGTTGTGGAACCTTTGAGTGTGTGTGGGTTCCAGCTGGTGACAGTGAGTCTCTAGGGTGGCCCTTGAACTGGTCCTGAGTGACCCACCCCTCAAGCCTCTGCCACCACAGGTGGAGCCACAACACTGTCCCCGCTGTTGAGTAGCTTCCCTACCTTCCATTCCCCCCTTAAGATTTGTTACCACAGGCAAAGGTGGGGCTTCATTGAAGCCGGTGAAGAAAAGCTAATTCTTCCTGGATGAAGAAATAGAATCTAAATTTGACCTCTGGTTCTGACATTCTAACTACCCAAGAAACATTACACACTATTGCCTTCTTTTAAGAGTTAATCCACTTAGCAAGCACAAGGCCCTGGGTTCGGTCCTTAGCTCTGGGGGGAAAAATCTAATTTAAGAATTAATCCAGGGCTGGAGAGATGCCTCAGCGGTTAAGAGCACTGGCTGCTCTTCCAGAGGTCCTGAGTTCAATTCCCAGCAACCACATGGTGGCTCACAACCATCTGTAATGAGATCTGGCGCCCTCTTCTGGCCTGCAGGCATACATGCAGGCAGAACACTGTATACATAATAAATCTTTAAAAAAAAAAGAGTTAATCCAGGGGCTGGAGAGATGGCTCAAGGGTGAAGGGCACTGGCTGCTCTTCCAGAAGACCGGGGTTCAATTCCTAGCACCCACATGGCAGCTCACAACTGTCTGTAACTCCAGTTCCAAAGGACCTGGCACCCTCACATGGACAAATGTGCAGGCAAAACACCAATGCACATAAAAGAAAATGAATAATAAATCTTAAAAAAAAAAGAGTTAATCTAGCCAGACCTGTCAATCATCTGACTAGGAGTCCCTCCCCCAGGAAAGCTGAAGATGGACTAAGGAGATGGGAGGACTAATTGTGCCTTAGTAAGACGGATTATTAACTCCCCTCCCTCTGTACAGACACTTGCAGAGCCTGGTTGGAACTTTTCCTTTCCCATTTTTATTTCTCTTTTTCTGTCCCCACCACTCTGGGCTCCCTCACTTTTTCTCTGAAGACTCCCTCTCCCCTTGCTTCGTGTGGTAGCTGCTGAGAGTCAAGAGTTTGTCTGCTCTGCCATTGGTTTCTCAAACGCTAATAAAGTTGACCTCCAGCTTCCTTCCAAGTTCATTTTTAAATTTATTTATTTGGATTTTCAAGACAGGGTTTCTCTGTGTAATTCAATTCTTTTAATAGCTAGACTCAACACCCACAAAGGGAAGCCTTGGTTTCTCCCGTGGAGCCCCACCGTGTTGGACTGTAGTCCTTTGAACTGCGAGCCCAGATGAGCCTCTCGTCTCTTAAGTTGCCTCTGCCACAGCCACGGGAAAAGTAACTAACCCTGGTGTGTATTTGGGCAGGTGGGCCCAAGTTCTTGGATGTGTGAGCTACTACCTGGTAATCGCCTTGAGGGAGTGGACCAAGAGGCAAGAGAGGGGCAAGGCTGTCCCAGGGCAGAGCCACACAGGAGTCCTTGGCCACCCTGACTGGGTGATGCTCTGTGAGGTGCGACTGTCAGCCTACACCTGTGAGTTCCCAGACAGGAGCAAGCTTGGCGGTAGACCTCTTTGTGGAGACTCTGAAGCCGGGCAGGGGTGGGGGTAGGATGCAGCGTGCATGAGAGTTTGCCTTTTTTTTTAAGGGTCTCATGTTGTCCAGGCTGACCTAGATCTTACCATCCTCCCACTTCTGCGTCCTGAGTGTTGGGGTTGTGCGCCATGCTTGAGTTGGCCTTGCCTGTTTTCGTCAACTCCTCACCCCCACCCCCCACCAGCTTTCAGATGCCCAGATAGAAGAAGCAGATGGCGTTTGGCTCAAGACAAGGGCAGGGACCTAAGCAGGTGACCTTTCTAGAAACCCTGAACAGTGGGAGGTGTGTGTCCAGGTTAGGTGTGTGTTCAGTCATCACACACTGAAAGCTTCTGCAGTCAGCCTTCCGCGTCTACAGGGTCCACGTGCATGGAATCAACAGGGCACGGCTGGATATATTCAGAAACAGGCTGGCTGGCTCATGGAGTAGAGGTGCTTGCTGCCAAGCCTGATGACCCGAGTTCAAAGCCTGGGACCCACATGATAGTAAGAGAGAACCAACTCTCAAAAGCTGTCCTCTGACCCTCCACATGAGTGCCCTGGCGTCCTTCCCTCCCTGTACCCTGTACAAACAAACACATTGAAAAACCTGGCGTCTGGTTCTTATTCCCTAAAACAATAGTCTCCTAATTGCTTACACTGCCTTAGGTGTCTTAAGCTTCAGCAGTAATACAGAGATGGTTTAAAGAATGTAGGAGATTAAAAAAACAAAAACTGGGCAGTGGTGGCGCACGCCTTTAATTCTAGCACTTGAGAGGCAAAGACAGGTGGATCTCTGAGTTCAAGGCCAGCCTGGTCTATAGAGTGAATTCCAGGACAGCCAGGGCTACACAGAGAACCCTGTCTCAAAAAACAACAAACACAGGGTTGGGGATTTAGCTCAGTGGTAGAGCGCTTGCCTAGCAGGCGCAAGGCCCTGGGCTCGGTCCTCAGCTCTGGAAAAATAAATAAATAATAGGTAGTATACAGTATGGAGGAAGTTGTGCCCTCTGCTTCTACATACAGGTTACGAGTGTCACAGGTGTTAGTATCCATAGGGGTCCTTGAATTCCTAGACACTGAGGGACAGGGATGACCAAATGTCTCTAGGTCCTGGGCTGTCGCTGGAGAGGCTGACAGACTCACACCCATCCCTGGCAACACCACTCGATGCTCACTCTTCTGAAGCCTGTTTGTGCAAATGGAGGAGAATGTCCCTTCCGTGGAGTGCCTGAGGCTTTAGAGGAACTGAGTAGGTAAATGCTGGCCCACCGCATGGGTGCTCAAATCATCACCGCTGATCTCATGAACCCCAGACACTGTGGCTGGGGTCAGGAAGGAACATGAAGGAATCCGCCTTCTACCCTCTGGGCATCCTTCAGGTCTGCAACTGGAAAGGGAGCCGAGGCCTGGCTTCCAGAATGTTTGAGAGGACTGAATGGACCGGCCTCCTAAAGAAGTTCTGGGTGAAAAGGTTCCACCATGCCCAGTGGTGGGAGGGATTTTAAAATCCGGAGGCAGACCAGGTGGTGGTGGCGCACGCCTTTAATCCCAGCACTCAGGAGGCAGAGCCAGGCGGATCTCTGTGAGTTCAAGGCCAGCCTGGGTGATAGAGTGAGTTCTAGGACAGGCTCCAAAGCTACACAGAGAAACCCTGTCTCAAAAAAAAAAAAAAAAAAAAAAAGAAAAAAAAAAACAATAAAGCCGGGCGGTGGTGGCGCACGCCTTTAATCCCAGCACTCGGGAGGCAGAGCCAGGCGGATCTCTGTGAGTTCGAGGCCAGCCTGGACTACCAAGTGAGTTCCAGGAAAAGGCGCAAAGCTACACAGAGAAACCCTGTCTCGAAAAACCAAAAAAAAAAAAAAATAATAAAAAAATAAAAAACAACAACACAAAAGACCACTACCACCAACAAAAAAATCCAGAGGCAGTGTGCCCTAGCAGTTGTCACAGCAGGCCCCAGATACAAGGCTCTCCAAAGGGGACGCTGATATTATTAAGTGATTGCTGTGAACATTATCACCTCTGATTAATGAATCAGGGAATGGTAGCTCAGAGACAGGAGGTTTGAACCAGACACAGATGTAAGGGCCCAGCACGGGGTGAGGTCTCTGCTGGCTTCCCTCCTCAGTTCTGGCACAAGACCAGGTAGATTTCTATAACCTGGATTCCCAAGGTGCTGCGATCTTTTTGTTTGTTTGTTTTCTCAAGACAGGGTTTCTCTGTGTAGCTTTGTGCTGTCCTGGAACTCACTCTGTAGATCAGGCTGGTCTCGAACTCACAGAGACCCATCCACCTGCCTCTGCCTCCCGAGTGCTGGCATTAAAAGGGTGTGCCATTATGCCCCACAAAGTTTACCCTTTTCTTTACTATGTTTTGTGTCTGTGTGTTCACACGGTGGTACATGTGCGGAGGTCGGAGGACAACGTTCAGGAGTGAGTTCTCTTCTTCCACCATGGGAAGACTCAGGCTGCAGAGTCTTCCCGATGAGCAATCTCACTGGCCTTGCCTGGCTACTTTGTTTTGTTTTTTGTTTTTTCGAGACAGGGTTTCTCTGTGTAGCCTTGCCTGTCCTGGAACTCACTCTGTAGACCAGGCTGGCCTCGAACTCACAGAGATCCACCTGGCTCTGCCTCCAGAGTGCTGGGATTAAAGGTGTGCCTCCAGAGTGCTGGGATTAAAGGTGTGCACCACCACCGCCTGGCTAAAAAGACAACTATTAACCTCAAATATTTTACATTGGTATGGATTTTGGTATATTGATACAGATTTAAAGCTACTTTTGCTATACTATATGTAAATTTCTACTTTTGTTTGGGGCATTTTTCTTATGCAGCTTATTTTAAAATGTGATGTATAATTAAGAAATTCAAGTCAGTCAATAGTTAATCATCTGTAATAATCAAACTTGTAGATTGATAGATGGTCTTCAAACACTTCAAAGACCTATAGAATATGGCATTTAAGATGTCTAACAACCTAAGGCTTTTCATGACAGTGAGACAGGTCTGCTCCTGGCAGTACCAATCTACTTCAAAAAGGATGATGGGCATTGAAGAACCTCCATATGGAGTTTGCTTTCATTGTGGCAAAACTAGCCATTTGGGCAAGAAACTGCCCTTGCCTTGACTGCTGACAGAATGCTGGACAAACTGAACAAGCAGGACACACAGGAAAATGACTGCTGAACTTTGCCAAGACTAGGTGGGACAGCCCTTCAAAATCCCTGCATCATAGAAGAGTGTGACAGATATTCGAGGCCTGTAGGCTGAATGAAGATGGATTCTCTAATGTTGCAGAGGAACCTTGAGTGACAGGCAGCCAGATGTCTGTCATTTCTTTTTTTTTTTTTTTTTTGGTTTTTCGAGACAGGGTTTCTCTGTGTAGCTTTGCGCCTTTCCTGGAACTCGCTTTGGAGACCAGGCTGGCCTCGAACTCACAGAGATCCACCTGGCTCTGCCTCCCGAGTGCTGGGATTAAAGGCGTGCAACACCACCGCCCGGCCAGATGTCTGTCATTTCTATAGTTTTGGAAGTGGCTTGCACTGCACTTTCTGTTTACTGAGGTAATATATCCTTCTGGAACCTTTAACGGAGTTGAAGACTAATTTAAATATAAACATACTTATAGTTTTTCCTTAGTTATGATAGAAAGTAAATTAAGTTTGAACTCACCAAGATAGGATAGATAATGCAGTATTTTCTCTGAATTTGCCAAATGCAAATGGACTGGACATTGTGAATATAATTCTTACCTGATAATTGTTCTTATTGTATATAGTTCTACTGTGTTAGAGTTAAAACCTTGCTTTTTTATTTAGACAAAAAGGTGGAAATGTGGAATAATTTTGTACACTGTAAAGATGTGTCTTTGCTAAGACACCTTCTGATTGGTTTAATAAAGGGCTGAATGGCCAATAGCTAGGCTGGAAGAGGTTTGGCAGGACTTCTGGACAGAGAGAGAAGGAGAGGAGATGAATCTAGGTGTGGGAGAGATGCCAGAGGACATGGAGAGGAAACATCACATGCAGGAGGAGAGGTAAAAGCCACGAGCCATGCGGCAGCACGTAGGTTAATAGAAATGGTTAATTCAAGTTATAAGAGCAAGTGGAACAAGCCTCAGCTATAGGCTGAGCTTTCAAAATTAATACTAAGTCTCTGTGTTGTTTTTTATGAGCTGGCAGCCCAAAGAAAAATCTGTCTACACATTGAACTTGGCTTTTTGGGGGGGCAGTATCTTCCTGCTCCTGTGGATAGCCGCACCCCCTCCAATCTCAATTTTCTACTTTAGATCTTTCTTTTTACATAGTTTTAGTCAACTCAGAGTGGAGGAAGCCCAGCACAATGACCTGGAGTTTGCCAGGACCGTAAAGGCCCAGGATACTTCTCAGAGCTCTTAACGCACAATCCTGTCTCCAGCCTGAGCATGTGATGTGAGTCCAGGATGGACAAGGGAACTAGGTGTTAAGGCAACCGTGATGACCACAGAGACCGAGCAATCCTATCTTCAAGCCCATCTCACCTGGGCCTGCTCACCACACACACCAGGAGGTCCCTGGCTCCACCCCTGCAGCCACCCTCAGGCACCTATCAGGAACCGCTGAGACAGGGGTGAACCAGACACAGTTCCTGTCCCCAAGAAGCCAGTCTGATAGAAATTAATAGCTTACGTAAAACCACGACTTCATTTGTCAAAGGTATTGTTTCACTTAGGTACAGGAAACCGAACTGCACAGAAAAGAAAGGGCTAAAGGCGGCACACAGCCCGGCGAAGGCAGGGACTCCGACGGAGTAGCACTCAGGTTTCTTTGCTCCTTTCGCAGCTCCTCAAGTCCCTCAACCCCTCTCAATCTTCCTCTCACATCCAAGGCTTCCTCAGTTCCCAAGCCAGCCCCTTTGGAGGCAGGAATCACAGACATCTCCTCCACCTTAAAGAACCGAGGACTGGAACCTCCCCCAATCCAGGAGCGGCTGGTTCAACATCTTGCTTATTGACTTTGCTAGAAGCCCGGGCCCCTCCTCCGGGTCTTGGTCTCTTGGGACAGCAGAGCTCTTGGGGCCTCTGAAGGGGCGCGCTCTCCTGGATGCTCAATTCAAAGACCAGGCGAACTAAGGACCTGGGGGGGGCGGTGTCAAGCATCCTTCTACCTCTTCAAGACTTTTTCCCCCCAGGAGTCATGGTCACTCTCGGTGACTTCGCGGGAGGGGACAAGGAAACCACCAGCTTTCCGCATGCCTGAGATGTCACCCCGAATGCAGCTAACCTCGAGGTGCTTCTCGGCCTGCGCCCCGGACACCTCCCTGCACTAGGGTCTGCAGACATCCGGGAGATGCTGCTGACCTTTCCGCTACTGGTTCCAGCTACTCTTTTCGGCTACTTGGCTAGGCGCGCCAAGCTGGGGACCCCCCGGGCGGCCCCGAGAGCTATCCCGTGCGGGCCTGAGCCCCTGCACGCTATCCTCCCGCACCCCCGCGTCCCGCGCCCCTACCTGCTTGGCACGCCCGCTCCGCCTCCTGCCGACCGCGCTCCCCGAGCTCGGTGGCCGCCGCGGTCGCCTCCCGGTCCCGCCCCGTCCCGTCCCGCCCCGCCCAGCAGGTGACCCCCGCCCGCCCCGTGCTCCGGCGCCGCCCCGCGGTGTCCACGTGCCGCCCTCTCGCCCAGCCACTGGTGGGGACTTCAGGTCTGGCACCCACCGCGGTCACGTCTTCCAGGTAGGACATCCGAGAAGGCAAAAGAAGAGGAAGGGACCCCGCGCAGACCGAGATCCGCGTCTGGGAGTCGGTTGAGGCGAGCTGATGGAGTGGGGATGTAGACCGGCTGTGGGACCCAAGGACCAGAGGACTGGCAGTTGGCAGGTGACAGAAATTCCTCCTGCGCGTGATTAGAGACTATTCTTTCAGCCTAGGAGTGGCTCACACCTATAATCCTGGCTCACAAGAGGCAGAGGCAAGGGAGTTGCTGTGAATTCAAGGCTAGCTCTGGAAAACATAGTTCCAGCTAGCCTGAGCTACAACCGAGTAGAAAACAAGATGGCTCAGTGGATACGAACAAGCACGAGGAGCCTGAGTTGAAATTCCCAGTATCCAATCTACAAGCCAGGTCGCGTGGGCTGGGAAGATGGACTTCGTAGGAGTTCCGTTCCAAGAACCCACATCAGGCGCTTCATAACTGCTTGTAACTCCAGCATCTGCAGGCACTTGCACTCATGTGCACACACCAACTCTTCACACACACACACACACACACACACTTTAAAATAAGTATTTAAATAAAATAAAGCTGGCTGCCTCTGCCTTCTGGTAATTGGTAATTTGAGGCCTGGAGAAGCGAAATCAGGAGGTTCCTTGGGGGCTTGCTGGCCATTCCCTCTAGACAAATTGGTGAGCTCCAGGTTCAATGGGAACTCTGTCTCAAAAACTAAGTTGATAGGCAGCTAAAGGTTGCTGGTGGAGGAGTGGTGTAGGCACTGGTAAGTTACCTATGCTCAGGTAAATAACCTATACCCATGCAGCCCTAATGGAATGCAGTGGGGTGGCGGGTGTGTGTGTGTGTGTCTTGTAATAAAAGCAGAAGGAGGGCTTGTTGGGAAGAAAGGGAAAGGGTTAGGTGGGAGAGGGAAGGGGATGAGGGGGGTAAGGAGGGGGGCATGTCCAAAATACATTTTATATATATATATATGTGTGTGTGTGTGTGTGTGTGTGTGTGTGTGTGTGTGTGTGTGTGTGTGTATAACTGTGAATGAATAGAAAAACAAAATGGGAAAAGATAAGGGAGATGCCTGAAGTTCATCTGTGCACACACATGCATTTTCACTCCTGCATATGAACATACATGCACATACAAAATTAAAGGAAGAATTAACGCCCACCTCCCAACAAAAATAAGGAACAGCAAACCTCCACTTTCAATCAGACTGTCTCGTTCCTCAGGGTCTCCTGAAAGCCCTGAACTCTATGTGGGGCACACAGTAGGCTCTCGACCAGATTTAAAAGAAGGGATCCTTGAGTAAACAGGGAAACTGAGGCTCAGCAAAGAGAGGTAAGCCTCAAGTCACACAGGAGGTCAGTGACAGGCCAGGAGTAGTTTTTGTTCATATCCAGGAGGTGACTGGATCTGGACCAAATAGCTGTGAGATGCTTACACCCCAGCCAATGTCTTTCCTTCTAGGTACCCAGCCGGGGAAGAGTTCCTTGTACTTTGGTAGGAAATTCCACGGTGGCATTTGCTGATATACGCTGATCAAGATGGACAATACCATAATTCACAACTTCACTAAAGACACAAGCCAGCCTACACTAGAGAGCCTCTCAAGGGGTGGCCACACATAAATGGAGGAGGATGTAGGGAAACTCCTGGATCTGAGTTCCAGTCCCAAGGAACTAGAGTAGGGTATCTTCAGGACATTCTGGGACGCTTCCCAAAGCTCTCCTGGTGCTGGGTGTGGGACAAGAGTTCAGTAGTTAGATGGTCTTGGGTTCAAATTCTGATCCATGGTTTACTAATTCCAAGACAGGAGCAGCTATCATGTCCTCTGCCTGGTGCTACCATCTCAAGGACTAGTAATGGGCAGGCTGGGGCGATCACATTATCTGTAGGAGCCAGAAGAAGTTCACACACACACAAAGGGGCTTCAGCGTGTCTGTGGCAGTCCCTTCCAAGAGATCTGTTTGTTGGTCCTCCTGTCTTCTGTGTCTCTGTCCTATCTTGCCTTTTCCCCCCTAATCCAAACCGCCAGGCCACACTACATCAAAACAACTTCTCCCATTCCTCTGTGAAGGCATGTGGGAACAGGCCCTTTCTCTCACCAGTTTTATCCATAACCAGGGCCAGCCCCTAGAGCCAACCCTCCTGGCAGCCCAAATGTGGAAGACTCAAGGTGTCTTTTATCACCTACTCTGTTCCCACATTAAAAGCCCACAAATGCTCACTTTGGGTTAGGCTCTTTGAGAGATGGGGCACCACCATGGAAGCCCTGCCCTGCTTGGGGACCTCACCTCTTAATGAGGTGTGGTGGGGGTGGTGTACCCCATGATTCTACAAAAGGGAGACAGCCCATGGTGGTTTGAGTAGCTATGGCCCCCATAGACCCATGTATTTGAATGCTTGGCTATTGGGAGTGGCACTATTAGGAGGTATGGCCTTGTTGGGGGTAGGTGTGGCCTTGTTGGAGGAAATGTGTCACTGAGGGGGTGGGCTTTGAGGTCATATATGCTCAAGCTATGCCCAGTGTCACAGACTCCTTCTGTTGCCTGAGGATCAAGATGTAGAACTCTCAGCTCCTTCTCCAGCACCATGTCTGCCTGCATGCCACTAATCATGACAATGGACTGAACCACTGAACTGTAAGCCATCCCCAATGAAATGTTTTCCCTTACGGGAGTTTCTGTGGTCATGGTGTCTCTTCACAACAATAGTAACCCTAACTAAGACACAAACCAAGACATCTTTGTGAAGAAAAAGTAATGTCTGCCTCAGAGCGTTCCAGGTGGGAAGGCAGGCAGAGGCTCGCTCCACACGAGAGGGACAGACAAACACCATCTGGAGAGTCACAGAGGAGCCAACCAGGACTGAAAGGACAATGGGGCTGGGTCCTGTGTGTGCAAAGCCCATCACCAGTGAGGTCACCCTAGTGGGGGCTGTGAGGGGAATGCTGAGCGCAGATGTGGTGAAGTCTTAGCCTGCCAGAAGGAGGAGTTCAGAGTCTCCACTAAGGGTGGTAGAAAGCCAGGAGAGGGTGAGGAGGAAAGTCACCAGCTAGTCTGCTCTGGGTTCTTCGTAGATGACAGGAGCTGGTGGAAGGGATAGAGAGAGCCCAGCTGGAAAGTGGGGTGGGGTGGGAGGGTGAAGGGGCATGGTCAGGGCTGGGGCTTAGCTGGAGGAAGGCAGACAGGGGATTGATGTTGTCTAAGAAGGCTGTGTGGTGCCCTGGTCACTGATGCACCAATTCATGTCCCTAGCTCTGGAGGCTTCTGGAACAAGAATCCCAAGGCCTTGTGTACACTAGGCAGGGGCTCACTACTGAACCACACCATCAGAATCTTGACCCTCCTTCTGGCCAACAGGGGGCTTTCCAGGACTGCTCTAGTTTTCCCTGGGGACACACCCAGCGTCTGTACTAGGGAGCTGAGGAGCAAGCCTGTGACTTGTGTGCACCGTACAGAAATCCTTGTGGCTGACACCGCAGGTGGGTCTCTGCGAGTTTGAGGCCAGCCTGGTTGACATTGTGAGTTCCAGCCAAGGCTGCTGCATAGTGAGACCCTGTCTCCAAAAAACCCAAACCAAACCAAACCAAACAAAACCAAAACCTCCAGTATTGGGCATGGTGGTGGATGCCTACAGTACCAGAACTAGAGGCTGAGGCAGGTGGAGAAACAAAACCCAGACTATTTTGGCTTGCATAGTGAGTTTTAGGCCAGCCTGGGCTACATAGTGAGACCCTGTCTCAAAACCAAACAAAAAAACCCCAAACGAACAAAAAGGAGGAAGAGGAGAGAAAGGGGGAAGGGGGTAGATGTTCCTTTTCAGTGGAAGGTCCCCAAATGCAGCAGGCTCCTTTCTAGTCTTGTTAGCAGAGGATGTCCCAGTGAAGCACCCTCTGAGCCCTGGGATGTTTTGTTTTGGTGTCTCATGGATCCAGGCTGGCCTTGAACTTGCCTGGCTTGTTTGGTGCTGGGGATGGAACCCAGGGCTTTGAGCACATTAGGTAAGCACTCTCCCCGCTGAGCCACATCCCCAGCCCAGCTCTGAGGTTTTTATCTCTCAGTCAGGGTTGCCCAGTCTCTCTTCTCTCAAAGCCTTGGTCTGCTGTTTATGGCTTTGGAGATGGTTGCTAGGGAAACCAGCCACATGTCCTGTAGGATTAAAATGTAGTCTTAGTGGGGAGACAGCACAGTCAGATACAGAGACACCCACGTGTACATTGATTAATCCAGTGCCAGAAAGTGTGGAAGCCCTTTTGAAACCAATTTATCAGCTTTCAGTCAAGGAGGTGGAGGCAACAGCAGAGGCAGAAAAACTCAGGCTGTGGTGCTCTTCCTTCCTTTCTTTTTTTAAAAATTATTTAAGGCTGGAGAGATGGCTTAGAGATTAAGGGCACTTGCTCTTGCAGAGGCCCTGGGTTCGATTCCCAGCACCCACATGGTGGTTCATAACCACCCATAACTCCAGTTCCAGGGGATTCGATGCCCTCTTCTGACTTCCATGAGCACCAGGCATGCGTGTGGTGTACATACAAACACGCAGGCAAAGCACTCACACAAAAGTAAAATGAATAACTTTAATAAACAAAATCTTTTAATAATTATTTATTATTGTTATTTGTGTGTGTGTGTGTGTGTGTGTGTGTGTGTGTGTGTGTGTGTGTGTGTGTATGTGCATATTACAACACATCTGTGGAGGTCAGAAGGTAATTCAGTGGAGTTGGCTCTCTCCTTCTGCCTTCACGTGGGTCCCAGGTATTGGCATCAGGTCACAAGGCTTGCCAAGCCATCTATCTCTCTGGCCCAGGCTGCTGTGGAACAATCCTTTTCTACACTATGAATATGTATTGCTCTCATTTGCTAATAAAAATTTGATTGTCTGATAGCTGGGCAGGAAGAGACTGAGGGCCAGAGTCAGGCTAGGAGGATTCTGGGAGGAGGAAGGGCGGAGTCAGGAGTCACCAGCAAACACAGGGAAGCAAGAGGAGGCTGTTGTATTGAGAAAAGGTACCAAGCCACATAGCTAAACATAGATAAGAATTATGGGTTAATTTAAGTGTAAGAGATAGTTAGTAATAAGCCTGAGCTACTGACCAAGCATTTATAATTAATATAAGCCTCTGTATGGTAATTTGGAAAGCGACAGCTGGGTATTTGGGAACAGGTGGACTGGACAAGAAACTTCTGACTACACCAGATGAAGGGTGAGGAGCCAAAGGGTGGTGCCCCAGCAAACCATGTGCTCTCTCTGGGCTTCTGTCTTCTCATGTGTGTGATTGACTGGTAGATTGTGCAGGTATCTTAGACTCTCCCTGCTGGTAAGTTTGATTTTTATCACCATTCCAACCAGCCCAGGCAATCCTCTGGCAGCGTCCTCATTTTTATGCTGCACTTTAGGAGTTTGTACAAGCCATTTGCAAGTTAATTAGAAGGAAAATTTTCTACTCCCACAATGAAAATGAGAAGCTATAAATTAAGATAACCTCCAGCCATCTGCCAAGGTGGCCCCTCACCCTGAGGACCTACGGCTACATCTAGAAAATTTTAAGAGCTCTTCCTGGCTACAGTCAATTCATCCAGAGTCATGTCGGCTGCTGAATCTGGGGTACCACTTGGGACCCTGTGTCAGAAAAGAGAAGACACAGAATAGATGAAACTCAGCAGCTTCTCTCCCTGCATGCTGTGTGACATCTGTCAGCTCTCCCAGACTCTCTGTTCTCTTCCATCATTTATAAATTCAGTCCACAGTCATTGAGAGCCTGCTAAGTGCGATCGGTGAACGAAAGAGGTGGCCATCTCTGCCCAAGCTGATACTCCACTATAGGAAACCAACGGAAATAAACAGGCCGATGACACCAGTGTGGGATGTGAGTGCTCTGGAGCAGGGTGAGGAGGGCTGGAGATGGCATCTGCCTGCTGCCCACCCCAGAGTTCTGGGGGGAATGAGGGAGTCCATAGTGTCATTCTGCTGGACAGTAATGCACAGTGCAAATGAAAACAATAGAGTGTTGGAAATGGACATCCTGTCCAATGGGAAACATCTGCGAAGATTCCAAAGGCCCAAGGTGGAGGCAGTGATCCGGGGAGAAAGAACTGATGAGGCGAACTTGACTGTCCTCCACCCCAATGGCCTCAGCCCTGCTTGTCCTTTAGAACCCCAGACTCTCCTGGATGCTTGGGCTGGCAAGATGGCTCAGCATGTAAAGGTGCTTGCGGCTAAGGCTGATGACCTGATCCCTGGGACCCACATGGTAGAAATCAGGAACTGCTCCCACAAATTGTGTTTTGACCTCCATGTGCACACACTTGGCATGCCCACACACAATAAATAAATGCAATGCAAATTTCTTTTTAGGCTGGGCATGGTGGCATACACCTTTAATCCCAGCACTCAGGAGGCAGAGCCAGGTTCTGTGAGTTGGAGCCCAGCCTGGTCTACATAGAGAGTTCCAGGCAGCCAGGGCTACATAGAGAGATCTTGCCTCAAAAAAAAAAAAATCTATTTTTATTTATTTATTTATTATTTATTTATTTACTTTAAGAATCCCTTTGGAGGGGCTCGAGAGATGGTTCAGCTGTTGAGAACACTGGCTGCTCTTCCAGAGGACCTGGGTTTGAGTCACAGCACCTACATGGCCACTCATAACCATCTGTAATTCAAATTCTGACGCCCTCTTCTGGCCCCCACAGGCACCAGGCATGCACGTGGTGCAGAGGCATTCATGCAGGCAAACACTGATACACATTTTTTAAAAGTGGGTATCTCCTGGGCACATCTTGAAAGACTTTCAGAGGCTACAGAGAAACAGGCCTCTGGGGCAGGGGCAGACCGCCCTAGCTTGAGATTAGGCAATGCTAATTAATATGTGACTAGAATTGAGGCTATAAAAAGGGAGCGACCAGCCCACTGGCAGGCACCCAGGGCTGCTGGCGCTCAGGCCTGAACTTTCCCACACTGAGTGAGTCACCAGGTGTGACGTAGCACAGAAGCCCTCGGGGATTGCCCAGCCTCTCCCACCTTCCTGCAGGTTGGTTCTTTCTCTCATTTGAGGGAGAAACACCTGATGGCTCTGGGATGGGGATGCAGCTTGGTTGGTAGAATGCTTGGCTAGAATGCACAAAAGTGGGCCTCCACCCCCAGTACCTTATAAGCCAGGCTTAGTGTGTATGCCTGCAATCCCTGGAGGCCAGGGAAATCAAAGTTCAAGGCCACTCTCAGCTACTTAGATCCTGTCAAAATAAATAAATAGATAAAAGAAATAGAATGTATAGGTTGTGCTGAGGGAGCCTTGTAAACACAGCTCCCTTACCTGTCTGGACAATTTGGTGGGGTGGGTGCTGCTACTGAAATTTGTACCTGAAGAAACCCAGGGTTAGGCAGGTCTTAGACTTGCCCAAAGTCACCCCAAGAGCCTGGCCCTAGAGCTTTGGACTTAGCTGCACCTATCACTGTGGAAGGGGCAGAGCCAGGGGAGCCTTAGGCAAGGAGGTCGAGATCTGGCAGATCTTGGGGGACACAGCCCTGGGCAGAGACATCACTGATGCCATGGCCTGACCTTTTGTTGCAGTCTGGGTGGAGTCGCCCAGATATCAGTCTCGGGGCCTCCCTTCCCAGCTCCCCCTGGGCTCCACCTTCCTCATACCAATGCCCCAGAGCCACTCCTGTTCCTCAAACACCAGCAACTGGACCAGTCCCTGCCTGTGACCTGTCCACAGAGGGAATTCCTGTCCTGGAACTGCGGTGCCCCATCTGTCCTCAGTTCTCTCTGTCTGACCTACAGATGGATGTTTGGGATCCATGGCTCCTGTGGGCTCCTGGAGGGCAACGATCAGCTTTGCTTTCTCTTTTCCCGAACTCTCAAACAGATTGTTTTTTGTTTTTTTGTTACCACCGAGGGGCCCAGCCTCCAGCAGGCTCTCAGCACATCAGAGAAACTGGAGAGGAGATGTGGATAGGTGAACTACGGGAACAGACGCGCAGAGACACATGGGAACTTTATCGGAGGGCCAAAGCTGAATTCCTCATTTTCTCTCCCTCTCTGCTGGTTGTTCTTGCTATTCTGTTCTTTCTCCGTTTGTTTTGTCGCCCAGATGTTTTTCTTCTTCTTCTTCCCAGTGGTTTCCCTTCTACCCGCCCCTGATGTTTCCCCTCCCTTCCCTTCTCCTAGCTCTGCTTCTCCTCTTATCCCTTTTCTACCTCCTAATACAAGGACTTCTGTGCAAGAAAAGATTACCTCACAACCACAAGTTACTATTTTCCAAGAACAAATTAAAATCTTTACATCGGAAGAAATCACATGAAGATCACAAGTTACGTGTTGTCCTTAGAAGCCCACAAGTAGTTAAACATTTTTCTTTGTATTCATTTTCCCACCATAACCTCTTCGCCTCAAAGCAATGATTCTTTTATTACTGACTCACAAAGTTTTAAGCAAGCTAAGTGTATTTTAGCCAGTTCCCTTTGTACTGGCAGCCGATGCTTGTGGCTTCAGGGTAGCAGATTCCTATCCTTATAAAAAACTTTCGCCGGGCGGTGGTGGCGCACGCCTTTAATCCCAGCACTCGGGAGGCAGAGGCAGGCGGATCTCTGTGAGTTCGAGGCCAGCCTGGACTACCAAGTGAGTTCCAGGAAAGGCGCAAAGCTACACAGAGAAACTCTGTCTCGAAAAACCAAAAAAAAAAAAAAAAAAAAAAAAAACTTTCACCAAGTGGTCAGCTAACCATCTATTTTTCTTTACACACAATAGGGTCATTTAATTTCCTTTCACAAGTTTGTTTTTTTAAGGTGCATACTGGGACCTGTGATGAATTCTGTAAGTTACATGACCAAGAACTCAGGCCTGACCTTGGGTGTAGGGACATAATTGTTTTCTTTAATCATCTGCCTGTTTTTCCACAGGCAGCATTCACGGGTCTAGAATGCATGAAACTTCCTTGTTTTTAATTTTCATCTTCGGTAAATCTCATATCTAACAAAGGGAAGGTGACTGTTAGCCTACTTTTGCCTTTTTTTTTTTTTTTTAATCTCTTACTGGAGAATTGGCAGAATAACCTAAACCATTTCCCCAATCATCTTTACTGTCTTAACCACCTGTATCTTTTAGGCTAACTCAGAAAGTTCAGTTATACCGTAGCTCTAACTAATCATCATTGCTCTCATAAGAATCATCTTCATTATGATCTGCAAGTAAACTGCCCAGTGAGGAGTGGGGTTTTCCCAAGAAACAATCACACTATATGAGATACAGTGGGATCCCTTCACATATTAATAACAGCACAGCAGAAGCAAGGGTCATTCTGGAGATACGCCCCCCCCCCAGGGAGGGGGGGCACACTTTGCCTCTCCGGGGTTTAGCATTGCTATTCTGTGACTTGAACTCCGTAAGTTCTGTTGCTGACTGCAGCTCCTCTTACATGGCCCCCGACCATTTTTTTTTAACTTTATTTTAGATAGGCATTTATTTTGTAGCTGAGGTATCTTGGAACTCACTCTATAAACCAGTCTGGCCTTGAACTCATGGCAATCATCCTGCCTGAGTCTTTTAAGTGCTCCGATTATAGGTGTGAACCACCATATCCAGGAGGGGTTAAAAGAGCTGTTTTGGGGGCTGGAGAGATGGCTCATGGTTAAGAGCATCTGGCTGCTCTTCCAGACATCTTGAGTTCAATTCCCGGCAACCACATGGTAGAACCACGTGGTGGCTCACAATCATCTGTAATGAGATCTGGCACCCTCTTCTGGTCTGCAGGCAGACATGCAGACAGAACACTGTATACATAGCAAAAGTAGATAAATCTTTTTTTTTTTCTTTAAAAAAAAAAGAGCTGTTTTTGAAAGCAGCATCAGGCTGAAGGATGTTGGGATCCACTCCTGATGTGGCCATAACTTTTCTTTTGCCCAGAACTGCTCCACCTAGGGTACCACCCAGTGAGAAAACCACGTTTGTACCGAGTGTTTAAAGCTCCTGGGGTCCTAGACTTGGCTGCTTTTTGTCCTAGAGTCTACTTAGGTCCCAGGGCAACTGAAGGTTAGAACAGCTCAGACTCCAGTCTGTTAAAGACAGACTCCTGGCTACTCACGGGCCCGGACACTGTGGGACTCTCTGTCCTTCTCTCTTTCCTGCTCCACAGGAAAGAGTTCAAGTTCAAGTGAGTTGAGTTCAAGTTTAGAGAGAGCTGTGGCTACTGGGACGGCCCAGACAATGCTGTCCCTGGCTTCTAGGTCTCTCGAGCAGATGTCCAGTGTCAAATGGCCAGAGCATGGAGGACCTATCCCAGGAAAAAATAACCACACACATCAAAAGTAGTCTACAACATGAGTGTCCACCTAGTATGGGACTGTTGTGGAACAAGCTTTTTGTACACTGTGAAGATGTGTCACTCTGATTGGTTTAATAAAAAGCTAAACGGCCATTAGCTAGGCAGGAGGTATAGCAGGGACTTCTGGATAGAGAGAGCTCTGGGGAGAAGAAAGGCGGAGTCACCAGCCGGATGCAGAGGAAGCAAGAGATGCAGGAGAAGAGCAAAAGGATAGGTATTTATCATGTGGCAACACGTAGATGAATAGAGATGGCTTATTTAAGTTATAAGAGCTTGTGGAGCCAGGCGGGTGGCGCACACCTTTAATCCCAGCACTCGGGAAGCAGAGGCAGGTGGATGTCTGTGAGTTCAAGGCTACCCTGGTCCACAAAGAGAGTTCTAGGAAAGACACAGAGCTATATAGAGAAACCCTGTCTCGAAAAACCAACCCCCACCCCAAAGAGCTGTGGAACAAGCCTGAGCTATAGGCTGAGCTTTTATAATTAATAATAAGTCTCCCTGTCTTTATTGGGGAGCTGATAGTCCAATGAAAAAGTCCAACTATGAAGTTTGACTCCATGGAACAGCTGCAAGAAACAGTGAGTACGTAGCAGGCAGTAAACAGAAAATATGCTCACAGTTTTTGGGTAAGATTTATTTTACTTTAGGTGTATGAGTATTTTTCTTGCATGTATGCCTGTGCACCACATGTGTGCCTGTGTCCATGGAAGTCAGAAGAGGGCACTGGATTCCCTGGATTCAGTGGTTGTGAACTACCTTGTGGATGGGCGCTGAGAACCAAACCTGGATCCTTTGCAAGAGCAACAAGTGCTCATAACTGCTGAGCCATCTCTCCAGACCCTAAAAATTCCTTTTAAGATTGTTCCTTTTGCTGTTTGTCGAGCACAAAGCACAGATGTTTTAATAATCGAGGCCAGCGGCCGGGGCAGAAAGTCTGCCACTTCAAATCACAGAACTCACCAAAATAGACCATCTCCCAACATCCTTGTCACCAGCCCTCAGACGACCAAGTAGAAAGCCATGAGGCTGGCACTCAGGGTTGGCTCTGGTTTGGCTTAGCCCATCTCTTTGGAATTTTCTCCCACAATATACCTGCTTATACTTGGACCCCGGAGAACTTGCCCTAAGATGTTGGACCACTTTTATCTTATTTTTTATTTTTTGGTTTTTCGAGACAGGGTTTCTCTGTGTAGTATTGGAGCCTGTCTGCCCCCACTGCCCGGCTTTTATCTTAAGTTTTAAAATATTTATCCTATGTGTAGAGTTCTTTGCTTGCATGGACGTATGTATGTATCCCTGGTGCCTGGGGATGTCAGAAGGAGGTTTGAGAACCCCCCCTTTTTTTTTACTCTTTGCTGTTTTGGGGGGCCCACCACCCAGCTCCCAAATAAATACATACAGTCTTATTCTTTCTTATGAATGCCCAGCCTTTGCTTGGCTTGTTTCTAGCTAGCTTTTCTTAAGTTAAATTATCCCATCTTTTGCCTCTGGGTTTTTACCTTTCTCTGTTCTATATACCTTTCTGTACTTCTTACTCCTGGCTTGCTGTGTAGTGGGGTGGCTGGCCCCTGACATCCTCCTCTCCTTCTCTCGCTCCTCCACCTCTTTTCTCTCTTTTTCTCCTATTTATTCTCTCTGCCGGCCAGCCCCGCCTATCCTTTCTCCTGCCTAGCTATTGGCTGTTCAGCTCTTTATTAGACCATCAGGTGTTTTAGACAGGCAAAGTAGCACAGCTTCACAGAGTTAAACAAATGTAGCATAAAAGAATGCAACACATATTTGCATCATTAAACAAATGCTCCACTGCATAAACAAATGTAACACATCTAAAACTAATATTCCACAACACCCCTGGAACTGGAGTGATGGATGGTTGTGATCAACCATGTGGATGTGCTGGGAACTGAACCTGAGTCTTCTGCAAGAGCAGCAAGTGTTCTTAACCACTGAGCCATCCCTCCAGCCCCACTTTTCTACCTTTAGGTTTTCCTTTCTGCCTCTCCGACCTGATGTCACAGTCCTCTCTCCAGCCTGGGTTCTGTTATTCTTTGTTCTGTCTTAGTACAGTGTGGTAGCCTTTGGAGTCAGCGCTTCTGTGGTCACTGCTCACTGTCATAAATAAAACTTCCAGAAGCAGAAGCACCATTTCCGTCCCCACTAACTATGAGATGATGGTGGTGGTGGTAGTGGTGGGGTAATTGTGTGTGTGTGTGTGTGTGTGTGTGTGTGTGTGTGTGTGTGTGTGTGTCTGAGTATTAGAAGGGTGCTAGGCATCCTCCTCTGTCACTCTCTGTCTCTTCCTTTGAGGCAGAGTCTCTCGCTGAATCGGTAGTTTGAGTCTATTGGCTAAGCTGAGAGCCATCAAGCCCCTGGGTCCTCCCATCTTTTCCCTTTTCAGTGATGGAGTTACAGGTGTGGAGCCCACTCCCAGCTTGCTGGGATCTCAGCTCCAGTCCAGTGGCTCATGCTGGAGTAGCAAACTCTCTTAACCGCTGAGCCGTCTCTCCTGCCCCACTATAGAGAGATTCGTAGGGTGGTCTTGACCTTCAGTGGTCAATAGTTAGTTTTTTTTTCTTCTAACTTTCTGCTTTGGGGGGTGGAGAGGGGAACAACAGGGTCTCACTGTGTAGCTCTGGCTGGCCTAGAACTCACTATGTAGACCAAACTGGCTTGAACTCAGAGATCCACCCACCTCTCTCTGTCTCCAGAGTGCTAAGATTAAAGGCATGCACCACCACTGCCTGGCACACCTGCCTCCATCTCAGTCTTTCTCAAGAGCTTTTCTGTAAGGTAAAGGAACTGAGCACAGCCTACAAGAGCCAGCAGGGAGCTGTGGCTGCCGAGGAACCCTGATGAAGCCTGTTTGATGTCTGAATGCTGTTCTCAGAAAGAAGGCAGATTCTGCAGAGCCAGTCACCATCAGGAAAATTCCGTGCCTTCCGATATCAAGTCTTCCGGGGACACACTTGTGGCTTTTGTTAATCTTGTTCCCTGGGACAGGAAGTTGCTTTTTCGGAAGGCACAAGCCTAACTCACTTAGCAGATGTGCCAAGAGTGGACAGTGGGCCAGGCACTGACCAAGGCTCTGTGAGGCCCAAGGCGACTGTGTTGTACTGTTATTAGCTGTGGAAGGAACTTGGGGCATCAGCTGGGTGGCAGTAGATGGCTAATATGCCCTTAATGGATTTTTATTAATTTTCTCCAGCATGAATACATAGCAAATCTCTCTCAAGGAAGAGACATTTTTGGATATTCCATTTTTATATAGATAACTCATGGTCCAGTCTGAGCAGGATGGCAGCTGTGTGTGTGTGTGTGTCCTTTTACAGAGGAACTTATTAGTGAGCCTTGAATCAGTGAGTCACTTCACATCCAAAGGCTGCTTCTCAGTTGTGGAGACCACTCTCCATTCCAGCATTACCAGCTGTTACTAGAAATACCTAACGAGACAGAATAAATCATCTCAGAAATGACTAGAGTGGCCCAGGAAATCAGCAACACTGCTGTGGGATGTTCTGTATGGCAAATGTGTTGCTCTGGTTGGTTGGTAAATAAAACACTGATTGGCCAGTAGTCAGGCAGGAGGAATTGTGGGCGGGACAAGGAGGAGAATAAAGCTGGGAAGTGGAAGGCTGAGTCAGAGACACTGCCAGCCGCCACAATGACAAACAGCATGTGAAGATGCCGGTAAGCCACGAGCCACGTGGCAAGGTATAGATTTATAAAATGGATTAATTTAAGCTGTAAGAACAGTTAGCAAGAAGCCTGCCACGGCCATACAGTTTGTAAGCAATATAAGTCTCTGTTTACTTGGTTGGGTCTGAGCGGCTGTGGGACTGGCAGGTGAGAGAGATTTGCCTTGACTGTGGGCCAGGCAGGAAAACTCTAGCTACACAACACAATACCAGGAAACACAGCTTATGAGAGACTTTCATGAGGCCAAGCTCTGAGAAAGCACCTGGACTCTCGCTCCCTCTTCCAGGGAAAAGGCTCGACAGAATCCAGAAGCACAGAAGATAGATAACTTTCCATTAAAGATTTCAGATGTTCAAAAGATGCCAAAGGAAGATGGCGCCAGGCCAAGAGAGACTTAGCCGATGACTTCTCTGAACTGAACGGAAATGGTGACTTGGGTTGAACCACATGCAGAGAAGAGTGAGTGATTGTATGTTTTTCTGTCCATTCGGAGTAAACTCAATGAAGCATCTGTGTACTCTTAGTTGGAAATATATATATATATATATATATCCATCTAGCCACAGACTGAGCACCAGTGGGCACTTTTCTGAAATATTTATCCTCAAATAAAAGGCACAAATGCTCGAAAAACCAAAAAAAAAAAAAAAAGGCACAAATGTCACCAAGAAAACCTTCATTTCATCTAAACATGCTATGGACCACAGGAATATATTGTAAGAATATGGCTCATTGTGGCAAAGCCACTACCTGAGGGGATCAGGGAATTCCTTCAGAGGAAGCCAAGTTCCGAGGAGCTTTTGGTGTTATTTGGCTTATTATTGATCAGCTGTCTTCTGTTGTGAAAATCATGTGTGCCTCCATAGTTTTCCCAATTGACTTTTCCCTAAGAAGGGCTGACAGTGTGGACTGATCACTATTTGGACATACACATTTGAGGTATTTGGAGAACAGCCTCAGGAAAGACTTCCTTCCCTCAGGTCCATCCATTTCTTCTCCTTTCAGCACTGGAATCAGGTATCTCCCTTAGCCACATTCGAGGACTAACAGAAACAACAGTCCAGACCAGCACATAATAAGGTCCACCTGACCTAGGCAGTGTCTCCTTGTGGAATTTACCTTAATTCAGGAGACTTAAGTAATACCTTCACACTATTTAGCTCAGACCCTCCTTTCTTACATCCTTACTAACTTTATAGACCTCTAACTCCTTACCTAACCACTTCTAGGAATATTTAGATAACCTACGTTGACAGCTACGCACAGCCAGAACCCCAGTTCAAGCCTCCCTGTAATTACCATCATTGGCAGCATCCGGTCAGGTCCATCCCCAGATGGAGGAAAGTACCTTGTCAGAGATACCTCTGTACTCTCTAAGAACAGGCTTAAGGCATCCAGACTACCCGTTTGAGAAGGCCTGGTGGATGTGCCAATTAAGCTTAACTTTCTCCTTTCCCAAATCTTACCTCTAGTTCCAGATCTCCCTTTAACTATCAGAGGCATCTACCTGTACACAGGTTGCCTAGAGACCGAGCATGCTTTCCCCCACCCTGCAGAAAAAACGGCAGATAGCTTGGATAGCTAGGGTCAAAGGGATAGCCGGGCGGTGGTGGCGCATGCCTTTAATCCCAGCACTCCGGGAGGCAGAGCCAGGCAGATCTCTGTGAGTTTGAGGCCAGCCTGGTCTACAGATCGAGTTCCAGGACAGACCAAAACTACACAGAGAAGCCCTGTCTCAAAAATCACACACACACACACACACACACACACACACACACACACACACACACACACAGGTCACAGGGATAAAAAGGCAGTTTTATTTTCAGAGAAGCAGGATAGAATTTAGAGGTATAAGGAGACGAAGAGAAGGGAAGGAGTGGAGAACTGGAGGATGGAGAACTGAGAGGGATGAGGAGGATTTTGACCAGAGAGAACGTGTGGACGAGATGGAAGATGAGGAAGAGCCAGATGGGGAAGTACTAGCTGGGTAAGAACGAGATGAGAAGGACCTAGATGAGGCAGAATTATGACGAGAGAATTAAGTTAAGATAGAACTTACAGGGAACAACAGATAAAGGTAGAGAGAAATCAGGCAAGAGAGGAGCTAGGCACGAGAACAGAACTGAAGCTGTGTAGATAGGATTTGATCTCAGAGGAATAAAGTAGACGGACAAAGAGCTTGGTGTACTTAATTCATTTCCCGAAAATAATTCTCGATGTTCATAGTTTTCTCTCCTGAGCCCCTGGGAAGTATAATATTAAGGGTGGTCCTTTTAGTATTATACAAGATAAACATATCACAGCAAAATATTTTCTTACAGCAGAAATAGAGAAAATAACATGCAATCATTAACTCGCCTTAACACAGCAGCAAGGCAGGAAGAAGGCAGATGTATTAATAGTTTTGAAAAAATTATGTTATTTTAGACCAGTGAGATGGCTTAGCCGGCACGGCTGGAGACCTGGGTTTAATCCCTGGAGCCCACATAAAGGAGTACCTTCCAGAGAGTTGTCCTCTGACCTCCATGTGCACATGAAACACACCCACACACTTTTTGACAATTGAAAGTGTTTCTTCTTTATTATTATTAGTGATTGTGTGTGTACATATGCACACATGCCATTGCAGATGTGTGTCGGTCAGTTCTCTCTGCCCACCATGGGTTCTGGGCATGGCACTCTGTAGATGTAACCAACTGTCTTATTAAATAAGAAACACAGAGCCAATGCAAAGACGAAAGTCAAGAGATCAGAGCTAAGAGCCTTACCCGTCTGCTGCAGCTAGCCTCTTCAGCCAAGAGAGACCTACTTCCTGTCTGTCTGTCTTTATATAGACTTTCTGTTCTGCCTTCTCATTGGTTGTAAAACCAACCACATGACCGCCTCGTCACTGCCTGTCTGTATAGACCTCCAGGTCTTCTATGGTTGGTATTGAGATTAAAGGCATGTGTCTCCAATGCTGGCTGTATCCTTGAACACACAGAGATCTACCTAGCTCTGCTTACCAGGTGCTGGGATTAAAGGCGTGTGCCACCACCGCCACACTTTTGCTATGGCTCTAATAGCTCTGACCCCCGGGCAACTTTATTTATTAACATACAATTAAAATCACATTTCAGTACAAATAAAATACCACCATAGCACTCAGGACATCAGGCTTGGCAGCAAGCATTTTTACTCAGTGAGCCATCTCTCCAGCGCTGTGTTAATGGTTTCTTAAGGCCCATAGGAAGGTTGGGTAAGACCTAAGAGTAATTCAGATTTCTCGGTTCATGGCACATGGTCCTTGAGATATCCATGCTTATTAAATAGTAGTTCTCTGCTTATTCATTGTGCAGGACCCACTGTTTTCTGTTTTGCTTTCCAAATACAGGTGTTATGGAAGTGACTCACTTATGCCCACTTTTGCTACAAAGCATTATTGTTTTTTAGACGGGGTCTCACATGCTCAGGATGACCTTGAATTCCTGGTCCTCCTGCCTCCACATCCCAAGTGCTGTGATTACAAGCATGGGTCACCATACTGCCCACTCAGCTGTTTTCATGGTCAGCTTGTATCTGGCTTGTTCCTCATAGCTTCCTTAGCCTGATATATATACACCTACCTTAAGCCCAGGGATGGTACCACCCATATTGGGCTGGGCTCTTCTTCAGCAATCCCTAATCAAGAAAATGTCCAACAGGCTCACCTACACGCAATCTGATGTAGGCATTTTCTCAGTTGAGATTCCTCTTCCCAGATAACTCTAGTTTGTGCCTAGTCAAAAACCCAAGCAGATTATCTTGATTACAGTAATTGACTTGGGAAGACCCATCTCAACTGTGGGCAGGATCATTCCCTAGGCAGGGGATCCTGAACTGTATAAGAGTGGAGACAGTGAGCAGAACACTAGCATGCATGGGGCACTAGCATGCATGGGGCACTAGCAGGCATGGGGCACTAGCAGGCATGGGGCACTAGCAGGCATGGGGCACTAGCAGGCATGGGGCACTAGCATGCATGGGGCACTAGCATGCGTGGGGCACTAGCATGCGTGGGGCACTAGCATGCATGGAGTACTAGCATGCGTGGGGCACTAGCATGCATGGAGTACTAGCATGCGTGGGGTACTAGCATGCATGGGGCACTAGCATGCATGGAGTACTAGCATGCATGGGGTACTAACATGCATGGGGCACTAGCAGGCATGGGGTACTAGCAGGCGTGGGGCACTAGCAGGCATGGGGCACTAGCAGGCATGGGGCACTAGCATGCAGGGGGCACTAACATGCATGGGGTACTAGCAGGCTTGGAGTGCTAGCATGCATGGGGTACTAACATGCATGGGGCACTAGCATGCATTGGGTACTAGCAGGCATGGGGCACTAGCATGCATGGGGTACTAGCATGCATGCATGCATTGCTCTCTTCTGATTGGGACATTATATGACCAGCTGCTTCAAGATCCCGCTGCCTTGATATCCCTGCCATGATGGACTGTAACATGGAACTGTGAGCTAAAAATAACTTTTCCTGAAGTTACTTTTGTCAGGGCATTTTATCACAGCAATGCAAAAAGAAACTAAGACAGGCTCTGAGGCTTATTCCATTTGAGAAACACAGGGCAGTGATGAGCCATGTACCTCCATGTGGGTCAGTGACGGGACTTATAGGATGACTGACAGCCTGATGATATGACAGAGACTGATCTGACTTCAAATCCAGAGAATTGAGAGTTTAGATGTGCACTGCCATGTCTAGCTCCGTGTAGCCAGCCCCAGGCTGATGTCAAACTTGTGGTGTAGCTGAGGATGACCTTGAACTCCTGATTCTCCTTCCTCCCAAGTGCTAGGAATATAGGCCTGTATCATCATGCCTGGTTTTATGTGTATAGGGGACCTAACACAGGTTCTGATGCAAGTTAGGAAAGCACTCTCCCAGTTGAGTCACACCTCAGACTCCTCTAGTCTGTGTTTTCAAAATTGTTTTTGTTTTTGTTTTGTTTTGTTTTTTGGGTAGTGTTTGTTCAGCTGTTTTACACAAGGGATCCTGAGCAACCAAGAGAAATTTGGTGCTGACGGTAAGGATTTGAGGGCATGGCCAGGATGCTGGGGATTAAGCCTGGGGCTCAGTGCATGCTAGGCAAGCACTAAACCAACTGAGCCACCCCCAGCCTGCTAAGGTAATTTTGAACCCTAAGTTATTTTAGAGCCTCAGGCAGAGCCCAAGGCCCCAACCTGGAGGCACAGTGCCACCTGGTGGCAGCTCGGAAGAACAGGAGCCGACGCGGAAGTGGAACCTGCGGCCTGCTTTGTGATCATTTTATTCCAAATTGTATACAGAACCTCCGAGTCCTACATATTTCCGTAAAAATTACAGACTTCAGCTTATGAGAGCACAGAGTGCCAGAAAGAAGATGCAGCGATGCAGTCTAGTCCCAGGTTTATTTTGACTAGCTGTGACTTGGGCCACTGCTTCTGGTGTCTTCTGGGAAAGGTGACAGGGAAGAGGAGGGAGGAGGTGGAGGATCAGGGGCGCTACCAGTCCCATCCACCCAGGGTTGAGGGTTCTGCTCCTTTCCATCTCCAAACAGAGCAGCTGTTTACTTTTGTGAGAGACAAGGTCTCACTATGCAGCCCTGGCTGGCCTGGAACGCCCGATGTAGTCCAGGTTGGCTTCAAACTCAGAGATCCACCTGCCTCTGCCTCCCGAGTGCTGGAATTAAAGGCGTGGACTACCATGCCTGGCTCCTATTTTAAAGATTTACTATTATGAGATTTATGTACACAGGTGTTTTGCCCACACTGAGTGTCTGTACACCATGTGTGTGCAGTGCCTGGGGACAGAAGGCACTCGATCCCCTGGAACTGGAGTTACAGATGGTTGTGAGCTGCCATGTGGGTGCTGGGAATGGAACCTGGGTCCTCTGGAAGAGCAGCCAGTGCTCTTAACCACTGGACCATCTTTTCTAAGTCCTTAATTACTAAAATAAATTTTATATCATGTCAGATTTTGTATGAACAGAGTAGAAAGCTGGGCATGGTGGTCCACATCTTTAATCCCAGCACCTGGTGGGTGGAGTCAGTAGTTCAAAGTCATCTTCAGCCTCCTAGTGAGTTTGAGGCCAGCCTTGGCTACTGCTACATGAGACGTTGTCTTGAAATGCAAAAATAAATAAGCAGTTAAATAACTTACAAAGAGCAGACTTGTAGAGCTTAAGTAAGTCTTAAGGGCTAGAAAGATGGCTCAGCAGTTAAGAGCATTAGATGATCTTCCAGAGGACTCCAGTTCCAATTCCCAGCACCGACATAGCCACTCACCATGGTCTGTAACTCTAGTTCCAGGGGAATCTAATGTCCTCTTCTGGCCTCTGAAGGCACCAGGCATGCATGTGGTGCACATTCATGCAGACAGAATACCCATACAAATAAATATATAAATAAGTATTAGCAGCAGTCCATGTTAGGATACTCCTGTAATCCACCAATCACCTTTGAGGTAGAGGCAGGAGGATTAGGAAGGAATTCAAGGCCAGTCCAGGCTACATAAGAGTGTGAGGGCAACCTGGGCTGAGCCCTTGTATCAAAAACAAAAGAAAATAGTAATAGAATTATAATTATTTCTGGTTTCAATACTGGAATGTGGAGTTATTTTTTCCCCCAGCAATATATCATTTTAGCTAAGGAGTACAGCAGGCAGCACTTTCCCTGGCAGAGTGGACTTACAGCA
Source organism: Peromyscus californicus insignis (assembly GCF_007827085.1). Classification (NCBI taxonomy): domain Eukaryota; kingdom Metazoa; phylum Chordata; class Mammalia; order Rodentia; family Cricetidae; genus Peromyscus; species Peromyscus californicus. The sequence continues at coordinate 19,019,038 of NW_026294573.1, read as the reverse complement.
TTATCTGCTGTCGGTGACCCTTCGGACTGTGGGTGGCACAGGGTGGCACCAATGTGCAGCAGGACTCTTGTTCACACATCAACTGTGGCTTTTGACTTTCCTGCCTTTTATGTTATTGCCTGATCAGTCCTAAGACACACAGTGAAGAGACTGCACACAAAGAACTCTGCTCAATGGGCTGATTTAAAAAAACAACTTTTTATTAGTTTCAACATCAAAACTTGTTACAGGTAATTGCAAAGTGTCCCCCAAATTACATTCTGCTTTTGTCACCTCACAGGACAAGGAATGTTTAGAGATCCTCAGAACACAGGACAGTTGAAGCTGATAATGAACTATGGCCCACCACATCAAGCTCACTAAAACACAGGACACACGGACGAAAATCACTGACCGTTTTTCACAAGTGCAGCGGTATTCACTACAGAGCACGGGACCAGGGAGATTACAGACATGTCCAGATTCAGGACGAAATCCAGCGGCAGGTTTGGTTACGAAGAACTAAGTACAACAGCTGTGAAGGCTTTCTCACCCTTCAAAGATGCAAAGGGTACACAAGTGACAGGAATAAATACTCAGGGGCTGAAAGCAGAGGGTATGGCACAGTCACAGGACTGACACCTGTTGTCTCTCCTTAGTCCTCGAGCTGACTTAGGAAGACTGGAGACCAACAGGGAACAGTACAGAAAAACACAAATTATCTGCATAGATAGAAAAGAAATCCTCCTTCTGACAAGAATGCATACCTAGTCAAGGCCATGTGGGAGCTCCAAGGGTCACAGGACCCACTTCAAGGGTTGCAGGTTTCCAAGAGAAAGCACAAATCCAAGTTAGCAGGTCTCTGCACATTTCCTTCCCTGAGGTCACTTCTCAGCCTTGACTAGAAACCTTACAGGGAACAGGACAAGTTTCCAGCCCTGGCCAGAGACCCAACAGCTGCTACTATCTGCAGCTGGGCTGTGTGTCCACCCAGAAACCCTTGTTGTTGAGACAGGGTCTGACGCATAGACCAGGCTGACCTTAAACTTGCAACAATCCTCCTACCTTCGCCTTGAAGTGCTGGGATGACGGGCATGTGTCACCATGCTTGACCACATCTGGTAATTCTGATTCTGAACTATCACAGTTTGCTCTACTTAAGAGTGAAGGAACTGGCCGGGCGGTGGTGGCGCACGCCTTTAATCCCAGCACTCGGGAGGCAGAGCCAGGCGGATCTCTGTGAGTTCGAGGCCAGCCTGGTCTCCAAAGCGAGTTCCAGGAAAGGCGCAAAGCTACACAGAGAAACCCTGTCTCGAAAAACCAAAAAAAAAAAAAAAAAAAAGAGTGAAGGAACTGTGGCATGCTGAGGATGAGGACGGCTCTGGAGAACCATACTGCAAGGGGAGTGTAAAACACCAACAGTCATTTGTCATGTGGTGTCAGGGTCCATATACCTTACTCTTCCCACGTACCTAACCGTGCAGAACGAGTCTCTAGAACATGGCTTCTTGGTTGGAAACCAATATTTTCCCAGGACTTTTGTTCCTCTATATTGTCACACTAAGAAAAGAAAAACACCTTTTTTTCCCGCTTTGAGACAGGGTTTTGCTTATGTATCCCAGGCCAGTCTCATTCTCTCAATCCTCCTGCCTCACCCTCCTGAAGGCTGAGATTACAGGCCTGTGCCACCACACCCAGACAGTTGTTTCCTTTAACACAAATGTATTAAGGAACACAGAGGGAGGAGGAAAGGTGACAAGCTCACCTGTGTGACAGGTGAGGGCCAAGGCTCTACAGAGAAGAGGGCAAGCTGGCAGGCATGAGCCCCAGGCATCAAAGAATACACTTCCACTGATAATTATACCTAAAGCTTTCCTTTAAAAAATAAATCCTTGAGTCTATAAAATAGTTTACATAAAAATATAAAGCCCATGTCCATCTTTAGGGTTGAATAGAACTTGATTTTCTAAGCACAGAGGGAGAGGGACTTCCCCCAGCAAACCTTTAACTACATGCATGTGGCCTCTGTGCCCAGGTCCTTTCTTATGACTGTTTACAAGTTAACTGCATGAATGTGACTATCCAGGGAAGCCCACATAAAGTGCTAACATAAGTGCTGATGACCAAGGATTATGTAAGCAGATTGCAAGCCCACAGCTCAATGGTGATAAAAACACAAGCCACAATCAAGCTGATCAACAACTCCCAAGTCACTGCCTCCATCACTGATGTTTCTTATTTATCCTAAGGAGGAGTCTCTCCTACCTGCTGGGCCTTCAGTTCTTCTCTATGTGACAGGGAGGAGCATCCTCCACATTTTAAGAGCCCAATGCATGAAATGACATGGAAGAACAGGGAAGGCCAACTGCAGTCCCCACTACGCTGTGCACTCCCATGTAAGTCTGGTGCCAGCTCAGCCACATTGATTCTAAGACAGTCAAAGCATTTCACTTGATAATCATGACTTTTTTTTTTTTTTTTTTTTGGTCTGATTTGCTTTTTTAGACAGGGTCTCACTGTGTAGCCCTGGCTGGCCTCGAACTCACTGAATTCTGAGATCCATCTGCTGTACTAAAATTAAAGGTGTTCCCATCATGGCCAGCCATAATCATGACATTTTAAAAAGGCAGGCCTGGGGCTGGAGAGTAGCTCAGTGTGTAAGAGTGCTTGGTGCTCTTGAGGACCAGAGTTCAGTTCCTTCCCAGTACTCACTTCGGATGCTTTACTACTGTCTCTAGCTCCAGGAGATCCAATGCCGTTTTGGCCTTTGTGGGCACCCATATGTACACATACACACTGACATACACACTGACACATAAATAAAATAAATCTTTAAACCGTACCACTCTATATTCTCACTTTTAAAATACTTTTAGAGACAGAATTCATGAAAATGGCAAACAGCTGTCCCCTTATGGGACAAACTGCTCCTGACCTGTCCCCTGGCTATCCCCTCAACTCAAACAGCCCATTTAGTGGCCACAATGATCTATGTAAACCTTTATGTGAAACTTAAAATCTTCTCTGTATAATCCTCTCCCCTTTTTTGAGATAACCCAACGTAGCCCAGGCTGGCCTTAAATTCACTATTTAGTTGAGGACAACCCTGAACTCCTGACCCTTCTGCCTCCACCTCCCGGGTGCTGGGATTACAAGTGTGTGCCAGCCCACCTGGCCTCTTCCTAATGTTTGAGGGATGCTGTAAGAGTACCTGACTATCAGTTTTCCAAGATGAAGGGCTGCTCTTATCTCCTTCTGCCTCTCCACCTCTTTACATGGATTGATCTTTGGTTTCCACAGGTGGGTGTGTTGGGAAAATCTAGAATCTAAGAGCCAAACTCCTGGAGTCCTGCTGGCCAGCCCTCCTAAGTGTCATGTCTTCATTACCCTCCACAGGGTTTTTCCTAACACAAAACCCATTCTCTTTCCTTACATTCCTCATAGTTGGATTCCCACAGAGGTTCTGATTCTGAAGAAACCATGGTTACTTTTAGAGTTTCTTTCTGTAGAATGAATTGCAGATTTCTTAAGGAAAAGTGAGAAAGAGCTCCCAAAGAGCAGCTCCCAAGGATCTCAAAGGGGGGATGCCAGAATCCCCTAGTAGAATTAATTCTAAGAAATAATTCAGCTGGGCGGTGGTGGCGCACGCCTTTAATCCCAGCACTCAGGAGGCAGAGCCAGGCGGATCTCTGTGAGTTCGAGGCCAGCCTGGTCTACAAAGCGAGTTCCAGGAAAGGCACAAAGCTACACAGAGAAACCCTGTCTTGAAAAACAAAAACAACAATAACAACAACAAAATGGATGGGTATTTTTTCTTCTAGAGTTTGTTTTATGGAAATATTATACCAGAGAAGAGGAAAATATTAACATTTGCTATCCAGGAAAGTTTAAATGACTGCCCTTATCCTTGCACACACCCCCATACATACACACAATTTAATACTCTCAAAAAATTTAAAGAGATGAGTAGTTTGTACTTCTTGACTTAAATAAAAAAGGAAGAGGCCAGGTGTGGTGGCACACACTTTTAATTCCAGTACTCAGGAGGCAAAGGCAGGTGGCTCTCGGTGAGTTCGAGGCCTTCCTGGTCTACAGAGTGAGATCCAGGACAGTCAGAGCTAAAACAGAGAAACCCTGTCTTGAGAGAAAATAAAAAAGGCGATGTTCTTTAATTGGCAGCTAAAAAATGAAAGCCAAGACAAACTTAAAAATTGGGTTTTGATCACTTAGAAAATTAGAATTTCTTTTTCTTCTTCTTCTTCTTTTTTTTTTTTTTTGGTTTTTCGAGACAGGGTTTATCTGTGTACCTTTGCACCTTTCCTGGAACTCGCTTTGGAGACCAGGCTGGCCTCGAACTCAGAGATCCGCCTGCCTCTGCCTCCCGAGTGCTGGGATTAAAGGCGTGTGCCACCACCGCCCGGCTGATAATTTCTATTGCATAACGGGGAACACAAAAACTTCCCAACTGCTGAAAATCTACTTGCTTGCTGGCAGCTAGGGTCTGTCCTGCAACCCAAAGAAGCAAACTGCTGAGCTCAGAATTGCAAAATCAAGGTGGGTGCAAAGGAGAGCCTATCAGGTAACCCGACAGATGATGATTTGGATCCGACAAACCAGTGTGGAAGGAATCGTAATCTTCAATGGAATCCACCCGAGTTTCCCAATGGCAAACACGCAGATTGGCATCTGAGGGCTGAGAGTGTCTGAGGCAAGGACAACTCCTTCTGTTGTTGCTGCTGTTAGGTGTGGTGGTGCGTGCCTGAGACCCTAGCGCTTAGGAGACAGAGGCAGGAGCAGAGTCCAAGGTCATCCTTGAGACCATAGCAAGTTTGATGTCAACCAAGACTGTGTGAGACCCTGTTTCAACAAGTTAGACGACATTTGTGTGTATGTCTGTAATACAGTTTAAATCTTCAGAAATCAATTCTACCACACAAGACACGCAGCCCTAACACGTCACCCAAAGAACACAGCCATCATGGCTTCAATCTCTCCACTCTTCTTTACAGTAGCTGCTATGTTCATTTCTTAGTTCTATGTCTAGTCCCTTCATAAACACCAGCCAGCTCTGCATATGTGCCATGTAGTAAGAGAGCACAGTGAGAGGGTGGGGCTAGCTGACCCACCTGGAGCAGGGCACTCCTGGGCAGGAGAGCATTCTTCAAGAGGGACTGCAGCCCCAGCACACTAGTGATGCTGCACTGACATGTGCAAGAAGCAATTCTATCTAAATGTCAACTGCAAGCTAAGGTGGAAAATTTTATTAAAAAGGGAAGCATGAACTGCACACAGTGCCTTATACCTTCAATCCCAGGATTTGCCGGGCGGTGGTGGCGCACGCCTTTAATCCCAGCACTCGGGAGGCAGAGCCAGGCGGATCTCTGTGAGTTCGAGGCCAGCCTGGACTACCAAGTGAGTTCCAGGAAAGGCGCAAAGCTACTCAGAGAAACCCTGTCTCGAAAAACCAAAAAAAAAAAAAATAAAATAAAATAAAAAAATAAAATACCTTCAATCCCAGGACTCAAGAGGCTGAGGAAGGAGAACAGTCTTGGGCTCAAGGCCAGCCTGGGCTACAAAGTGAAACCCTGTCTTCAAACAAACAAACAAAGAAACAAACAAACAAAAAAAAAAAAAAAAAGAAAGAAAGAAACAACTCCTCCCAATTTAAAGTGGTCTTCAGAAAGTCTTATTATTTTCTAAAATTTAAGACTGTGACTAGCATCCCCAAATCTACACACAGCGCAGGACAACTCGAGCAGTGACAGGCCAGCATCAGGATGGTCAGGAGATTACCTGAAGAGCTGCTGCTCCTCCACAGGCTGCAACTCCTTGTCATCAGCAGCCAAGCTCCCAGTGACACAGCCTGCTTGCAGAGCCCAGGCTTACCTGGGAGGGCTGCACTGGGGGCAGGGTTCTGTGCACCACCTCCACCAACTGCAAGAGGGCTATCGAGATCAAGAGCACATCTGTGCATGCTGTGTGGAGCTGACAATCTCATTCATTTGGCATTTCATTCCAAAGGCTAGTGGAAAAATACTGGAGAAAAATGACTTCCACACATGATTTTGTATCCAACAAAAAAGAAGTCATGTACACTGAGTAACATTCAGCCTTTGCTCAATGTATTTGTTAGACACTACCACACCAGTACAAAAATACCCACACCAAATTACTGAAATTGTAAGACTAATTTTTAAATCTGTAAAAATGGTAGTGCACTGGGTGATTCTAGTTCTGGCCTTTGGTACCCAACGATCTACACGTTCAGGGGAACTAAGGTTTCTGGGGGAGGAGTCAGGCGCCACACAGTGGGGGCTAACCTTGTCGCGTAAAGTGCCATTTAGAATATGTTCAAAATTTCAAACAGCTGGCCACATCTGCTACTTCACCCCACGTTCCGGCCTGGCAAGGCTGGCCCGGCTGCCCAATGGATGCGGCGGCATCTCCTGGCTGCGCTCCAGTGCAGGTGCAGCAGCAGCAGCATCAGGAAGCACAGGTGCAGCAGCAGCAGCAGCATCAGGAAGCACAGGTGCGGCGGCAGGGCTCACAGTGCACAGTCCAGCTGCTCACTCAGCGCGGCCGTGGGGGCCTCTGGGCGCCGAGTCTGCGTGATTTTCTGTTTGGGGTTTTTTGCATCTTCTTCCTCTTCAGTTTCGCTTTCACAGACGTGCACCACCACGCTGGGAGTGGACTCGGTTCCTGCGTGCAGTTCGTATTTCTCCCCTGCCGAGGTAAGCAAGGAAAGAGACTTACTGCCAGTGGAAGGAATTCATTTCTTTTATCTCCCAACTTCCTCTTGCACTAACTCATTTAACAGCTGCTGATTTTTTGAGACTGAGTCTCAGGAAATCTGGGCCAGTCAGAAACTTGCTGCTGTAGCTGAGGCTGGCCTTGAACTCTGATTTTTCTGCTTCTATCTCCCAAGCGCTAAGATTGCAGGCATGGACTGACTCGGTGGGTTTGTGGCTTACAGTCTGTAAAACCAATCTGTCCTTCACTGGAGGCTTACCGTGTTCGGAATTAAGAAATTTCCTTTTTTTCCCCCTCTCGATGGGGTCTCACTATGCAGGCAGGCTTGTGGGAGGCCAGCTCCCACCTTCTCAAGGGTTCTTATGAGGAGGAGAGAGGGATAAGAAATAATAGGTAGAAAGACACCTAGAGGATGAGAGGAAAGACAGAACATAGGATGGCCTTGGGAGGGCCTGGACCACTATCCAATGGCCTCTTCCATTTATTCAAATAGTAACAATGCCAAGGGGCGGGGCAAAAGACACCCCCTTACAAGATCAAAGCACACCACACAGCCAAACACCTGGTAACCATGCCCGTGGTCAACTCATCTCCTTATGCAGCCCTGCTGAGTAAAGCAAGCTCAGATTCTTGGACCCTGAGTAAGTTCTCACTAGGAAACCTCTGTGGGTCTCCACATAGGCTGGCCTGGAACTCCTAGTGACTGCCTGCCTCCGCCTCCGAAGTGTTGTTAAAGGTAAGTGCCCCCATAGAAATTCCATTTAAAAAAAGGCACTGTCCTTTCTGTCCTGGGCCCTGGAGTTAAGATCCAAGCATAGCTGCTAAGCATGCAGTCACCTTAAGGACAGACTTCTGTTAGCACACCCTGAAACTACCCTTATTCACAACCACATCCTGAACAACATGTTAATCTCCATGACTTTACAGTGAGCGTGCTCAGGAATGGGCCTGCCACTATATGAATATACACAAGCTTCCTTCTTCGGGGAGGGCCTAGCTTTGGAAACAGCTCCTGTCTCTCCCTACAGGTGATAAAGCTTTCTCTTCTATCCTATGCTTACTTTGGCTTTGTGCTCACTAAGAATGGGAACCCACTGATTAGATTACATAAATACTAATTAAAATGGTAATATAAATGCTAATTGCTGCTCTACAAATAACTAAGGTGGGTTAGTTACATTCATAAAGGTTTTGGGTCCCATGGGGAGCACTGGCTAGGCTCCAGGATGCAGTCTCTAGTGTAGGACCTGACATCTGAAGGAGTTCAAATGTCCACAAGCATAAAGCTCCCTCTCAGATGCCTCTGAAGTCCCCTGAAGAGACACACTGTCCTTAATGGGGGAATCAGCTCCTCACATTGTTAAGGCGATGAGAGAGACAAGCAGAGAAGAAAGTAAGAAACGAAAAAGAAAAAGTAAAGAGAAACTTTGGAAGGCGTGACAGGTGGCCATCACTAAATAACACAGAGCAGCCGCATCTGCATAGTGCTGGACTGGGCTGCAGAGAGAAAGCAGCGAGTGTTCTCTAGCTGCCTATGTCGAGTCCCAGCTGAATCACTAACAGTGAAAATTACCATGCTGCACACACCACCCAACCCTTACAACCCTGCTCAGGTAACTCGGGCTCATCGGCAACGGGCTGAGGACCACAGCACTGGAAAATGCAGTTAGAGCGTGGACCCAGACTGGTGTGACTGCAGAGTCCACCGGGCAGTGCCACTGTTGCTGGCCTCCACAGCCTACTGAACATGGTCTCCGACACACAAAGCTCCCGGGGACAGATGGTAAGAGCAAAGCAGAACCCGTTACCTGGCCCCAGCTTGGAGACAGCACAGAGTAAGTCATAGTTGATCACAGGCATGGCATCCTCACTCTGCTTCCACCCCACTGGTGGGGAGGCTGGAGGGGAGATGAGGAACTGCTTGGTGGGCTGTGGTGGCAGTAAGTAGGACTTGTCCCGAGCCTCCCCGGACACCTGCACCTGCAGGAAGGACAGGATCACGAGCACTCTGCAAACACATCTTCCTCGTCTTCATTTGTCATCTTTATGGTAACTGCTACTTTCTTAGAGGGGTGACTAAACATGTCTCTAAAACATCTGTGATCTCCCAGGGGGTGGACTGGGTTCACCTGGCTCACTGCACCAGGCCACACACACTGGGTCCTTGACAGACATGAGCTGAGTGAAAGAATACATGTAGAAACAGATGGACAAAGAGATGCACAGCAGGAACTACGGCTGTGATCTGGCTCTAAGTGTTCCTCAGGGTCGGTGTGGTAGAGGCTTGCTCCCTGAGGGGTGAAACTGGGCGCCTTTGGGAGGCAGGGAGGTCATTAGTCACTGGGAGCATACTCTAAGGCACAGGGGGACCCCAGCCCCTTATTCTTCCTGTTTCCATGAAGGAGGTGAACAGCTTTGCTCTGCCTTCATGAGCTGCCCCTACTGCAGGTCCAAAGGAAAAGGGGCGATCCTCTATAAACTGAAACCTCCAAACCATGAGCCAAGACTTTTCTCCTCTGCAGCTGATTACCTCAGGTATGAGTTACGGTGTGTGTGCTGGCTAGTTTTATGTCACTTGACACAGCTTTCATCACTGAGAGAAGGGAACCTCAACTGACAAGCTGCCTCCATAAGACTGGGATTAGGCAAGCCTGTAGAGCATTTTCTTACTTAGTGATTGATGGGGGAGGGCCCTGCCTATTGTGGGTGGTACCACCCTGGGCTAGTGGTCCTGGGTTCTATAAGAAAGCAGGCTTAACAAGCCATGAAGAGCAAGCCAGTAAGCTGCACCCCTCCATGGCCACTGTATCCTGCTTCCAGGTTCCTGCCCAGGTAGAGTTCTTGCCTAGGCTTCCCTCAATGGAAAGTGATATGTAAACCAAATAAACCTTTTCGTCTCCAGGTTGCTTTTGGTCATGGTGTTTCATCACAGTACCAGTAACCCTAACTCAGTGGGATAGTACTATAGTGGAATAGTGACTAACACACTAAGTTCCAGTCTTAGAAGAGATAAAATTGCTTGTGTGGCAGTCAGAGGTCACAGGTCGGCTCTTTCCTTCCATCATGTATGTATATGTTCCAGGGATCAAACTCAGGTCCTCAAGCTTAGTGGCAAGTACCTTTACCCACTGAGCCCTCTTGATGGCCCTTGAAGATTTTCCTCTCTGTTCTCCCATGGATGACACATCCTAAGTGCCATTTTAGATGCAGAGAACATTTAATCCACTAACCTGAAGTGCCAGGGCTTAACCCTCACAGAACCTCAGTCGAGCAAAGCTGCCAGGAAAATGAATCCCTTAACTTAGTCTCAGCAAACAACGACAGAAGGCTTACTACACTCCTAAGATAGAGGAACTTGTGTATGGGTAAAGTAAGAGAAAACGTTCCATCGTCTGCTCGCGGGAACGCTGACTCACAAACCTCTGACCCACGGCTGGAGGGAGAACTGTAGAGCTGTGATGGAGAAGCAGCTGCGGGGCGCGCAGCCACACGGCACGGCACACAGCCGCTTGTCACGCAGCCACACGGCACGCAGCCGCTTGTCACGCAGCCACTCGGCACGCAGTACCTGTGCAAAGTACAGCTTCAGCTTCTGGCCATGGAAGTCACTCTCGTGGAGCTCTATCCGAGCTCTGGCCGCAGCCTCGGGCTTGCTGAAGTTGATCCGCACTCTGCGGAAGCTCTTGAACAACTGGAACGTGACCTGGTCATCATAGAGGGTGAACAGAGCTTCGAACCTCTCCTGCGAGGCGGAGACAAGGGGGACGAAAGAACAAATACTCCAATTAACAGGAAGCCTGCTGAAGAGAGGTGGCTGGTGACACTCCCTGTGTAGCGCACATTTTCTCCAAGGCACTCGGAGTGGATATCGCGTGACTTGTGCAGACTCCCATCTGCAGTCTGCGCTGACTGGAAACGGCTAGCTGTGTTAAATACTGCAGCCTCAAAGGTCATAAAATAAATAGGATGGCTAAAACGGACACGTCTCCACACAGAACAGGAGCACGGCCACCGCGGTCACCTATGTACCCAGCCGTGCTGTTCCTCTGTCAAAGGAACATCTCTGGCATTTGGGGTGACCCTTCCCCTGCTTTCTTCACAGTGCTAGGCATCTGTCTGCTGCTTAAGTTTGACACACTGGGCGGGCGACTGCTTCCTCTTAGAACCTGAACACCTCCCCCAGCATGTACGCACAATAAAACACAGAGAAATCACTCCTACCTTTTGTTTTTTGTTTTTATTTTTGAGACTCGGCTCTCCTGCAGTCCAGGTCGGCCTCTAACTTGCTAGTAGCTGAAGACAGCCTTGAACTCCTGGTTCGCCTACCTCCAGCTCTGGGAGAACTGATAACAGGTGCCACCAGGCCTGGCCGCTTCCTAACTTCTGCTTTGGACTTCTATGTATCCTTATGCTTTAGGAACGTTTCAGAAGCAGCACGTGTACACGTGATGTGCGTGTGATGTGTGCATGTAAATAAAGCCAATTTACCACTCACTGTCTTGTCCTGAGAGTGTCTCTCACTATGTCGTCCTGGCTGGTCTGAAACTCAGAGATCCACCTGCTCCTGCTCCTGAATGCTGGAATTATTAGATTGGCCTTTAAAATCTTCAACTATTAAGCTGGGCAGTGGTAGCGCATGGCTTTAACCCCAGCACTCGGGAGGCAGAGGCAGATTTCTGTTGAGTTCGAGGCCAACCTGGTCTACAGAGTGAGTTCCAGGGCAGCCAGGGCTCTTACACAGAGAAACTGTCTTGGAAAAAAATTTTAATAGATAAATAAATTCAAATATTAAACAAGTTTTAGTAGTGTTTTTGGTTATACAGACTATAAAGAAATCGGGGTCAGAAGACCCTAATTTCAGAACAGATTCTTACTTGCCATTCAGCCTGCTTCCTGAGAAGTCTGCACCATTCCTCCTCAGCCACTACTATGGAAAACCCACCCATGGGGCAGCGGATAGCTCATGGGTAAAGGTGCTTGCTGCCTTCCCCGATGACCTGAGTATTCAATCCAGCTGCTGCTCTGTATTTGGTCATGTTGAGTGTCCCCATCAAAAACAGGACTGGGGGTCAGGCAGACCTGCCTTCACATGCCCCATCACCACAAGAAAACCACTCAAAAATCAACAGATATATATTCTGTATACAAAGGGACACATGACATTTCATACCAGCCAGTCCTACCTCGAATAATTCTCTGAGGCTGGGGAGATGGCTCAGTGGACACTTGGCATTCAAGTGTGAGAACCAGTGTTTAGATACCCAGGACCCATATAAGAAGCTGGGCAGGCATGATGGCCTGTAATCCCAGTGATTAAGGGGAGACAGGAGCTGGAGAGTTACACTAGTCGAATCAGTGAGCTCTAGGTTCAGTAAGAGACACCTGACATTAACATCTGTCCTCCTCATGCATGCACACATATACCCACAAGCACACGTGTGAACACACACACACACACACACACACCCCACATACATATATACCGAACTTCACTCTGCATTAACATTGACTGAGTCCACACGCAGACCTAAGGTACACATTAGGAAAAGATGTATTACATTTTCAAACTCATGCTCAATCATAAGCAAGTCTGTTTCCTATTTTAAGAAAAGGAAAGTTGGTGGCTAGAAAATGGCTCAGTGGGCAAGGAATCTTGACCATCAGAGTTTGATCCCTGACCCCACATGGTAGAAACAGCCCACAGACTCCTGAAAGTTGTTCTCTGGCATCTATACTTGTGCTGTGGAATATGCTCCACCCCTAAATAAATGTAAAGTATCGAAATTTCCTTGGGGGGCCTGCCTAGAGGAGATTTCTCCCACAGTCCTGGGGAGGAGGCTACGGTGTGGGGTAATCTGAGGGGTTCTCTATTAAATCTACATACACAAAACCTTTGATTTATTCACTTTATCTTTATTTTTTTTTAAGATTTATTTATTTATTATGTATACAGTGTTCTGCTTGCATGTGTCCCTGCAGGCCAGAAGAGGGCAACAGATCTCATTACAGATGGTTGTGAGCCACCATGTGGGTGCTGGGAATTGAACTCAGGACCTCTGGAAGAGCAGTCAGTGCTCTTAACCGCTGAGCTGGCTCTCCAGCCCCTTTATTTACTTTATTTTTCTGAGTCAGTTCTCTAATTCTGCTCTCTCCCTTAGCTCCTTTCTTGCCTGATTTCCTTCTACATTTATCTGCTGTCTCCTCCAAGTTCTATCTTAAGTCTCTCATCTTAGTTCTGGCCCATCTTGGTCTTTCTCATCTCGTTCTTCCCCATCTGGCTCTTCCTCATCTTCCATCTCATTCTTCTAGTTCTCCAGTCAAAATCACCTCTAAATCTCTGAGGTTTACAGTTATATACCCATGCAATAGCAGTGCTCTAGCTAAAGCAAGGTTACCAGGCTTGAATTCTTACAGGGTGGTAAAGGCAGACAAGAGTTTTCCTCAGGCAGTGACCGTCAGGCTTTCTTTTACAACCCAAAAGGGGAGTGGTAAAGAAGGAGGAGGTCAACTAAGCTAAAATGGGTTGATATATCAGGAAAAGGGAATTTATGTGCTCAAAACTACATTCCTAAAAATGGTTAGGTAAAATGTTAAAGAGTCTATAATGTTAGTATAAATACCACTAAGGTATTTAAAGGTTAAAAGTTCTTAGGGAGGTTATGAGCACACATGAAATTCATAGTAGAGAACAGCTGATACATTAGAAGCCGAATAACACCAAATACTCGCTGAGATTTGGCTTACTCCTCTGGAAGGCCCTCAGCTTCTTCCAAGTATTAGCTTGTCATAAACAGTCTGAGGCCAGTCTGGTCTACAAAGTGAGTTCCAGGACTACCTGGGCTGTTATAGAGAAACTCTGTCTCTAAAAAACAAAAAAAAAAAAAAAAAAAAAAAAAGGAAAAAAAGAAAGAAAACTAGGGCTAACGAGATGGCTCTGTGGTTGAGAATATTTGCTGCTCTTGCAGAGGACCAGGATTCATTTTCCAACATCTACATTGTAGGTGGCTCACAACCATCTACAACTCCAGTTCCAAGGGATCTAATACCCTCATCTGGTTTCTTTGGAGATCCATACAAATAAAACTTAAAAAGAAAAAGAAGAAGAAAAGAAAACCAACAAGAACTCAATTTTTCATGGAGTCACAACCTTCCCAGGCCATGTGTGGGAAAAAAACGGAAATAGATTTACTGGTGTGAAGTTCCTCCCAATAAGTCTCTTTAAAACTTAAAATGTGAATTATTATTATTTGTGTGCATGAGTGGGTGTGTGGGTGGAGGTCTCAGAACTGTGTGGCATCCATGCTCTCCTGTCCTTCCTGTGGGTTTCCAGGGAGACTGTCAGGCTTGCATCACTGAGTGGCAGGCCTTTTCCCAGTGACCCATCTCACTGTCCCCAAAGAATTCTCACAACTGTGATTTTTGGATAAAGTGGTCCTAAGATCCTCTCAGATACCAAAATGCTTGTATATACATTGCTGGATACAAACAGGGCAGTTTTTGCAAAGAACTAGCATACTTCTCCGTTATGTTAAACCACCTCTCCATGATCTACACAGAATTCAATGTAAACAGTTTTTATACTGTATTGCTTAGGAATGACAAAGATCTGTAAATACTCAGTATAGAAACAACTTATTCTTTTTTTCTCCTCTTTCCTTTTCTGAGACACGGTCTCACTATGCAGCCCTTATGGCTAGCCTGGAACTCACTATGCAGACCAAGATGGCCTCCAACTCACAGAGACCCACCTGTCTCTGCCTCCCATGTGCAGGGATTAAACCTGTACATGCGTAGTGCTAGATACAATTTCTTAACAGAACATTTTCCACCAGTGACTGTTTGAACTCTGGGATGCTACCTCCACTGAGATACAAAAGGCTGGGTTTAATACCTGTGCTTTCTTACGATAACAAATAAATTGTCTCTAACATGAAATTCAGAGCTCTTAAACAGATGAGAAAAGCAGGATGGATGATTTCAGATTTTTAAACTGTGGCTGAACTGGACAAAGAAACAGCACTTGTGAAATAAAACAACCTGCAGAGAAACCCCTTTGTGATGACCATGCCGGCCAGCCCCTGCTGCATAGGTTCTCATCTTCAGGCAGGACCCCTGAGCCACTCCCCCACCCCACCACACTCATATGCCCAGGACTGTTTGGATTGCCGCCCTTTGCTCAGAAGCTGTAGAGACTACATTCTGCAGAAGGGCCAGCTCTTCCACTTGGCATCAGGGTGCTTCACAGGATGGCCCAACATCCACCTCCCAGCAAGTGTTGTTGACTTGGGTACTTATCACCTGTATGTCAACCACACAGAATGCTCTTTACTCTCTCCTGCCATACACTGTCTTAATTAGGTTTCTTAGTATATCTGGTTTCCTCTGGCTAAAACTTCCTTCATTTTCTCTGCTAAAATTCTAACTCTCACAGCTCTTTCCCAGTGCCACATGCCCTTCCGAGAGACTTACTGAACCTGGCTGTGAATGTGTCTGCTGAAACTTTGATGGACTTCCAATGTTCCTAGAGGGACTAACTTTCCACTTTGTACCTGATCCATCAGCTCCACTACAGGACTGTATACCCATGACTCAAAAGCTGTGTAATTCGCACTCTATCCCCCAACCTAACCGGCATGGAGCCTTACACTACAGGTGTTTGAACATGTATCCAGCTCTGCCCTGAAAGACACTAAAGGAAGTCCAGCCTGGGCTACAGAGTGAGAATGGGTCTCACTGAAAGGAAAATTCTTTGTACATAGTAACATTTACGGGCCAAGTCAGGAGAGGTGGTTTCTATCTGTGTTCCCAGTGCTCAGGAGGCTGAGGAGGACTGTCCAGATGTCAGCCTAGACCACAGTGAGACTATGCCAGGAAAAGAGAGAAAGAGAGAGAGAGAGAGAGAGAGAGAGAGAGAGAGAGAGAGAGAGAGAGAGAGAGAAAAGGAAGATAGGTATGTAGGCTTTTATGAGTGTAGAAAGTAATACCAGAAATGTTAACAATGAGCTAATAATTAGCCCTAATAGCCTACATGCAATAAGCCCCAAGAAAAAGCTGAATTCCTTAAGAATTTTTTCTCTTTTTTTTTTCCTTTTCTTTCTTTTTTTTGGTTTTTCAAGACAGGGTTTCTCTGTATAGCTTTGCGCCTTTCCTGGAACTGGAACCTTCAGGCTGGCCCTGAACTCACAGAGATCCCCCTGCCTCTGCCTCCCTAGTGCTGGGATTAAAGGCGTACGCCACCACGGCCTGGCTCTGAATTCCTTCTTTAGTGAATGTACAAGGAGGAAGCGAGGCAAAAAAATCATGTGCTTGGAGGCTGGGCATGGTGACATATCCCTGTGACATATCTCAGTGTTCAGGAGTTAGAGCTGGGAGATCACTGGAAGTTCCAGGTCAGCTTGAGCCACACAGCCTATTCCAGGCCAGCCTAAGTCACACAGCCAATTATAGGTCAGTCTGAAGCACAGAGCAAATCCTAGGCCAGCCTGAGCCACATAGCCAATCCCAGGCCAGCCTAAGTCACACAGCCTATTCCAGGCCATCCTGAGCCATACAGCCTATCCCAGGCCAGCCTGAGCCACACAGCCTATTCCAGGCCAGCCTGGGCTGCAAAGTTAAGACCTTGTCTCAAACAGCAGCAGCATTTGCTGGGTAAAGGAGGACTCAGTGGAGGTGGGAAAGGCACAGGATGTATATGGCAGAAACACATTATATACACAAATAAAATTGCTAATGAATCACATTATGTATATTTAATTTCTTCAAGCAAAACGTTAAAAAAGCTTTTCTTCGGCCGGGCGGTGGTGGTACGCGCCTTTAATCCCAGTACTCGGGAGGCAGAGGCAGGCGGATCTCTGTGAGTTCAAGGCCAGCCTGATCTACACAGTGAGTTCCAGGAAAGGTGCAAAGCTACACAGGGAAACCCTGTCTTGAAAAACCAAAAAAAAAAAAAAAGCTTTTCTTCAAGTGCAGTCTCCAAAACTCAATGAGTGAATAAAAAGCACATTTAACGAGCCTCGGTTGCAGAGTTCACTAGAAGCCAATGCTTCTCAAGTGGAGTGGGAGCACGGGCTCTGAAGCACACCTGTCAGTGGCAGACAGAGACTCTCCTAAGATACAGGGAGGGGTCCTGTGTGGCACACACTGTGTTATTTCATGTCACGGGCCCTCCGACCTGTCTGCCCAAAGCTATCTATGCTTCCCATAGAGAGAGTGCAGGGACTGGGGGCGTGCCTACCTTCTGCTCTGAGACCTCAAACACTGCTTCGTGGACACCGCAAGCAAAAAGTGAGGTGGGCAGGTCGCTTAGATCCATCATCTCTTCCAAGTCGTCTTCATTTTCACCGAAGACCATCTCCTCTTCCTCCTCCTGGTCGCTGCTACAGAGATCTGACTGGCTATCATTCCAAGACTTCATGGTGTCTCGGAGCATCTTCTCTGTGGGTAAAGTTCTAGGATATCTGCCAGACACTTACTGCTTAAAAAAAAAAAAAAAAAGGGAAACAACAGAGAAAAAAACTGAGGGCCTTATCATGTTCAGTCAATCTATTTCTCAAGACAGCAATTCATCAAACAAAATGACTTTATCCAGGAAAGATCAATCAGCATTTAAGTCAGCTCCAGCTCTCACAAATGAATTTTCTATCTACAAATCTGATTTGTGTAGCAGATTTTATGGGGCAATGAAATATGAAGAAGCAAAAAAGCAAGCGCTTCCTAGTGAAAACGGCATGAGGAGGATAATGTGACATGAGCGCGTCAATATGTACTTTAGTTTACAAGCAGAGCGAGGCAAAGTGGGAGCCAGAGCGCCCTTCACATATTTGTTTTGGGTTTTAGGTGGAAAATACTGGAAGTGGCCCAGCAGAATCACACCCACACGGTCTGCTCGCCATCTGCACCCTCAAACGCTGTCTGTGAGGCTCTGCCTTTCTTAACCAGTCTGTTTTTTTTTTCTGGGCAGACTCTCAAATAATTAAGTTGCTTAGGTCTCCGAGTTCCCTCTAAAAGGTGTTCGTGGACACGCACTGCAAGTGTGTAAACACACTACTAAAGCTGGAAGACAATCCAGAGGACACACTTTTGAACTTTTAGACATTGTGCACTTAAAGTCAGGAGCCTCAAGCTGACACTGCCCCTCTGTAAAACACCGGGGCCAGCCGGGCGGTGGTGGCGCACGCCTTTAATCCCAGCACTCAGGAGGCAGAGCCAGGCGGATCTCTGTGAGTTCGAGGCCGGCCTGGGCTACCAAGTGAGTTCCAGGAAAGGCACAAAGCTACACAGAGAAACCTTGTCTCGAAAAACCAAAAAAAAAACACCGGGGCAGAATCTGCCTGTGTCTGGCTCTTCAGGGAACCACGCCACACTCACCATGCAGTGTCCCTTTGGACACGACATATTTCAAGATGACCTGGAACTGAAGAAAACCCATGAGTGACAGAGACACTGAGTGATCATGATTATTACGACTGCACTTGTGAGTTCCCCTTTCATTTCAAAGGACACAGGCTGCAGACACATTGCTTACATAGGATACATTCCCTACTGGTTGTTAACTATGGGATAAAAATAGCGGAGTTTCCCATTATTCTATACCACTCAAGAGATCTTAAAAAATTGCATCTCTATACTTGCTTCTGTCAATATTCTGGGCACCTACCGCCAGGCACTGGGAGACACCAGAGTAGTTCTCCTATAGGGCCATCCAGTCACATTCCCCAACAGGGCCTCATCCAACTGTCTGCCATACTATCCATTTCATCCACCTCAGCACATAAGCCTGTTCATGTTGCATCCCCAACATGCCCACCGTGCTGTCCGTCATCCACCTGCTCCTCTTCCTACCCACTCCCTGCAGAGTGGGCTCACCTAGCTTACTTCCTCCACTTCACTCCCCCAGGGTTTTGTCTTCCAGGCAGCTGCCGTTCTCTCTTGGCTTCAACTCCCCTCACTACTGACAAGAAAGGCCTCCTAAGCACCAGAACCCCCCTTCTGCAGTCACCCTCGATGCCCCCTTCCTTCACTCCAGTCTCTCCCTGCAGGCGGTCACTCTTTACCATGGGTCTCTGTGGTTTCAGCGCTGCCCCCTCTGGGGCCTTTAAGTTCTTAGTTCCCAAGAACTTAAAGAACTTCTCTGGGTGCCCCGTGTGCCGGTACCATGGTGTATTTCACACAACTGCTCCTAAGCCATGAAGGACGGCCTCAAAGCCATGGGGAAATGATGGCTGACTGTGCACTGCACAAAATGGAAGTCTGGAAAATATACCATGTCCCCATGAGCCTCAGAGCTTCTGAGCTGCCCCTTGGTGGCCCACAGGTCAGACAATCATTTTTAGCTGATTCTTTTCATTGCTGCATGAGAACGTTCCGGTCCGAGGGGAGTCGCCCTCCCCCTCACCAACCAAGGAGAGTGTCTCACTATGGCTTTCATCAGGGAGGGCCTGGGCTCTCACCGTCCTTTGCTCCCTTCTCTGTGCTAAGGCTATACGGCTGCTTACAAATCACTCCAGGCCTTCCAATTCCCAGGCCCTGCCAGTTTCCAACTCACAGCTGCTTAGTAAGGGCTGCTGAACACCAGGAGACAGCACGAGCTTCATGTCATGTCTCCATGTCACTGGCATGTCATCAACGACAGAAGAAAATTCAGTTCTGTCAGGAATTAGAGATGGGCCCCCAAAACAGCTGTGGAGGACAACAGCAGGCAAAGAATGGGGTGCAGTCAGGCACCAGGCACGTGTGCACGACGTCAGGAAGAGAAATGCTGGAAAGCTGGTAACGGTGTTTAGCTACCTTGAGTATGAAAGTGGGCTTCCTTTGTAGCTGGTCTATTAGAGGCATTAACTGTTTGTTTGTTTGTTTGTAATCCCCCATTTATTTTGTATTTATTCCCCCACTTAAAAGATGTCAGATGCCAGGTGGTGGTGGTGGCGTACGGCCTTGAGAAGGCAGAGGCAGGCGAATCTCGGTGAGTTTGAAGCCAGCCTGGTCTACAGAGTGAGTTCCAGGATAATCAGAGCTGTTACACAGAGAAACCTTGTCTCAGGGGAAAAAAATAAAGACCCCCCCCCCTCAAAAAATAAAGAAGTTGTGAGAAAGATGGACGTGGTAGCCCATGTCTTTAATCCCAGCACTTGGCAGACAGAGGCTGGTGGATCTCCATGAGTTCCAGGCTAGTCTGGTTACTTAGGGAGTGAGTTCCAGACCAGTTCCAGGTAGGCAGAGCTCCTTCAGGGAAGGGGACAGGGGGAAAGAAAACCAGCCCATTTTCTGCCTACATATGCGCAGCACTAAGGATCAAACCCATGGCCTTGATAATGCTAAGCCCATACTCTACTACTGGGCTACAGCCCTGGCCTCCAGTCTACTTTTGATAATTATTACTTTGTTTCAAGGTTCTTCCTCTATAGGACAAAAATTAAAATAAAAATAGAGCATAGGAAACAATCTTTGGCTTGACTTAGAATGTTATATATTCATTTTCTGTTTTTCTACCTTCAACTTGGGGTAACTTTCTTTTGATATAACTTCAAAAACAAATGATAAAAATGGGCTTAGGCATGATAGCTCATGTCTATAACCTCAGCACTCAAGAGCCTGAGACAGGAGGACTGCTATGAGTTTGAAGTCAGCCTGGATTACACAGTGAGTTCCATTTCTGCCTGGGTTACAGAGTGAGATACTACCTCTGAAAAAACAACACATTTTAGCTGGGGGTAGTGACACAAAGCTTTAATCCCAGCACTCAGGAGACAGAGGCAGGTGGATCTCTGAGTTCAAGGACAGCCGGAGCTATATAGAGAAACTCTGCCTCAAAAATCCAAAAGAGATGGCTCAGGGGTTAAGAGCACTGACTGCTCTTGCAGAAGACCCAGATTCAATTCCCAGCACCCACATGGCAGCTCACACCTGTCTGTAACTCCAGTTCCAGGGGACCCGACACCATGGCAAAACACCAATGCACATAAAAACAAAACCAAACCAAACAGAACAACAACAAAACCAACACATCTTTATATATAGGTACCAGACTGCCTTTTAACTTTATCATTCTCTCTCCACGCTATTAAAAAGTAAAGTATAGCATATATACTCCCAAATCAGCATGTGAGAGCAAGATCAATTTCTTTTTTTTTTTTTTTTTTTTTTTTTTGGTTTTTCGAGACAGGGTTTCTCTGTGTAGCTTTGCGCCTTTCCTGGAACTCGCTTTGGAGACCAGGCTGGCCTCGAACTCACAGAGATCCGCCTGGCTCTGCCTCCCAAGTGCTGGGATTAAAGGCGTGAGCCACCACCGCCCGGCCAAGATCAATTTCTTACACAGTAGCAAACCCCATCCACTTAACAATGATATAATAGTATTATCTATTTTAGTCTCTACTCAAATTTCGTTAATCATCCTAATAATGGCCACAATAGTGATTTTTCCTTCAAAATGACTTATTTGTTGTGGCACTAAGGGTTGAACCCAGGGCCCCCCACACTAGGCAAGTGCTCTACCACTTCGAGGCTTTCTAGCCCTCTTTTTTCCTGTATTTTGAGACAGAGAGGCACGGTCTCACTAAGTTGTCCAGCCTGGCTCCGAATACCCACTTTAGCCTAGGCAGGCCTTTAACTTTTGATCCTCTTGCCTCAGCTTCTCCATTAGCTGGGATTACAGGCCTATGCCACCAAGCCCAGATCAAAGGTTTTAGATTATCACTAAGTAATTTTGTTATGAGACTTACACATTTATATTCTTAAAAAGGGCAGACTGTGGAAATACACGTAACTGTGAACATGTCTGAGCCCTCCTTGACTGTCTCCAGAGAGGTCAGGATCCACCTTCAGACCTTCAGCACGGGAACTCTGGCCCCCACAGGACTCTGTTACTCTACCTATCTTACCTAACTACTTCTGGTGGGTTTAGGTTTGTTTTTTTATTTCTATTATCTCTTTATGTGTTTGTGTTTTACGTATGCATGTGTGCTGGTATGCGCCATGGTGTACATGTGGAAGTCAGGGGACAAGTTTCGGGAGTCCACTCTCTCCTACCATGTGGATGGAACTCTGGCCATGTTAGGCGTGGCAGCAAGTGCCTCTACCCCTTGAGCCATCTCACCAAACCCGCCTGCCTCTTCCTGGTTCCTCAAGTACAAAACAGAGATAATAATAAACTTTACTCAATAAAGACGTTGGGAGAAATTTAAATGTTCATATTCAGAATAATGCTTTGCACATGACCAGTGCTCAGTAATTCTTTTAAAACAAGCATGGGTTTCCTTGTTAGTTGGAAGGACCCAGGTAGCATCAGATCTGTTGGTAGAAATGATATTTACATCATAATATGGAGGGGGAAAAAACAACAACAAAACAACCCTCTGAGTGATCACAAACAAAGGAAGAAAAACCCATCGAAGTTTGTATGACCTCAAGAAAAGCAGGGAGGGTTTATCAGTAAACTGAGCTCCTGAATAGCCACTGATCTAGACACCTGCGTCCAGTGTGAAAACAGATTTAACAGAAAGACGCCACCAGCCCTATTTGTCACAAGGAAATGCATATGGTATCAGCCATTACTTGACAGATGTTGACTATCTTGCTAAAAACACACAATGAGGCTTTTTGTTGTTTTTGTTTTGAAGTCAACACGGTCAATCACTTCAGAATTTCCTGGCATTCTAAATGCAGTTAAAATTGAAAAGGAGATATGCATGGACATCACGGACGGTAACCTAGCAGCTACTTAGAAGCTAACGTTGGTTTCATTAAGGCCATGAGCAAACAGTAGGGAGGTGGGGCTAGGGCTCAGTGCTACAGCCCTTGCCTGGCACTAGGAGACTCTGGGATCCATTCCTAGCCCAGAGGTTCTATTCCTGATACAGGAATTGCTGCAACCTCCACCTGAGCCAATCCTGGCTTAGCAACATCTCCAGTGCTGCTCTACCCTGGCTGGCTTCTGGCAAATGGTTTCTTCATAGAAACATTAAATGAGTGGGAAACCTCCAAGGATCATGGCCATCTGCTCTGCTGCACCAGCCTTAGGACAAAACTAATCCACCAAGGCTGAATGCCAAGCAATTTCAGCTCATTAGGAAAAGGTAAATTCTTTCTCCTCTAGAACTTTTAAAAAATATTATGTTTCCCAACTTGGGGAACATTTTAATATCTTAGCCAGATTCTTTTTTTAAATGAGCAAAATGGCTACAAAAACACTAGAAGCAAATGTGTACTTCATTTGAATTTCTAATTTAGACTAAATTTTCCAAAAGAACATTCAGGACTGCCAACATCAGGGTTCTGAAGTCTACCATGATTCCTCTATCTTCCATTCCTTCTTATCAATCATTGACAGGTAGAATTCTACCTTTTTTTTAAGTAGTAATGACAAACAAAAACAGCATAATAAAGTTGGTGGAACGTTAGTGTAAAATAGGTTATAAAGATTAGATTTTGGAGGCTAGAAAGATGGGTTAGCAGTTAACAGCATGTATTGCTTTTGCAGAGGACCAGAGTTTGGTTCCTAGCTCCTACCTCAGGTGGCTTATAACTACCTGCAACTCCAGCTCCAGGGAATCCAATGTCCTCTTCTGGTCTCCACAGATACCTGTGCTCATGTGCATATACTCACACACAGACATAATTAAAAATAAATAAATCTTTTAAAAAGTTATATTTCTGGGGCTAGAGAGACGGCTCTTGCTCTTGCAGAAGAACTGGGTTCAGTTTCCCGAACCCACATGGGAGCTCATAACCATCAATAATTCCAGGATATCCAATATCTTCTTCTGAGGGCACCAGGCATGCATGTGGTACATATACATACAAGCAGACAAAACATTCATGCACATAAAGTAAACCTTTAAAAACTTAAAAATGACATTTCTGTATTTGGAGTGTTTTCAGGACCCAAAGTCACACCACTTTCTTGCTAGTCTGTAACTGTTCCTATCATCATCACTGATGTTCCTGCTCTACCTACTAGTATGAGAAAGACCAGAATGAAAGCAATACATGGCAGGGCTTTGGAGAGCAACTGATGCTATTTGCTTTGCTGCATATAACTCCTAACTCATCCTCCTGAACATAATCACTTCACTCTAGGGCGATGCACTCTCAACTCAATGGCTGAAAGATTTCTTTTTTCCTGTTCTCATATTGGGGATTGAACCTAGGACCTCAAGCACTTTACCATGGAGCTACATCGCTCCAGGCAAAGTTGAGCTTTCTGTAGGTTTCTGAAGCTAAGTCAAATGCTTCTGAACATTAAAGCCTGCAGCCACCGCACAGGGTCAGATGAATGGAGTTCTAAGTCACTATTTTTCACGCCTTTCCCCATTTTTGGATCCACATGTCCTGTAACATCATACAGCACTGCTTCTCATTTGTTAGCCTAAGACTATAAGGTTTGAAAACCTTAAAATGTGTCACAATTGAATAGTAAAGAAAAAACTCCCACGTTTCCCAAAAGCACTAAAACCTCCGCTCTTGGAAACTGGTTGCCAATGAGGTAAAATGTAAAGCTGTAGCGAAGACTAATAGGACACTAATTTTAATTTTTTTCATAACCCTCCTACATCCAAAGTCTATCAGACCGCTAAGAAAAAATCCCGATCAAAAAGAACAACTCTGCATGCTGCATAAACATCCAGACACTGAGACTTGATATATTTTTAATTTATTCTGGCTTTTTTATTTACCTGTATGTGTGTGCCTGTGTGTATGTGCATCAGGAATGTGTATGAGCCCTCAGAGGTAAGAAGAGGGTTGGGATCACCTGGACCTGGAGTTATAGACTGTTGTGAGCTGTCATATGGATGCTGGGAATCCAATCTCAGTCCTCTGCAAGAGCAGTAAGTGCTCTTAACAGCCGAGCCAGACCTCCAGCCCCAGTATTTAGCTGGAATATATTTACTTATTTAATGTATGTGTTTGCCTGTGGCCACAGCGACACTCATGTGGAGGTCAGAGGACACCTGCAGGAGTTGGTTCTCTCCTTCCACCACGTGGGTTCCTGGGATCCAGGAACTCCAGTGGTCAGCTTTGCAGCATCTACCTGCTGAACCGTCACACAGGATCAAATACTGTTTCACAGTTTGAAATACTGGACCAAAGGAAATGGCTTAGTGATAAAATAATAGGTTTGGGTTTTTTTTGTTTGTTTGTTTGTTTTCTGACAGGGCCTTGTTATGTGGTCCAGGCTAGCCTCCCAAGTATGGAGAGTATAAATGTTTGCCACACCCAGTTCTTAGAATAAGATTTTTAAGTAATCTCTAATTACAGATACAGATGAAATTATTTCTCTGGCCAAACAGTAGATGAAAGATTTCTACGAAAAGTTCAAGAAAATGTGTTGTACTAGATAGCTTTCAGTAGGGGGATGTGAGTATTTTTGGGTTTTAAACCCTACACTACAACATCACTCTAAATAATCCAAGTTCGAATCTGAAACACGGACGTGAGCAGCTACAATCTTAATCCCCTGAGGAGATGATGAGATTTCGCACGGAAGCTGGAACCGGGCAACCTGGAAACAGACCGCTATTGAAAGCGCGTCGGTTCAGGAGGCGGTCACAAGTTTCCAGAAGCCAGGGAAGCAGAGATGCACGGATGATTATTCCTGCATCCTGGGGGAGGGAGAGGGTGGGGGGAGGAGACTGGGGGCTTCCACCTGCTGCCGTCCCTGTTTTACTGGCCACACCTTTCCTGCCTTCGGGGGCAGGTTGGGCCTGCCATCTTTCAAAA
Organism: Peromyscus californicus insignis; assembly: GCF_007827085.1. Taxonomy (NCBI): domain Eukaryota; kingdom Metazoa; phylum Chordata; class Mammalia; order Rodentia; family Cricetidae; genus Peromyscus; species Peromyscus californicus. Next base: position 18,993,595 of record NW_026294573.1, on the reverse strand, counting down.
AGTCGTGCAGTTGATGGAGAAATTGGTGGTGGAGGAGGAAGGACTTGGGGGCGAGGGGTGTTTTGTAGGATGTCACCCCGATGCGTCCGGGGAAGACCCTGGGGACCAGGCGGCTGGCCCTTAGCAGCGTCTAAGGGGCTCCGGGCAGCTCTGGGCGGCTGCGGCTGCGGCTGCGGCTGCGGCTGCTTTAACTTTCAAGGGTCCTGAGCATCCATCAGCCAGCGCCGCTGCAAACCTGCTCCCGGCGGCCGCGCGCCGGCCCCGCCCTGCGAAGGGGACACTCACCTGTGCACTCGAGGGGAGAGGCCCGGGGGTGACGAGCACCGCCTGGGGCGGACAGACCCCCTCCGCCCGGGGCCGCGAGGAGCCGCCACGCCCTCGACGCCGGCCGCTGCGGCCGCCTCAGCCGGGGACGCGGGCGGTGACTTGGGCCCGAGCGAGGTTGCCGGCGTCGCGCGCCTCACGCCCTCCCCTCGGTTCCTCCCGCCTAGCGGGGCGCGTCGCGCAGGCGCACAGACAGGTGGGCGGGGCTGCCCGCCGGGTGGGCGGGAGTCGCGGCGTGGTGGGCGGGGCTCCAGGGGCGGGGCAGGTTCTGCGCGCGCGCACTCGCCCGCTCCTCCTGGCTCTCTGGCCGGGCTTGTGAGGGGCTTGGGCGGGAACCCTGAGGCACAGGCTTTCTGTGACCTCCAAAGCGAGATCTTTGACGACCCCTACATATCCGCCGCGACCTAGAAACCTTTCCTCTCTCTTCTTGCTGGCCCCCCCCCCAGGACAGTGTCAGGAACAGCTAGCGAGGATACTGGGAACCTTCTCAGGGCCAGTTCCTGTGAGCTTCACCGGGGAAGCTCCCGGGAACCCGCCAGCCGGATGTGCCAGACCGCGCCCCGCAGCCCCCGCCGCCCAGCAGAGGCGACGGCGACGTCGCCGAGCTGTGGGTGTCACCAGGTGTGTGACTGCACCCGCCCCACCCCTTCCCTCCGTTGCACCCTGCACCGATGTGCAGTATTAATGATGTTTGCGTTTGCCTTTCCATGCACGGTCTTGCTTGTCTCCCATGGAGACAAGGGCTACATTCATTCTGTCTCGGTCGAGGTCTCCGCCAGTGGAAGCACCGAGGCTGGCTAGCAGCACTGCGGTAGTTGAATTACTGTTGCTGAGACCAGCCTGGTGGGGAGCGGTGCCTTCCTTCGGCTCCCAGACCGGGTGGCAGGTGCGGAGCTGGAGATCTTGTCTCAGCTCCCGCTGGAAGGAATCTGCTCACCTTGTGGTTCAGCGGTGAGGGTGTTTGCTCCCAGCCCGGGACCAACATGGTGGAAGGAGAGAACCAACTCCCACAATTGTTCCTTGACCTCCACACGGCTGCTCTTCCAAATTAAAAAAAAAAAAAAAGTAAAAGAGTTCAAGGCCAGCCTGGTCTACAAAGTGAGTTCCAGAACAGCCAGGGCTACACACCTGTGGTGGTGGTGGTGGTGGCGGTGGCGGCGACAATAAGGTAAAAGAAAATCGGCTCTGGTCACTCAAGACCCTTGTAGGACAATTGAAACAAAGGGGTCAAAGTCAAGGGCACAGAGCTGTCACTCAGGGAGGGTCCTGGACACAGAATGCAATAAAATTCGTAGCATCCTCATCAGAGTTAGAGTTCAGGAGGGCCTGTGTCTCCTGCAGTGTCTGCAGCAGGGTCACAGGGTTACATCCCTCTGCTTTAGGAAGTTTCTGCAGCTTCCCACCCTGGGGCTGCTGAGCAATCTTAACAGGCTGAGTTCTTCACTTTTTTTTTTATGAAAGAATGCTTGCAGAGAGCGTCTTCTGTTGTCAGGGTCACACTAGGAACCATAGTCATTTTCTCATCTGAAGTTCTCTTAACACAGCAGTTTCTGAGGTGGCTCCGCTGGTAAGGTACAGGGTTCAGTGAGAGACCATGTCTCAAAGTAAATAATAAGCAAATAGGGAACAGTTGAGGAAGACACCCAACATCAATTTCTGGTCTCCACATACATGTGCATGTGTGTACAAACACAGAGACATGTATCTATCACACACCTACACAATGGAGTTTTAGGTCAATGAGTCTGGGAACTGCTGCATTCGCTATCCCTGCTTAGGGATACATGAGCTATGGGAGCACAGGAATGGCTGGGAGCCAGTCTAAGTTAAAAGCCTGGGCCAGCCTTGCATACCTGTTTCCTTGGGTACTAAGGCCCTGTGCTGGGGGTTGAGCTCAAGGGACAGCTCAAGGAACTCACCAAGGGAGTTCACCCCGACACACATACGTACGTAAACTCCTAATGCTCCCATCTGCTGGAACCCTGGAGGTCAGAGAAACCTGTTTCTATTCCTGAAAGGTGATGGACAGAGAGCTGGCGTTGTGGGCCACTGCTTCCTAACTGTGGAAGAGGAATTCAGATCCGAGGTGACCATGGCTTGGACGAGAGCCATGGAGGTGGCAGTGGGGAGAAATGGCAGGATTGTGGATGTCCTCCAAAGGCAAAGCTAACAATATTCACTCATGAGAGGCTTGGAAATTATGAGTAGAGAGGAATGGAGGGTGGAGGTGGGTGGGGAACACACTCCTGGGCCCCCCGCAGGTCAGTGGAGGTCGGTGTGGTGTCGGCTGAATCCATGGGCTCAGCTGAGATGGCCCAGAGAGAGCAGGCAGAACAAAACACAAAGGTCAGAGATCAAAAGCCAGAGGTCAGGTCTGTGTGCCTGCCTTCACAGCAAAGGAGGAGTTGCTGCCTGCTTTGTGAACAAGAGCGGGAGATTGAGAGAGCAGGAATGGAATCTTCCACATCCTTCCTCCCCTCCCCTTTGTGTCTGGCAAGGCGACGGGCGCTGTGTGTAAGGAATGTTTGTTATGAATGAGGTTGGCACAGACTCCCATTCCCGAGGCACCCTTCCTCGCCTCACCCCCATGGTTTGAGTTACAGGCAGAGAGAAAACGATCGCTCGGTCAATTGAAACCAGGGCTAAGGTTGATAAGCATTCCCTGTCCCACAAAACTCAAGGAGAGCCTGTTAGCTGATGCCTCGGGTCCTAAGTGGCATGGCTCCTGCAGGAAAGTTTCCAGACATGCGATCTCATTTCCGATTTTCGCATCCAGTGTGCGTGGATTAAGCTGTCAATACACTGAAAGCATCCTTGATGGGTCTGCTGGGGGAGGAGGGATATAAAGGCTTGTGACTGTTTCCAGAGATGGTTTGCCACTTTATCCACTGAATGTACACCTAACCTGTGATCCGGAAATTCCACTCCTGTGTATATACTGAAGAGGAATGTCCAACTCCACCCCACCCCACCCCCACCCCCAAAAAGAAAGAAAAGAGGGTAGGGAGATGGTTCTGTGAATAAAATGTTTATTGCACAGGTATGAGGATTGGTGTTCAGATCCCTAGTGCTCATGTCAGTACTGAGGGGGCGTGACATTTACCTGTAATTCCAGCAGAAGACTGAGACAGATCATCTCTGGAGCAAGCTGGCAAGCTGGATTAGCTGTGTTAGGCAAGCTCTGGGTTCACTTGGGAGTCCCTGCCTTACTGAATAAAGTGGAAAGCAATTGGGGAAGACTTGATGTCCCTGATCCTTCCCAGACACGTGCACAAATGTGCATGCATATCCATAGATAACATTATAAGTGCCAGGCGCGCGCGCACACACACACACACACACACACACACTTTTTAAAACATTTTATTTAATTTTATTTTTTGGTTTTTCAAGACAGGGTTTCTCTGTGTAACAGCCCTGGGTGTCCTGGAACTCACTCTATAAACTCGGCCTGCCTCTGCCTCCTGAGTGCTGGGATTAAAGGTGTGCACCACCACCGCCCAGCCACACTTTTTTTTTTTTTTTTTTTTTTGGTTTTTCGAGACAGGGTTTCTCTGTAGCTTTGCGCCTTTCCTGGAACTCGCTTTGGAGACCAGGCTGGCCTCGAACTCACAGAGATCCGCCTGGCTCTGCCTCCCGAGTGCTGGGATTAAAGGCGTGCGCCGCCACCGCCCGGCCTTTTTTTTTTTTTTTAAAAGAGACTTGTCTAAGAATTCTCTGGATATGTTTACTCATTCATATATCTCCAAGTTGGCAGTGTCTCACAGACCCATCAGCTGAATGACTGGGCATCTTAAACATCTGTGCTATCTGTCTTAGTTCTTTTAACTGACTAACAGAACCAAGCTTTACTTTCTTTTTTTCTCTCCCCCTTTTCTCTTTTTTCTTAAGACAAAGTCTCTAGCCCAGGCTGGCTACGATCCCTCCGATGTAGCCGATGATGGCCTTGAACTTTTGATCCTCCTGATTCCACCTCTGCACTGCTGGGGATTACATGTGTGTACTACCACACCTGATTTATGACATTCTGGGGATGGAACTCAGGGCTTTGTATATGCTAATTGAACACGACCAAATGAGCTACATCCCCAGCCCCCAAGTTAATTTTTTTTTTAATCTAGTAAGATATGAGCAAAAAGAACTGTTATTTATTAAGTGGCACAATGTTATTCATTAAGCGGCACTGTTTACCGTGCAAGAAAACCCACGAGGTACAACAAAACCCACTGTAAGAGTTTATTGAGGGAAAGGAATAGGAAAGATGGGCATAGGCCTATGGAATGACTATGCAGGAAGAGAGAGGAGTAAGTAGAACCCGTTTTTATATGTCCCCCCACCTCCCCACCCCACCCCCACCCCCAGCACATGTGCATATTGGCTTACGTAGCTACATCACGCATGCACATAGATTATGTGATCTCTCTGTGTGCAAATTATGTGATCACACAACTCCCGGATTTTAGGACATAAGGCCCTAGGATGACTAAGCATCTTTCCAGTGCATGCGGTCGTGTAGCTGGGGGAGTGGCTGGGAATTCTAACAGGAACTTGTCTTTATTATAAAGCGTACTCTTTGCCTTTGCCATTCCTCTTTTTTCCTAGCCTGCAATGTGAAGACAGTGGCTGGAGCTGCAGCAGCCATTATGGACCAGGAAGTAACTCTCAAGACGGCAGCTACATGTGGGATGTTGGCCCCAGAAGATTAGGGGTCTAGAACAAGTTTTACAGGTGTCGGACTAGTCTGTTCGATGATGTGACCCCAGCTCCTATAACAGTATCTGGTGCTGGTAGAGCATAAGGGCTCCACCACTGTGGAAGAAAAGGGGAGGCAGGAATCACCTGCTGCTGTTCGTGAGAGAGATGGAGTCGGAAGAGATCACACTGGGAAAGGAAGCTGAGAGGCTGGGGGCTGAACTCTAGGGGTCAATACCACCCTCCCACACCCCACCCCTCACCCCCCAACTACCTGCCTGTGCTACTGATTAAATTCAGGAATCCACCATCTACTGTAATGAAGCTCCTGAAATGGATCCGTCTCCCTGGTAACATATCTTGTATCTACTTCTTCTGGTGAGTCAGCCATTTCCCCATCAGGAGCCACAATGTGACCCAGAGATTTAAAATATATACATATATATTTGGTGTACCTGTGTGTACACATCCCATGTATGCAGCTGTGTGAAGAGCAGCTTTTAAGAGTTGGTTCTTTCCATACTGTGGGACCTGGGAATCAAACTCAGGTTGTCAGGTCTGTCAACAAGCACCTTTTATCCACTGAACTTATATTACCCTGTTATCGGGTAGTTTCTTTCTTTTTTTAATTTTTATTTATTTTTATTTTATGTGCATTGGTGTTTTGCCATGGGTGTTGGGTTCCCTGGAACTGGAGTTACAGCCAGTTGTGAGCTGCCATGTAGATGCTGGGAATTGAACCCCGGGTCCTCGGGAAAAACAGTCAGTGCTCTTAACTGCTGACCAATCTCTCCAGCCCTCAGGAAGTTTCTTAAAGGCACAACTTTCAACATTGGTTTGGAATGAGTTCTGTAGACTTGGGATACTTTAAATGTTCTCATTATAAAAATTGGACTTGGCAGCTGGGCATGTTGGCACACTCCTTTAATCCCAATACTCGGGAGGCAGAGGCAGGCAGATCTCTGAGTTCGAGGTCAGCCTGGGCTACAGAGTGAGTTCCAGGACAGCCAAGGCTACAGAGAGAAACCCTGTGTTGAAAAAAACAAACAAAAAATTGAACTTGGCCTTTATAGATAATTTGAAAGCAAATGGTAATAAGAAAACTGAAATCAGCTACAACCCAGAGCTAGCCATTCTTCAATATTTTGGCATATTTCCTCTTTATAATTAGATTGGCTGTTGGGATCATTCAATTTGGACCTCCCATCTATTTGCTTAATGCCAGTAAGTATTTGCTTGTGTTTCAAAAATTATTTTCAAATGTTTTAAAATAATGATCTAAAACTTCACCCTGTGCAATCAGTTAACTAATTGGTGAATCGAGGTCTCTTGCAAACTTTCTCTTGTACAATTAACCATCCAATGAATGCTTTGTACAGAGTACATTATTGCATCCATGTTTGTTTCAGGGTTCCAGAAGAGGACAGCATGCCAAAGAGCATGAACATGCACAAACTCAGGAAATGACAGACCCACTGCAGGAGGCTTGCAGCGCCCACCCCTCCCACATCCTCCATGTGTACCTCACCACATCCCTCATAGCACCGACTGAGGCGTTGAAGAGGCTTTCCTGTTCCGGTTCTACAGGCAGAAAGCAAACAACAGCCGCAACATGGCGTCTGGATCACAGGGTGGGGTGACCCCGACTCTATCTGCTCCTCAGGGGAAACTGCCCAAGTTCACTGTGGATTCTCTCACTGAGCTATTAGCATGGCTTGACTGAGTACAGACCACACTGCGTTTGCTGGACAGTTTCCCTTTTGAAATCTTCTCTCTCTCTCTCTCTGGTTAAGATTTGTATTTTTTTTTTTTTTTTTTTTTTTTTGGTTTTTCGAGACAGGGTTTCTCTGTGTAGCTTTGCGCCTCTCCTGGAACTCACTTGGTAGCCCAGGCTGGCCTCGAACTCACAGAGATCCGCCTGGCTCTGCCTCCCGAGTGCTGGGATTAAAGGCGTGCGCCACCACCACCCGGCAAGATTTGTATTTTTTATGCTATTGCTTTGTACCTACCTTTCAATTTTACTGTGAACTTTTTATTACATTTATTTATTTCTGTATGCATGTGCATTCTCTCTATCTGTGTAGGACAGAGGACAACTTGAAGTACTGCAAGCCGCAGGAAAACATAATGGAATTCAGCTACTATCACAAAAGCTACTACTTGGAAAAGTCAAGGACTTCTCCAAAGGTCAAGCCATGACTTAAGAAGTCTTGGTGATATTTTAGCTTTTATATATAGCTGGTTCTACAGTGATTTTCTTGTAAGGCTATGCGTGCTTCCAAGAACTCCTAACAGTGTATTTATCTAAAATATCTATCAGGCATCCAAGGCCAAATGAAACAACACCTGTCTCTTAGGTCAGGAGTGTAGCTAGAGTTTTCCTGCCTGGCCCATAGTCAGGACAAATCTCTCTCCCCTGCCAGTCCCACAGCCGCTCAGACCCAACCACATAAACACACAGAGACTTATATTACTTACAAACTGTATGGCCGTGGCAGGCTTCTTGCTAACTGTTCTTCTATCTTAAATTAACCCATTTCTATTAATCTATACCTTGCCACGTGGCTCGTGGCTTACCAGCATCTTTACATGTAGCTTGTCATGGCGGCAGCTGGCAGTGTCTTTCTGCCTCAGCCTTCCCCTTCCCAGAATTCTCTTCTCTGCTTGTCCCGCCTATATTTACTGCCTGGCTACTGGCTAATCAGCATTTTATTTATACAGAGTGATATCCACAGCACAGGATGATTGATGGCTTTATTTCTTGTGCAATTTAGGGTGAGAACCTCCTTCCTTACAGCCTTACTAATAGACTCCTAATTTCTTACCTAACTACTTCCAGGAATGTAGACTGAGCACATAGATCCCCTTCTTGATAAACTAACCGATCATTAGCTCTCAATTGACCTCCTCCTTTAACCACTCTGTTTTCAGGTTGTAAAAGAAAGCCTGACAGTCACTGCCTGAGGAAAATTCTTACCTGCCTTTATGACCCTGTAGGAATTCAAACCTGGTGGCCTGGCTGGAGGGGGAGGATTGCTATGGCTTGGGTTTATAACTGACCACCTCAGAGACTTGAGAGGACTTAGAGGTATAAGGAGACGGAGAGGAAGAGAGGAGTGGAGAACTTGAGGATGGAGAACTGAGAGGGATGAGGAGGATTTTGACCAGAGAGAACTTGTGGATGAGATGGAAGGTGAGGAAGAGCCAGATGGGGAAGTACTAGCTGGGTAAGAACAAGATGAGAAGGACCTAGATGAGGCAGAATTATGACGAGAGAATTAAGATAGAACTTAGAGGGAACAGTAGATAAAGGTAGAGAGAAATCAGGTAAAAAAGGAGCTAGGCACGAGAACAGAACTGAAGCTGTATAGATAGGATTTTATCTCAGAAATAAAGTAGACGGACAAAGAACTTGGTGTACTTAGATTCATTTCCCAAAAATAATTCTCGATGTTCGGAGTTTCTCTCCTGAGCCCCTGTGAAGTATAATATTAAGGCTGGTCCTTTTAATATTATACAAGATTGAAGGGGTCAGATTTTTCTTTCTATCATGTGAGTCCCAGGAACTGAACTCAGGTCACCAGGCTTAGTGGCAAGGACGCTTACCACTGAGCCATCCTGTTGGCATGTAACACTCACATTTTTGTTTTATATTTTGTTGAAACTCACTGTGTCATTTAGACTGGCCTCAAGCTCAAGGCAATTCTCCTGCCTCTGGCTCCAGAGTGCTGGAATTACAAGTGTAAATTTTCACACTTCACTCTTTAAATTATTCTTTCCAGTGACTTTAAAGAATCATGCTGGAAAGATGGCTGAGCACGTCAAGGTCCTTGCTGCACAATCCTAAGTGAGTTGGATCCCCAAAATCCATGTAAAAAGTTGGATGTGTTAGTGCCCATCTGTTGTCCAGAACTCCCTCAGTGAGATGGGCAGGGGTGACAGAAATCCACTAGAAGCAAAGGAGACCCAGCCACAGCAAGACAGAAGTCAAGAGCTGACTCCTGACTTCTAACAGGTGCGCTGTGTGCCATGGCAGGCACATGTGTGAGTGCACACACACATGTGCATGCATACACAAATTAAGAAAGAACCCATTTTCCCAATGTTTCATATAAATACAACTATATAGCAGTATGTATGTGTGCATATGTTATATTACATATATTTCCAGGTTGTTTATTTTCTTTCTTCCTCTTTTTTTTTTTTTAGACAGGGTCTTACTATATAGTCCTGGCTGGCCAGGAACTCTCTCTATAGTCCTGGTTGGCCTTGAATTTATGGAGGTCCATCTGCCTTTCCCACCATGCCTAGCCAGGTTGTATCTTACATTTAGATATCTGTTAATAGAAACTGTTTAGATAAGTCTAGTTTTATTCTCTAGAAGAGAATGTCAGAGTATTCTTATTTCCAGACACTTTGAGGAAAGTTTTAACAGTCAGGCACGACAGTGCACTCTTGGCATCTCAATGCTTAGGAGGTGGAGGCAGAAGGATCAGAAGTTCAAGGTCATCCTTGGCGTTCAAGGCCAGCCTCAGATACATGAGACACCGTCAAAAAAAAAAAAAAAGACAAGTGAACTGTTGCAATTGATTGAGCTGTCTCTGAGGCTCAAACGGGTGGACCTGATCCTGTGTCATGGACCAGATTCTGTGTCATGTAGCTCCACATGACAGGATGGAATTTTACCTGTGATCCCAAACACCCTGAAAAGGATATATTTCCACATCCAAGCCTCAAAATTATCCTTTTGTTTGTTTGTTTGTTTTGTTTTGTTTTTCGAGACAGGGTTTCTCTGTGTAGTTTTGGTGCCTGTCCTGGATCTTGACCTGTAGGCCAGGCTGGCCTCCAACTCACAGAGATCCACCTGGCTCTGCCTCCCGAGTGCTGGGATTAAAGGTGTGCACCACTGCCGCCCGGCCAGGACTTTTTTTTTTTAAGATAAAAATTTAATAGTTCACCCAGCTTTTAGTTAAGAGGTTACATTTTTCTAGAAACTTCCAGAAACAGTTAACAGAGTCTCAAAACCATCTAATGCCGAAGGTACCATTGTTATCTATGTTAAAATGAGGAGGAACTAGGCTTAAAAAATGTGAGATTTGGGGCCAGTGAGGTCACACAGCAGATAGATGAAAGTGCCTACTGCCAAGCTGGGGACCTGAGTTCCATCTCTGGAGTCCAGATGGTGGAAGGAGAGAACTGACTCTTGCAGTTGTCCTCTGGTCCCAAATGTGCTGTGGCATGAAGGAGGCCACATACATGTGCACACACATGCATAAAATAAATAAACGGAAAATATGAGATTTGCTCAGGTGGAGCCAATAGGTAATGGTACCAGCAGGGATATTCATTTATTTACCTGTTTATTTTGTTATTTGTTTTTGGTGGTGGGGATGGAACCCAGGGCATTGTGCATGCTCTGTCACTAAGCTGCACCTCAGCCCTAGAGGCCTTTAAGATTTTTTTCTTTTGTTTTTGTTTTTTGAGACAAGATTTCTTTGTGTAACAGCCTTGGCTATCCTGGAACTCCTCTGTAGACCAGGCTGGCCTCGAACTCACAGAGCTCCACCTGCCTCTGCCTCCTGAGTGCTGGGATTAAAGGCGTGTGTCACCACCACCCTGCTGGCCTTTAAGTATTTTAAGTCACTTGGTTTTTGCTTACTAGAGAGAGAAGTCGGGGCTCTGTGCATGCTAGGCAATTGCTCTATGAATTGAGTTGTCTCCTAGTTAGCTTTAATTATCAATTTGACACATACTAGAGCTGTGGGGTTTCTGCAGCCTCCACAGCCAGCAGAGTGATGATCTGTTGGAAGCAAGAAGGTAGTTCAGTTCACTGCAACTAAACAGCCAATGTTGATTCAAACTTCAGGAGTCTGATCCCAGGTTGTTTATTTTAGGCATATTTAAGCACAGCACAGTTTGGTGAAAACTTTTCTAGTGATAATTAACTCAGTCCTGTGTGCACAATAAAGCACACATACATCTTTCTGAGGAGCCAAGTAGGCTAAATAAAGATTGGATGTGACTATGTAGAAACTCTTTGTAAAGTACATGTGACACCTTCCATAAAGGTAGGTCCTATAGATTGACTAAGAAAAACAAGCTATGATAAGGGTCTCAGGGAGGGTCTGGTGTGGTCTCCAGTCACACAGATAGTGCAAAGGTCACCAGGCTAGAATGCACATCTGCTCCCAGCCTTCTGGGATGATAACAGGTTAGGCATTCCTTCCCTTGAAAGAACAACCCTGTGTGCCAACATTCCAGGGTCCCCTAGTGCTTATGGGTGAGCATGATGACCTTCGTACCTCCTACATAGAGTCAATCTGAGAAGAAGCCTTGGTCGAGGACTTGCTTAGATCAGATTGGCCTGTGGGCATGTCTGTGGGGGACTGTCTTGATTGTGAATTGGTGTAGGAAGGTCCAGCCCACTGTGGGTGGTACTATTCCTAGGCAAATGGTCCTAGGCTATATAAGAAGCTAGCTAAACATGAGGCTGTGAGTGAGCCAGCAAGCATCCTCCTCCATAGTTTCTGCTGTACTTTTGGCTGTGAGTTCCCTGGTTGGAGGTAATGCACGGAACAGCAAGCAATCCGTCCTGATTTCCCTCACTGTGACTGGAGATGTAAGAGGAAACAAACCCTTTCCTTCCCTTAGTGGCCTTTGGTCAGAGTGTTTTATCACAGCAACAGATTGAAACTAGAACAAGCTTTATCCCCAGCCCAGCTGTCATCTACTTTCTGCCTCTATGAATATCAGCACTCCAGGGAGCCTCATCTCCATGGAACCATATGTGTGCCCTGTCAAGTCCTGTTGAGTCATTTAGCATAGCATCTTCCAGGTTCATGATTGTGTTGTACCACACACCAGAAACTCCTCTTCTTCGGGTTGAATAGTCCATTGTACACTCTACTACATTTTGTTCATCCCTCATCCATCGGAGGACACCTGGGTTGTAGTGCTGGGACTTGGACTCCACCTCAGCACATGCCAGCTAAGTGCTTCTGTCATTAGCTACATTCCCAACTCACGGCATGTGATTATTGTTGGCACAAATGTATGTTCAAGGTCCCACTTTGGGGGCTGAAGAGATGGCTCAGGGGTTAAGAGCACTGGATGCTTTTCCAGAGGATCTGAGTTCAATTCTTAGCACCTACAGGGCAGGCCACAACCATCTCTAACTTCCATTTCAGGGAACCTGATGCCCTCTTTTGGCTCTTGAGGGTACTGCATACATGTGGTGCACATCCACATACATAGGCAAAACATACATGTAATAGAAAAATAAACAAAATCTTCTATTTTTTTAATGATTTATTTATTTGTATTTTATGTACATTGGTGTTTTACCTGCATGTGTATCTGTGTCAGGGCATCAGATGCTCTGGAACTGGAGTTACAGTTGTGAGCTGCCATGTGTGTGCTGAGAATTAAACCCGGGTCCTCTGGAAGAGCAGTCTTAACTACTGAGCCATCTCTCCAGTCCCAACAGAATCTTTAAAGAATGATCCTGTTTTTGCACTCAGGAGGCAGAGGCAGGTGGATCTCTGTGAGTTCGAGGCCAGCCAGGTCTACAGAGTGAGTTCCAGGACAGGCAAGGCTACATAGAGAAACCCTGTCTCAAAAAAAAAAAAAAAAAAAAAAAAAGATCCTGTTTTCAACTTTTCCTGTACACACCCAGAAATGGAATTCTAGGGTCATATGGTCAATTCCATTTTTGTGCGGGGGGGGGGGGGGGGGGGGGGGGGGGGGGGGGGGGGGGACGGGGACGGGGACGGACGGACAGGGTCTGTGTATGTACAGCCTGGCTTTGAACTCTGTGTAGCCCAGATTAGTCTCAAACTCAGTGTTTTGTGGCAGAAAGGAGAAGCATAACTAATTCATTCAAAAGCCTTTGCTCAAGCAACAAGTCTTTGTCCTAGCAACTATTAAAGCATGCTGGAAAGCCTCAGTAATTTAGATAGTATGTTACCATGTATGACAGAACACAGATCAGAGTCCCCAAGATACAGATACTTAGAATAATATGCACATGGCATTCAGTTCTTTTTTTTTTTTTTTTTTTTTTTTTTTTTTTTTTTTGGTTTTTCGAGACAGGGTTTCTCTGTGTAGCTTTGCGCCTTTTCCTGGAACTCACTTGGTAGCCCAGGCTGGCCTCGAACTCACAGGGATCCGCCTGGCTCTGCCTCCCGAGTGCTGGGATTAAAGGCGTGCGCCACCACCGCCCGGCTGGCATTCAGTTCTTTAGGAAAGAATTTTGTTAGGATATCCTGGTGGCCATCTTACAAGGGCTATATTCCTTTCTACACCTTGCATTGGACATCAGGATAAAATGAGTGACTCTCACAGATCTTTTAAATAATGAGTCAAGATTCAGAAACCATGAGACACTAATTATGCACATAAACTACATACATAAACAACTATATAGAGAGAATTCAATTATATACACAAAACAAGGAAAAAGAGACTCTCTGAGTTGTTGTTTCAAGCTAGGGTGTCATTGTAACCCAGGCTGGCCTGGAACTCACTGTGGCCCAGAGGGGCCTCAAACACCCCCTGCCTCAGCCTCCTTAATGCTGGGGTTCAGGTTGGAGGAAACATATTTGGCAACAACAACAAAACAGAAAAATACCTGAGTGTATTAGTTAGGGTTTTCTAGAGGAACAGAACTGGTCGAGTGAATATCTCTTCCTTTCTCTCTCGTCCCCCTCCCTCCCTACCCCCTCTCTCTCTACACACACACACACACACACACACACACACACACACACACACACACACACACACACACGTATAATGGACTTGCCAGCGAGAGCAAGAGCAAGCGGGCAAAGAGAGCAAGCGGGCAAAGAGAGCAAGCTTCCTTCTTCCACGACCTTTATGTAGGCTGCCAGATTAAAGGTGGATCTTGGAAGACCCTGGTTAAAAGTGGGTCTTCCCTCTTTAAGTGGGTTAATTAAGAAAAAAGTCTCTCACAGATGTACCCAGACGCTTGGGTTTTAGTTATTTCCGGGTGTACTCAAGTTGACAACAAAGAATAGCCATCACATTGAGCAAATCAAAAATAAATAACAAACTAGGGGGAAATACTTGTGGTTCATACTACAAGGACAGGGTTAATCAATTCAAAGAGCACTTTCAGTCATAGGAGACCAAGAACTGAAAGATGGGCAGAGCATGGGCAAGTCACAGAAAGATGTGGCACATGCCATCTGCAGAGATGCTCACTCATAGGAAAAGTGACTATAACTTGAACTTTTTTAGTGTGTGTGTGTGTGTGTGTGTGTGTGTGTGTGTGTGTGTATACACACGCCATGGTGTGTGTGTAGAGGACAGAGGACAACTCTTGGGAGTTGGTTCTCTTTCCACTGTGTTGGCCCCAAGGATTGAACTCAGGTTGTCTGGCTTGGTGGCAGCCACCTTCACCATCTCATTGGCCCTGAACTCACATCCTTCCTTAAGATCGGATCTCATGCATTTCAGGCTGTCCTGGAACTTGCTATATAGTTATAGATAACCCTGAACTCCTGATCCTCCTGCCTCTATCTCCCTAGTGCTGGATTACTTATATAGCCCACCATATTTAGTTTATGTGGAGCTAGGGACCAATCCCAGGGCTTAACACATGCTAGGCAAACACTCTATCAAACAAGCTGCATCCCCAGCCCAATTTGAACCTTAAATTTTTTTTATTTATTTTTATGTGTATGGGTGTTTGCCAGTATTATATCTGTGCACCATATATGTGCAGCACCCTCAGAGGCCAGAAGAGGATGTTGGATCCTCTGGAATTGGAGTTGCATATGGTTGTGAACTGGTGTGGGTGCTGGAAACCAAACCCAGGTCCTCTGCAAGAGCAGTAAGTGCTCTTAAACTCTGAGTTTTCTCTCCAGCCACCACACCACAAACTTGAACATTTTCATAGAATATATTTAGTAACTTTTTGGCAGTGTAATAAGACATGACTCCCCAGCTTCCTGAGTGTCCTGGGCAGCAGGCATGGTTGGCACTGTAAGGTTGGAAGGTTAGCACAGGGGATAACAGTCCTGCTGTACTTCTGGTGCCTTTGGGTTATGATAGCCAAGCTCAGGAGAATTAAACAAAGACTTTGCGGTTTTATTTGTTTCTAACTAGAAAGTAACCTGAGAGTGGAGGGTGTGGACATTTCTAGAGAGCCACACTGAGCTGTCTCAGGTTCCCTGGAGAAGGCAGGGCACTGTTCTCAGGGCCACGCTGTTATGGAATATTATTTTAACTGGGTAAAGTTGTGTTACATTTGTTTCTGATACTTTTGTTAACATGCAAAGAAGTGTTACATTTGTTTGATTAAATAAAATCAACCTGGGGTCAGGAGGCTGAGTCAGCAACTAGCTGACAGGAAATGGTAGGGAGGAACTAAGGGTAGCAAGTGTTAGGATTCTGTCACCACTCCAGCTGCATGACCGCACATGCCCAGTTCAGTAATTAAGCAAGGGATCTCACATCTTATGTCATCTGTGTGCTGCGTGACATAGCTCTGTAAGCCTACCTGTGCATGTGCATGGGAATCCTTAAAAAGCCAGACACAGACTCCACTCTCCTCTCTGTGTCGTGTGTCATCGGGTCGTCCTGTCCCTGTCCGTCCCCCCCCCCCCCGCCCCCCCCCCGCCCCCCCCCCCCCCCCCCCCCCCCCGCCCCATCTCTCTCTCTCTCTCTGCTCTCTGCACATGCTTCTTCCCCAGGCGTGGTTCTTTTGTCGTCCTCCCCAATAAAGCTCTGATACTGGGTTTTGTCGTGGCTTGTGACCTTTCTGCACAGTAACCAGCACCACTTACCATTTTCAAAACAACAGCGAAGGTTAAGTGGGGGCTGAGCAGAAGGATGCCCTTTTTCGGGAGACGGGAGCAAGGAGAGAAAGTTAGCTACTTGCTATTTAGCCTCTTGAGTGAGCAGGATTTCACCTCAATCTTTGAATCCTGACTTCTATAGAAGGATAGAGATTTAGATAAAGTTTCCTTTAGTGGCTGGGATAGAGCCAGTGCCTGAGGGAACGGAATTCCTGCCCGGCTGTGGCCTGTGCGCTCAACCACTGCTGGCCCCTGCTGAGTTGCAATTGCCGGTTGGGGCAGCATTTGCTTAAGGTGCAGCCACCGTACTGCACCTTAATGCAAAACAACACGACTAGGCCTCCCATCACCCACACCAGCGGCCTTCACAGAACAGCCTGCTCTAGGAACATCCCGACATCACAATGAGAAAGAAGACTCTGTCTCTTGGCTTGCACTTTCTGTATATTTATCAGCCGACCTTCTGCTTGCTGTGTTTTGAGATTTTATAAACCAACAGTAGAGCTGGGCAGCAGCGGTGCACACCTTTGATCCCAGCACTCAGGAGGCAAAGGGAGGCAGATCTCTGTGAGTTCGAGGCCAGCCCGGTCTACAGAGTGAGATCCAGGACAGCCAGGGCTACACAGAGAAACCGTGTCTTGAAAAACTAAAAAACAAGCCTGGCGGCGGTGGTGGCGCACGCCTTTAATCCCAGCACTTGGGAGGCAGAGCCAGGTGGATCTCTGTGAGTTCGAGGCCAGCCTGGACTCTACCAAGTGAGTTCCAAGAAAGGCGCAAAGCTACACAGAGAAACCCTGTCTCGAAAAACCAAAAAAAAAAAAAAAAAAAAGAAAAAGAAAAACTAACAAATAAACAAAATCCAAAAAACCAACAGCAGAACTCTAGGGCTGATGTGCCAGATAATCTTTGTCTAAATAAAGCTCAATTTTATTCTACAGCAAAAATGATGATGATGATGATAAAGAATGGGACTTGGGAATTGTGATTTGACAGAAATGCCTTATAGGTCCCGATATTTGAACACTTAGTCTGGAGAGGTTCTGGAACCTTCAGGAGGTGGAGGCTTCCTGGAAGAGGGGTTTCATACCTTTGCCCACTTCCGGTTTGCTTTCTCTGCTTCTTGATGTGAAGACTCAGCCCCCTGCTCCAGCTGCCTCCCCACCATGATAGACTGTCACCTCCTGGAGCCCTAATCCAAAATAAACTTTCTTGTATACATTGCTTTTGGCCACAGTGTTTTATCACAGTAATAGAAAGTAACTAATACAGGGGTATGGTTCAGAGGTAGAACATTCTGGGGCTAGCGAGATGGTGGGTAAGGGCACCTGCTGCCAATCCTGTCCACCTGAGCTTGATGCCAGGGACCCACATACATGGTGGAAGGAGAGAACTGACCACCCATTTCACATGTGGGGCTCACGTGGGTGCGTGTGCGTACACACACACTCACAATGTAAAAAACATTAATTCCTTGGTCACACTAGCCATGTTTAGAGTGCTCAGGAACCATGTGTGGATGACTAGGCAGAACTGGCATGAAACATTCTGCTAGATGGCTGCTGAAGTATTAGCCAGACACAGGACTCCACGGGTACTGCTGATTTTTAATTAAATACCACTTTATAATGTTATCTGCACACAGTACACACATTTTTGTGAACTAACACATGCTGTATTAGTTTTGATGCTAAAAAATATAAGCATCTAGAGACTGTATTCTAGAGTGACTTCATTTACAAGGCGGCTCCAGTGTCAGTGAGGACTGGGTCACATTTGAAATTTGTGAGACTGCAGGGTTGGGAGGGCCTAGTCCTTCTCTGAAGGCCACCTGCATCTGTTCGCATGGTGCCCTCCATCTGGCTGGGTCCACTGGAAAAGCAACCTTCAGCTCTCCTTCCCAGCACTACTCAGTTCTTCTTCTTCTTCTTCTTCTTCTTCTTCTTCTTCTTCTTCTTCTTCTTCTTCTTCTTCTTCTTCTTCTTCTTCTTCTTCTTCTTTGGTTTTTTGGGACAGGGTTTCTCTGTGTGGTTTTGGTGCCTGTCCTGGATCTCCACTCTGTAGACCAGGCTGGCCTCGAACTCACAGAGATCCGCCTGGCTCTGCCTCCTGAGTGCTGGGATTAAAGGCGTGCCCCACCACTGCCCGGCCCAGCATTCAGTTCACTGATTCCCCAACCCCTGGTGCTGAAAGCGAGGGTGTCATCAGGCTGCAGTGTGGGGTCAGGGCTCCCCTCTTCAAAGAACAAGAACATTTGTTTTCATGTCTAATCATGACCCAGAACCCCAACCTGCAGACAGAACAACGAGCCAAAGTCGGGGTGGGAGAGGAAGAGAAGAAATGAAGCTTGGCCTATACTGGATGAACTGTGGGAGGTACCTTGTGGCTGGCAGAGAGGCGGCAGCGTGGCATTTAATGTTGCCAGGAGAGTTCAGATGGGAGTCGGACAAGGTAGTATACGGCCATAATCCCAGTACTCTGGAGCCTGAGGCAGGAGGATTGGGAGTTCAAGACTAGCCTGGGCTACATACTGAATGCCTGTCTTCAGGGTGAGTGTAGGTAAGAACAGGAGTGGCTGGTGCTGTCAGAGCCAGGAGTGAAAACAGTCAGGGCTGTGGGTGGGAAGTGGGCGGCCCCGCTGTCACCTGACAATCCATTGACTCCTGGGGGCAAAGCAGGGCATCTAGGACAGGGTGGGAACTCTCAGGTCTCCCACTGCCCAACGGCCCTGCCCCATCTCCACTCTGGAGCTCAAAGGCCTTTCTGCTCAGCTCTCATGGTCCAGCTTGTAAGATGGTGGCCACTGTCCCCAGCCTAAAAGCCATCGAGCTGCCCAGGCCCAGGAAGCAGTTCTTGGGTGGCACTGCCCACCCCGTCTGCCTTCCTGCAGTTACAGTGCACGTGTACCTCAGGCTGGCCAGGGCTAAACAGCCCACAGAAGAGGGAGGGAAGGGGCAGAGGGAGGCTGGGCAAACATACCATGCCCAAATGATGGGTGCCCACCTGGGCTTGCCACACTTCACCTCCCCACTCACTTCTTTGCATACACTGCTAGGCACTGACAGGCACTATCAGAACAGAAGCAAAACCTGATTTTAGTTCTCTAATCTTAGCTCTTTCTGCCACCACCTAGGAATGCATGAAAATCACCTCCAATTCTGAACACCCTTTGAGTTCAGGGGCCAGCCTCCCCAGGGCCTCTGTGACTCTGTGCTTCTCCGTGGCACAGCCTGCCCCACCCAAGATTGTGTGTCTCCCTCTGTAGGCCTGGAGGGCAGAACTACTCGGGCTAAACATAGGGTTAAAAACCCCTCAGGTGTTGCTGAGCTGAGCTGGAGAGCCCTCTCTCTGCTGCCATCCCAACCTTAGGCACGTTAAGCCACAATACAGACATGGTCAAGATGGAATACGGAAGTTGCAGAGTGCTGGAGTCGGAGCACTGTTTGGGTGTAAAGAGCTGTGACGAGGATGGCCTGTCAACACTGATCTATTAACACTGTCACCTTAGAGTGGTGTTCACTGGGTAGGGACCGCTGCAGGCCCTAGGGGGCCAGCTAGCTTGCCCACAGAACCCAGAGAGGGTAAGAAATTGGAGGTTCGAACCTTCTGGCAGGGGTGTGTAGCCCCTCTGGATTTAGTGGCCCATGAGGCTACTGAGGGAGTATGCTCTCTGCTCTGTGGGTTCTGGGACTCAAGATCTCCTGTGATGCCCACTAATAATGGGTCCCACTCCAGGTCCCCCGAACCAGGTCACTACAGTTGGAGTGAGGAACCCACATTTTAAACAAATCCCTATGGAATCCTGATGCCCATAAAAACCTGCAAGCCTTTGCCTGCCACTCTCAAATGCGCTTATTGGTCCAGGGTCCGAGGTGGCGGTGGGGGAGCTAATCATGAAAGAGATAGGAAGAAAGCTGCAGACCTGTGTGTGAAAATACCTGCTCTGTCTGGACCAAGCTGGAGGCCAGAGACCCCGGTGGCCCAAAGATGGGAAACGGCAGATGAAACTTAGCGGGTGGTCTAAAGGGCGAGGAAGGGGAGGAGATAGATGTGGATCTGCACCAGGGCTCTGGACTCTTCCCAGGAGCCAGGTGTGCCGGGCAAAGAGCAGCTTGTCCTGCTTGGACCTCAGCACATCCTCTGTGAGGCTGGACAGGAAAGTCACTGGGACAGGAAAGTCACTGGGACAGGAAAGTCACTGGGACAGGAAAGTCACTGGGACAGGAAAGTCACTGGGACAGGAAAGTCACTGGGACAGGAAAGTCACTGGGAACTTTTCTTACCAGTTGGAAATAGAGAGGGCTGAAGGCACACCCCCCCACCCCCGCCTCCTTGTTCCTGTCCCCCTCGCCCTCTGCCCTCTTGACTTCTTTGGATGGAGGAAACAATGAAATCATCTTCACAGGACTTGAACCAAGCCGGTTTTCAGAACAGGCCCAGCAGACACTCCCCACCAGGCCTTCACAGAAGGAAGGCCCGTGTACACCACCACGGTGCAGATGACATCTTGCTCCACTCAGGGCTGGCCCTGCTGGGCCCGGCAAAGGGGACACCAATACAGTCAGAGCTACGGACTCATGAGTGAACCAGGTAGAGCTGAGGCATGCGTGTTGGGTAAAGGAAGACCGACTTTGCTGGATTTGCAAAGAGGGAGCAGACTGTCATGTTTTCACTCTAAGGAACGCGTGGTAGCCTGCAATCACTACCTGATGCTCCCTGACCGTCCAAGGAAGGAAAACGGCTTCAACCCCCACTGGGCTAACCTGCCACACAGCTCACCTGGGATACTCCCCAACTACTTGAAATCTCCAAGGTCAAGGTCATTGAACAGCTTCTCTGTCAGAGACAAGGGCCTCCCAAGATCATCTTGCAGAGTTCTCAGTTTAAAACCGGGATACTTGAAAGGCAGGTTGGACAAAGAGTGGAACCGTGAGTGGCCTGTGGGCAGGTATACCCCCAAGGGAGGCAGATCACTCCTTCTTGGTGTGCTCCAGGACACGGTAGGGAACCCCAGGGGTGCTTCTGGAGCTATGCTCCTCCTGCATGACGGGCAGTGTGGCCGGGGTGTAGATCTCAGAAATGTTGTCATTGTTTTCCAAGGCCCCGTAGGAAAAAGAAGCTTTGAGGTCAGGCTGGACCGTTGTCCCTTTCGCATGCATGTCCTGCATCCCTGAAATGACATCCATGTCCCCAGTCATCACGGAGGAAGGGAGGCTACATTTCCCCCTCTCCCACCACAGACCATCCAGAGCTCAGGGGCTGATCAAGTGCAGTGCTGATCCCCCAGATGCCTTAGAGTGAAGAGGAAATACTCAAGTTTACATGGGAGGAAGGAACGTATTTGCATCCCAAGCGGCAGGTGGACAGGACAGAACCCCGTGCCCTGGACGTGGTAGATGCCACTTTGCTGTTGAATGAACTCAGGGATCCAGGAAGCTTTCTTACTATTGAGGAAATAGGGTGACTTTTGCATCCTGGATACCCAGCAATGTGAGAGTAGCATTGTGATGACTGGTGGCAGTGTTTGACCTTTGACCTTAAGATTCCATATCTATATGCAGGGTGAGGTGTGATTTCCATTTCCATTTAGGGCAAACAAAGACCCAGTTTTGTTCTTGTTGTTATTGTGTTATTACTGTTTTTAGAGACAGGGTCTCACTTTATAACCCTGGCTGACCTGGAACTTTCTAAGTACATCAGGCTGGCCCTCAATCCACTGCTTCTGCCTCCTAAACACTAGGGTTATAGGCAGGCACCTTCATGCCTGGCTTAAAGAACTTAAACTTCAATTCCTGTGACCTTCTTCTACTGTCCCTCCAGGGGATCACTTGGAGGCCAACTCTTTCCCTCACTACATGCCAAGTGTCTCCTGTGAAAAGATGGTAGCAGCCGGCCTCTCACTGCCTGGCATTCCCTCTGCACTGACCTAACACCGCACAGCCAGAGACCGACACCAGCAGCGTTGGCGGTGGCTGAGGTGTGCTGGTATTTAGATGGCAACAGGTGTTGTTTCAAGTGCTCACCCAATTTCGTCTCATCTGATCCTTGAGGCCATGGAATACAGACAGAGAGCGGGAAGCAACGTACCCGAGAGCCACAGCTGTTGAGAGGCAGAGGCAGCGTTTAACACAAGGGTGTTTAAATCTAAAGCCTGGGTTCTTAACTGGAGTGGTATTCGGCCTCCCTACAGACTGAACTTAATCCCTAAACAACTCTAGGACAGAGATAAACTAGTACCCTCACTTCCTGGATTAAAAAAACCAGGTTCCAAGAGGCAAAGTAGTAGCATGCCCAAGGTCATACAGCTGAAGAGCAGCCGGGACCTAGCTCGGGAGCCTGCAGCTGTAACGTCAGCTGAGGAGGGCCACTAGCCTTCTGGGTAACAGATGTAATCGATGTCTCAGGGACCAGTTTAAGAGCCAATGGTCTGTGCTTGGACCGCAGCTCCATCGGCAGAGTGCATGCCTGCTTGCCTAGCATGCACAAAGCTTTGGTTTGGATCCCAAGCATCACATAAAATTGGGCATGATGGCACACACCTGTAATCCTAGCATTTGGGAGGCAGAAGCAGGAGGTTCAGAAGTTCAAGGCAATCCTCTGTCATATAGAGAGTCCATGGCCAGTCTGGGCTACAAAAGACTCTATCTTTTTTTTTCTTTAAAAAAAAAAAAAGGTCTATGGTTTGGGGCTCATGGGTGCGGCAGGGCAGGTAAGGGTGTCTACTGCTCAGGGCAGAGTTAGTTTACCAAGCATTGCATAGCTTTGAATTTTGTCAATGCCTCCAGCCTTATACCACCAGTCCACAAGAGTGTGACGGGTGTGGATATGCACTGTAGAACATGGGGCATTTAGGGGTATCTATTAGGAGTCTTAGGTTTGGGTTGGGGGGCCTGAGGAGAGTTCAGGATTTGATGCTGTTAGGAAATGGGCTACTTCTGTCCCCGAAGACACCTTACAGATTCTCTTTTAGAAGACTGGACAGGGCTCAGGCTGTGGTATAAGTCAGCACTGACTGGCATTCAAGCCGGGCTAGGAACAGCACCTCTGCTTTCCATGGCTTGGACAATGTTCATGCTGGGTCTGTATTCAGACATGGTAACGGAGTGCTCTTGTCTTTGTAGACACCCATCTGGATGAGCATGGCTCTACTGCTGATTGAGAAATGGTTTCTATTGGGCCAAGGACAACAGAGCCAGTGGAGGTCCCATTGAGCCTGATGGCCAGGGCTGCTGTTCTCTTTATCCATCCAAGAAAGCCTCCAACTGTGATATATCCTGGAATCTGAAGTCATCAAACCAGACAGTCAAAGGCCAGACCACATGACCAGAGAAACCAAGGAACTGGAGAAGTGACTCTATGGATGACCAGGCCAGTCAAGTGCTGAAATACTGAACTCGTGTGTGTGTGTGTGTGTGCGCGCGCGCGCGCGCGTGTGTGTGTGTGTGTGCGTGTGCGCGCGCGTGTGTGTGTGCGTGTGTGTGTGTGTGTGTGTGTGTGTGTGCGTGCGTGTGTGTGTGTGTGTGTGTACAAATGTGCCCGTGTATGCATGCAGAAGCCGGAGGTTGACGCTGAGTGTCTTCCCTGACCGCTCTCTGCTTTAGGATTTTTGAGTCAGGGTCTTTCCCTGACTCTTGAGCTCACTGATCAGTTACTCTGCCCCTGCCACCACTAGCACTTTAGACACCCTGCTGGGCCGGGCTTTTATGTGTGTGGGTGCTGGGGATCTGGATGTGGGTCCTCATACCTGCAGAGCAAGGATTTCATGCACTGAGCCATCTACCCAACCCCCAAACTTCTAAGTTTTTCAAGAAAAATGGAAGCAAAGGCAAAGTTAGTCAGGCATCTACTACATCCCAGGCACTGTGCCCAAAGCCTTGACACACATGCACCCCAAAACCCAGAGATAGGGGGTCCCGTTTATGTGTGAGGATGAGAGGCCTCAACACGTCATATGGGGGAAGGTGGCAGAGTTTGAATCTGAATCAGGCCACGTGAACTCTATGTGTCCAGTAGGATTGTCTCAATTGTAACTTTGATCTTCAATGCCTCATTTCCTACTGGTCATGAGGTATAAGAGCCACACCCACAAACTGGTCATGGACTCCTGGTATCTAGGATCAGCTGATGTCAACCCCTTACTTCCCATCAGAGGAAGACATCTGTATATATGTACATAGGAACATGTGTATGGACAGACACACAGTTTACAAACACACAGACACACAGGGACATACACATACTCGCACACAAAGTTGACACCTCACCTATCTGGGATTCAGCTATCCAGCGCCCTCATCTATCCGGAACACAGCCGAGAAACAAGGAAGTAAGCAGAAGAGGCATCTGAGCAGCCAGGTTCGACGTTAACACAGTCCACGCACTTACAGCCCGAGCCCTGAACTGCCAGGAGAAACCTCAGGGCCCCACTCAGCCACTCTGCATTTATCCACACGTGGCTGAGTCGGGTCACATGGAAATGCTGTCATGGGGTTCTCTACTCCTACTCAGGCAGGCTGGCCACAGCAAGCAGGGCAGATGGCAGCTTAGTAGAGCAAGATAAAACAAACAAACCAGTAAGCGGATGCAGCCGGGGCCACTCGACACGGGAGCACATCAACCAGTCCTGAGAACACACTTGGGTCATGGCATCGAAACCTCAAAGCTCAGTGAGTCACGCTGCTATGCAGCCCAGGTTGGTCTCGAATTCATGATCCTTCTTGCCTTAGCCTCCCAAATGCTGGGATTGTAGGTGCATGCCACTACGAACATTTAAGAACTGCTCTCAACTAGGGAGTATTTTATGTGGCTGACATACGTGTTCATGCTTTGTTCACAGATTGTGTGACTGGAGAATGGGTGATTATGCTGTGGAAAATGTAGAAGATTCAGGCATGACCTGGCAGCTAGCCTACCTGGCATATTGCACCTCCAAATAAGAAGCATGGCACACCACGCTCCTAAAGTCGGAACACTGAATTCTGAAGTAGCCTGAGTAGCCAGTTACTGGCCTGGAGATGAGTCTGCACTCTACCCTCCCAGCTTTTTTAAAGATTTATTTACTTATTATGTATACAGTGTTCTGCCTGCATGTGTCCCTGCAGGCCAGAAGAGGGCACCAGATCTCATTACAGATGGTTGTGAGCCACCATCTGGTTGCTGGCAATTGAACTCAGGACCTCTGGATGAGCAGCCAGTGCTCTTAATGGCTGAGCC
The DNA here is from genome assembly GCF_007827085.1 of Peromyscus californicus insignis. NCBI lineage: Eukaryota > Metazoa > Chordata > Mammalia > Rodentia > Cricetidae > Peromyscus > Peromyscus californicus. The sequence goes on along the minus strand of NW_026294573.1, from coordinate 18,968,546 downwards.
ATGTCTCCAGTCCCCATATATTTTCTTTAATGTGCTTTTTCTGCATAGAGATCCTGATGGTATGAATGCCCACTGTCCAATCTGAGGTAATGTGCTAAGCAATCATAGTAGGCTTCTACAGTGTAAGTGGCTGCTCACATGAAATAAAGCAGACACGGTTCCCTGAAAATGTCTCCAGAGTAGCTCAGGTCTGTGCCCTTTACTAACTCACGGGCATTGCTGTCTTGTTGGGGGAACACCCCAGTAATGGCGACAGAGAGTCGCACCTTGTATATTTCAAATAAAGATTACTTTTGGGTTGGAGTGGTAATGTTAGTTGACATTGGTAGCCTGAAGAATTGATACCAGCCGAACTAACGCAGGCTAATCCAGTCTTAACTGTCCCACTCAGCTTTCCTAGCTCACCACAAGCCCCACTCCTCCCGATCACCTTGTGTTTGGCTGACTGCTAAACGTTCTCGCCAAGGCTGAACACCATCTGAGCTGGTGGTCTCAGTGTGGGCCCTCACTGAGAAAAGTCCCTGGAAAAGTACCAAGGTGCAGGATGGAGTTAGAGCGTTGGATTCACTCATGTTAGTTTTCTTCCTCTCTGTGATCACTCTGTCTCTGTTTGCAGGCTCAGGGCCTGGTACTGCTGATTGGAATCACACGTGGTGTAAGTCAGGGTTTTCTTTCGAAGACCCTGTGACAGACTTGGAAACTGGCAAGGGGTTCTCAAGGCCGACCGAGGTGCCTCAGCCATCACCTCCTCATTAAAAGAGATACAAACCAACAAAAAACAGCTGGAACTCACGCCACAGCACATCTGTCCCGCACCTCGTTTCCAACACCAAGTAGCAGTCACTCTACAAGGGCAGCCAGCAGGGCACGGGGCGGGGGGTGGCGGAGGGGGCACTGTTACCTGGCATGGCGTCCATGGAAATATAGGGCTCGAACGGAATGGCCTTCTTCCTGTTTCGAGTGATTAAGAATACACCTAAGAAGGCGATGAGGCACCTGAAGACAGGAGACAGGAGAAGAGGAGGAGGGATGAGACCAGGAGCAACCTCGAGGAGACGAGGAGGAGGGGGACTCGAGGGCAAGTGGCTGAGGGCCAGCTAAAGAGAAGGCTGAGACCACGAGGCCTGCAACCAGCAAGGAACAGACACTGTGCATAATAACAGCAGGGGCGGGGACGGAAGGGGGGGCCCGCCATAGGGGTTACACACATCACAGTCCCCACAAACGGGGTTCAGAGTTGTTGACAAGAGTCTCCAGGGGAGCTGGGCAGTTGTAGTGGGTAGCCATTCCAGCTTTGATCTGGAAGTTCCAACCCCCATTGAGACTTCGGCAATTGTCACGCCTACAAGGCGGGGCCAAGGGAGGCGCCGGGGGACCCGAGATCTGGATCGGCGGGCGCTCTCTCTGTTGCGGGACCCTGGACTGGAGAGGTGGACTGAGCAGAGCTCCAGAGAACACCGCTGGACTGTGATACATCTTCCCCAGACTCCGCGACCTACCTATTCCTTAATTTGTAAGTTACGCCATTAAATAAATCTCCTTTTAACTACGTGGAGTGGCCTTAATAATTTCACCAATATCTGGCGCTCACGTGGGGCAAGTTCCAAAGGCCTGGGTGGCTCCCGCCCTCAGCCTTCTCCCCGGCTGGCGGGTACCTAAACCCGCCTGCAGAGTTCCATAGAACCAGGGAACGCCTACACGGTTCCATTCCCGAAAAAGGGAGCAGCTAGTCCGGTCTCAGCTCCCTAGCTTAGCCCCCAGACCAGCGAAAAACCGCTGTGAGTGAGGCGATCCCCCTTCTCCCCGAGTGCGGGCCCCGGCTCCCGCCATCCGGCTCCCACCATCCCGGCTCCCGCCATCTGGCTCCCCGTCGGGGAATCGAACCCCGGTCTCCCGCGTTAGAACTTTCTTATTTAGACAAAAAGGGGGAGATGTAGTGGGTAGCCATTCCAGCTTTGATCTGGAAGTTCCAACCCCCATTGAGACTTCGGCAACTGTCACGCCTACAAGGCGGGGCCAAGGGAGGCGCCGGGGGACCCGAGATCTGGATCGGCGGGCGCTCTCTCTGTTGCGGGACCCTGGACTGGAGAGGTGGACTGAGCAGAGCTCCAGAGAACACCGCTGGACTGTGATACACCTTCCCCAGACTCCGCGACCTACCTATTCCTTAATTTGTAAGTTACGCCATTAAATAAATCTCCTTTTAACTACGTGGAGTGGCCTTAATAATTTCACCAATAGGCAGTAGTGGCACACACCTTTAGTCCCAGCACTCTGGAGGCAGAGCCAGGTGGATCTCTGTGAGTTCAAGGCCAGCCTGGTCTACAGAGCAAGATCCAGGAAAGATACAAAGCTACACAGAGAAACCCTGTCTCAAAAAACCAAACCAAACCAAAACAAAGAGTCTCCAGGGCAAACGCCTACAGTGTGTGGCTCGTCCGCTTCCCTCCGGCCAGTGTTCTAAAAAGCATGTCTTTGAAAAAGCCCCATTTTTTAAAACTAAAAACATTCATTTTCTATTTTATTATTTTTCATTTTTTTTTTGGTTTTTCAAGGATTTCTCTGTGTAGCCTTCGCTGTCTTGGAACTCGCTCTGTAGATGAGGCTGGCCTCAAACCTTCCTGTCTCCGAGTGCTGGGATCAAAGTCACCACTGCCTGGCTTAAAAAAAAAATTCTTTTATACTGACTGAATTCAAATCATAAAGTATAGCAAAATGCAAATGAATAAATACTAGGAAGTCCCTGTGTCTCCTAATCTAACTCCCTCAGGGGCTGGATATTCTTCAAGCTCTCTCTCTCTCTCTCTCTCTCTCTCTCTCTCTCTCTCAGGCTGGCCTGAACTCACAGATTTACCTGCTTCCGCCCCACCCGCCACCCCCAGGGCAGGTGTGTGCTGCCACCTGACTCAGTTTTCCTTTTCTTTCAGTTTATGTAAACAAGCAGGTGCTCAAAATCAAGGTGCAATTTACAAGCAGTAATGTATAAATCTCAAGAAGGATGGAAGGCTTGTTTCTAGTAATGTGTGTGTATGTTCACCTCCCAGGTCAAGATCAAAAGATGTCCATCCCTCTAGAACAGTGGTTCTCAACCTTCCTAATGCTGTGACCCTTTACTACATTTCCTCATGTTATGGTGACCCTCAACCATAAAATTACTTTGTTGCTACTTCATAACTGTAATTTTGCTACTATTATGACTCATAATGTAAATATCTGGTATGCTAGAGATCTGATATGTGACTCTGTGAAAGGACCATTTAACCCCCATAGGGGGTCACGACCCACAGGTTGAGAACCACTGCTCTAGAGCGTTCTATGCAGCTGTGGGTGACCTTGAACTGATCCTCCTGCCTCTATCTTCTAAGTGCTGGGATTAGAAGCATGTGTCACAATGCCTGGTTTCATTCGGTGTGGGGATGGAATCCAGGGTTTGGAGCACGCCAGGCAGGAACTGTATCAAAAGAACCCTCGCCCAGTTTCCTGGAAGGACCTCGTGTCTTCTCCTCTCCTCTTCAGGCCCCACCATGCCCAGAGTCTCTACTGCCTGACTTTTCTCCTCACGAGTTACATTTACCCGAAATGACAAGAAGAGAGAAGACTGCAGGCCTTTGGGGGAGCAAGCTGCTCACTTTGGGGGCCAGCACCCTCCCGCTAGCAGCTCTCCCAACCCCAGGAGCAGGGCTGAAGCAATGGGGCGGCGGCGGGGGGGGGGGGGGGCAAGGTCTGGCTAGATGGGGTGTGACTCACCCCAGTGCAAACATGCAGATGTGCAGAGCTTCCTCCCCGAGGAAGTCCAGGTAGAAGATTGCACCTGCGCAGCAGTGAGGGAGAGAAAAGATCATGACCGTTTCCAGACCTGCCCTGTGCCCATCCCGGGGAGGCTCTGGTTATCTGCTCTTCTGTGCAGGTACCAAAGTGACCAAAACCACTAGGACTAACACGTTTGGAGGCAGACAATCTTTTCTGACTGCCCTCTCAGGCTCTTTATATCTCCATATTCAGACAGACTTTTGGGATGGTATTAAACCGCTCCAAATAGCAAAGTTCTCGTATATGCTTCCTCTAACAGCATCTCCTATCATTAACCACAGGTCATGATAACTTTCCTGCCTCAGCTTCCCAAGTGCTGGGATTACAGGCTCCAGCCACCGACCCTGGTTTGTTTGTTCGTTCCTTCTTCTCCTCCTGCTGCCCCGCCCCCGCTCCCCTCCCCCCCTTTTTTGACAGAGTCTCATGTAGGGCAGGCTGGCCTCAAACTCCTTATATGTAGCCAAGGATGTCTTTGAACTTCTCGTTCTCCTTCTTCTACCTCCCAAGTGCTGGGATGACATATATGCAGAGCCAGACCTGGTTAATGCAGCATGGAGGATGGAACCCAGGGTTCTGTGCACACTAGGCCAGCACTCTACCAACAGAACCACTTCCTAGCCCCAAATCCAAAAGCAGGAGGAACAGGGGATGTTTGGATTGTACATATTGCAGTTCTAGAGAGGAAGTGTTATTAGGAAGGTAGAACTAAGGCTTAGAGAAGGTAACTGATCATTCCCTGAGCCACGCAGTCGGCATATGTCTATTGGAATGCAAGCCTCCATCTCCAAATCCCATACCTTCCACAAAAACCCGCAGGCAGGTCCAGAAAGCCGAATCAGCTGAGAGGTAGGCTCTCAGGGACAATGCCCCTCTGCTTAGGCAAGAGACGGAAACTCAGTAACGGCTACTCTTACCTGCTGTGATGGCCGCAGTGGTGGACAGGATGTAGCCTACACTGGCGATCAAGGAGGAGTCATAGATCTGAGACGCTTGACTCAAAAACCTGCAACACACAGGTACTTGGGTCAGTGGGCTAAGGGGTAAGAGTGGAACTTGGGGTATAAAGCAAGGCATGGGGGAGAGTTTCTAGGTCTATAAGAGTGGCCTCTCCCTATTACAGGGCACTGTGCATCCCAAGATTTGGGGTCTGAGCTTGGCCCACAGACTGAGGCCCGTCTGCAGCATGCCTCTGACTGTATGACTCTGGCCATTGCCACACCCATCTGCCCTTCTCCTCACTCCTGATCCCCACCTCACTGGACAGAGCTGCTCCTGGGTCCCACACACATCCCAGGACACTCTCCCGGGACTTGTCACATCCAGCCCAATGTTGTAATTTTTAAAATATTAGAAACATATGTTAGTGGTTACCACATGAATGGGAGAAAGAAAGGAGAGGGTCAGCATCTCTCCCCATCTATGGCAGACACCACCTTCGTCTGGGAACTCATCCGCTCTCTGATTCTCTGCTGACATCCAAGTCGGCACTGCACAGCTGCCCACAGGGACATTAGCCACCAGGCTAACCGTCTGTGCATGGGCTGTGTCCCTGAGAGCGGTGAGGAGGACTGTGGCTCTGGGTGCTGGGGGACTGTCCCGACTGGGAGACCAGAAGTTCCTAAGAGGTGGCAGGAGTCCCTGGTTGCCTGTGTGACCCTGATCTCTCAGCACAGAACCTGTGTTCTTGGCAAGGGCTCCCCTTGGGAGGGCTATAATGGTGCTGAAAGGCTAAACGTCATAATAGCAGAAAGGGTGGTAGCGACAAAGCTGGTAATGTGTGTGGACACCGAGCTGGGGCACCTCAGGCAGATCTGTGGGTGTCAGCTGCAGAGGGCAAAGCTGAGCCCCGGAGCAGCCCGTGAGACTTGGTGGAGCAGATGCAGAGAGGCCCACACTGGGAGCCTGATGTCTAGGTTCAGCTATCGACCTTCATGTCCTGGCTCTAATCTCCCTCTGCCTCCCAACATGCGACAGACAATTCCATCTCCAGCCGTGCCCCCCAGAGGGTGCTGTGAACATAGGTGAAGAGAAGATGGGGGCCCCCCCATGAGCAGCAGCTGTTGCTATGGCCCTCAAGGTCAGGTGGCTGGTGGGTGCTGAGCCCAGGCCAGACCTAGGAACCTGACTTCCAGGCTGGCTCAACCTCACCCACCATCTTGAATCCTGGCTGACTGACTCAAGTTGTTACCTACAATATTCATGGAATGCCGCTCCCTTCCAGTCCCCTGGCAGGGCTCTAGGACTCAAAGGGGGCAGGACTGAAGTCTATTCTCAGGATTTCAAAGATTCACATCACCCATATTCAGAGGTAGAAACGAGCATGCACTCTTTTCTCTGTGAGGATCTGGGGCAGAGTTCTCAAAGACAGGAAATGACAACTCCATTCCTTCAAGCAGACAAGCAAGGGATTCCTAGGTGACTGCAAGGCTTCTCTTCAAGTTCCCACAGGGCAGATGACAGGAAGTAAGGCTGTTTCTCATACTTTGAGGTAGAAGATGCACTCGGGACAGGGAGGGGTGCGTGTGTGTGTGTGTGTGTGTGTGTGTGTGTGTGTGTGTGTGTGTGTGTGTGTGTCTGTTTGGACTCCTCCCAGGTGTATGTGAATTTGGATTCCACTCGACCACCTCCCCCACTCCCCCACCTCCGCCATGAACTCATCTCCACCCTGATGCTAAACTGGTTACTGGTATGTTCTGGCTCCCCTACAACTTCAGGACCAAACAGAACGGGGCCCAGAAGTGGAGACAAGGCAACGCACGTGGCCTGATAGATGGCAGTGGCCACCATGCACACGAACATCACGTAGAAGATTGGGTAGTCCAGCTGCAGGTTGCCTTGGATGGACAGCACCAGCATCCCTGCCACAGCCTTGACCGTCACCACCGTCATGGAACCTGCGGAGAGCAAGCCAGAGTGTGGGCGGCCTCAAGACAATGTGAGGAATCAGATCCCAAAAGGACTTGGGGACAGAGGCGGGAGGGCCATGGAGCTCCCGTGGTAAGAAGACATCATTGGCTAGGTCTACCTTGCCCAGGACTCCCAGGGGGCTTTTGGGAGCCCACTACCTATGATGGGATACCTTGTGCAGCCTTGAGGCGGGGGAAGGGCTTGGACTTGCCTCTACTGGATGTGCCTCCCCATGGGAGGTCTTGCCTTCTTGTGGGAAGGAGAGGGGGGTAGGTTGGGGGGGATGGGGAGCAGGAGGAAGGAAGAGGGGGATCTTTGATTGGAGTGTAAAATGAATGAAAAATTTTCTTAATAAAAATAAAAAAAAGAATAAAAAAAAAGGAAGGATGTGAGGTGCCCACAGCTATTTCTAAATGTCACTTCACTGTACCCTAGTGGGCATCAAGTTCAGGTCTCTGTCCCCAGACTACATGGCTGTGGGGGGGGGGTAGCTCTTTGAATGGACATACAAACTTCCCCTGAGCCCAACTTCATGGTAATCCAGAATAATAGGTGGGGAAAGAACTCATGAATTGGGGCTTCAAAATGCTCAGTCACGTGCATTTTCTGTGGGTTTAGGGACTGGAGAGATGGCTAAGTGGTTAAAAGCACTTGCTGCTCTTTTAGGGGACCTGAGTTCAATTCCATCACCCACATGGCAGCTCACAACCATCTGGAAGTCCAGATTCTGGGGATGTGTCACATCTTTTAGCCTTCATGGCAATCATACACATACACACACGGAATACCCCCCACCACACATACACACACACACACACACACACACACACACACACACACACACACACACGCACGCACGCACAAATAAAAATTACAGATAAATCTTTTTTAAAAACCTCTTTGTGTGTCTTCCAGTTGTTTCTCTTTCTCTCTCTCTCTCTCTCTCTCTCTCTCTCTCTCTCTCTCTCTCTCCCTCTCTCTTTAGATAGACTTCTTACTGAATCTGGAGCTCATCCATTTGGCTAGACTGGCTTGCTAGTGAGCACTGGGGATGCTCCCGTCTCTGCCTCCTTAGTGCAAGGATTACAGATGTGCCGCCTGTACCTGTGTTTTTATGTGGGCGCTAGGGATCCGAATTCAGGTCCACAAGCACTCTGTTGACTGAGCCATCTCTCAAGCTCCTTTCATATATTTCTCTACTCCAAGAAGTCTCTAGTGTTCTGTACCTTTATGCATATGCAAATTCATATCCAACATATCTTCGCTCACTTCAAGATCATAACTGTGTAACAATGCATTTATATGATATGCACATGCACCTTATATGCTATAAAACATGCACAGGAAATGTAACCACTTAAAGGATGGGAGGAAAATGGTGGAAGCTCTGTTTTCTTCCTGTACATTTCACAACTGTCGTGACCACCTCACTACGAAGACCCACTGCTGACCTCCAAGTGGCTTCAGCTCACAAAGTGCCACATCTCCTGCCACGCTGGAGTTAGATAAAACAGCTGGAGGAAGAGACGGAGGAAGCCACAGCCCTGGCTGAATTGCTTTGCCTCCTCCTGTCGGCTGCCTCATTAGCTTTCTTCTGCCAACAATCCAGCACACAGTGCCTTCTGGGACCCTCAGCCACTGTACCAGTTTGCAGGCGCCGGTAGCCATTGAAGTCAAGCACGCATCACCATACTGTCCACGCTACCAAACAGCAGAAGGGCCATGGAGGAGGGGATGTTGATGACTCAGGTACTAACCACCACAAACAAAGTCACAACGGAACAGGGGACTGGCTTGTGCTACAACCTGGGTATACCTAAGAATGTTATGTTCAAACGAACCTGTTATAAAAAGGCCTCATAGGGCCAGGTGTGTAGTGTGCACCTGTAGTCCTAGCACTTAGGAGGCCGAGGCAGGAGGATCAAGAGTTCAAGGCTAACTGTCTACAAAAGAAGATTTTTTTTTTTTTAAGCTGAAGATGTAGCTCAGTTGAGAGGGAGCTTGTCTAGCGTGCACAGAGCCCTGGGCTCAGTCCCCAGCACTGCCTAAATAGGGTGGGTTAAAATCCCAGCCCTCAGGAGGTGCCAGCCGGACGATGAGAAGTTCAAGGCAGCAGCACAGAGATTTCAAGGTCAGCCTGGGCTGCCGGGCACCCAGTCTCAATACAAACAAACGAAGAGTCACATTGGGATATAATTCCAGTTATAGAAGACGTTCACAAGGGTGCATTCATACACAGAAGGCAGGTTAGTGTTTGCCCGGGGCTGGGAAGAGGGGGGATGGGAGTCACCGGCACTGAGCATTTTAGAGGGGAAAATGTTCTACGATTAGATTGTGGCTGTGCGAATCCATGACTACAGTAAACCCCACTCAGTGGCTTACCTTGAGCAGATGAACCACGCGGCATATGAATTCTATCTTAATAAAACTGTTTTAAAAAGTAGATCAAAATAATGCTAGCCTGTCTTCAGTGACAGGTATCTGCGTGGTTTGGGGGGCTCGTCATCAAGGTGGGGTGGGGAGAATAACATGTGGGTGCCTCTGCTCATATCAGTTAACCTTCCTCCCAACGTTGGGGTATTTTCCTTGTCCGTTTTGGAGTGTGGTGGAAAGGGGAGACACCAGATGGCCAGCCCTGTCTCCTGCTCTGTTGGACACTAATGACAAGCAGCATCCTTGCCTCAGTCTGGGGACCATTTCCCCGCTAAGCACCCGTCTCTTTAAAGTAAGGAGAACCTGTCTGTTCCGGCTCCATTCCTGCCCTGCGTCTATACAGTCCATTGTGGATACTCCTGGACAGTTCAGGGGTTGCTCTGAGGTGACCTCTGACCTCACTGAGCTTACTCTCCTTGCTTCTTTCTCCTGTTGGGTCTCGGTCCACACTTCTGTGGCTGTGGCCCATGTGTTTGCTCACTTTTCTCTTGCTGAAGACAGTCCTCTCAAGAGTCACTATGTGGACCTTCAGTTTTGGACCCTTAGGAGACTTGAAATTTGAGCCAGAATGTGAGAAATGGTAGGAGCCACCTCGGTCAGCCGGGGCCCTGCTCCCTGTGGAGTGACCGCTGTGGTGATATTGTGTTCCCCAAAATATTGTGCACCCTAATAAACTTACCTGGGGTCAGAGAACAGAACAGCCACTAGACATAGAGACCAGAAAATGGTGGCACACACGCCTTTAATCCTAGCATTCTGGAGGCAGAGATCCATCCGGATCTCTGTGGGTTCAAAGCCACACTGGAAACAGCCAGGCATGGTGACACACGCCTTAATCCCAGGAAGTGATGGTAGGAAGCAGAAAGGTATATAAGGCGTGAAAACCAGGAACTAGAGCTGGTTAAGCTTTTAGGCTTCTAGCAGCAGTTCAGCTGAGATCCATTTGGATGAGGACACAGAGGTTTCCAGTTTGAGGAAACAAGATCAGCTGAGGAATTGGCGAGGTGAGGTTAGCTGTGGCTTGTTCTGTTTATCTGATCATTCAGCATTCACCCCAATACCTGGCTCTGGGTTTGTTTTTATTAATAAGACCTTTTAAGATTCCTGCTACAGACCGCCTTGAACTGGCCTCATGCAGCTTCTGTATGCAGAGTCAACAGCCATGAGTAGGGGAGACTGGGGGTGACAAAGCCCCATCATCCAGAAATTGCTTACCAAGCAAGGCCACCAGGAGGAGAATCACAATGATGCTGTTGGCGTTCCTCTCCTTGTAGAAGTACAGGAGCAGGCAGAACAGGACGATCACCACCAGCTGTGGGGGACACCAGCAATCACCCAGCACTTAGTCAGGAATTCAGAGTGTGTCCCCCGTCCCGACCAAGGCCCAGTGTGTGTGTGACTAAGTAGAGAAAGAGGAGGGCAAGTGTTGGGCCCAGGGGCAGCCTTGGGGGGGGGGGGCTGTAGGAGGAGTGAGAGTTCAGGGCTGGCTTGGGAAACTTAGGTCCCATCTCAGAAGAAGAAAGTAAAAAGCAGCTGATGCAGACAAACGGTAGAGCACTTTTCAGGGACATTCCAGACCCTGGGTTCTATATCCAGCAACAAAAACCCAAAACAATAAGAAAAGAGCAAAATGCCACCCCCAAACGAGACCCGTACTCAGGGAGCCATTTGGTCAAACAACGGGTACACATTCTTTGTCACCAAGCCCCAGCTGGACACAGCTCCCAGAAAGAGGAAGATTGCTGGGTGTGGTGGCCCACCTGAAATCCTGGCACTGGGGAGGCAGAGGTGGGAGGATTTTGAGTGATAGGCTAGCCTGGGCTATGTGGTGAGACTATGTCTCCAAATATAAAACAGGAAGATGAGTGGAGTGTGGGTGTCGCAGGCTGTCATTGCATCTGTCTCTAAATTGCTGATGTGACCCTAGGCAAGTCTGAACCTCTCCAAACCCCTGCTGCCTCCACTGCACAGTAGGGATGATTCCACTCACAGGGCAACAGTCAGCGCTATGCTGGATGAACTGTCCCATGTGTGTGCCGGAGTGGGGGCTCCCCAGTTTTCAGCTATTGCCTGAAATGACTCTTTTTTAAAAAAACAAAAAACATTATTTGTTTATTATGTATACAGTGAGTGTTCGGCCTGCATGTCAGAAGAGGGCGCCAGATCTCATTACAGATGGTTGTGAGTCACCATGTGGTTGCTGGGAATTGAACTCAGGACCTCTGGAAGAACAGCCAGTGCTCTTAACCTCTGAGCCATGTCTCCAGCCCTGAAATGACTCTTTGTGACTTGCCAGTGAATGTTAGGACAGCACTTGGTGTTAAACCCTAAGAGGGTAGTACATGTGTGGGCATCTTGGGAGAGACCAGGAGTTGTGAGCCAAGCTCAGTGACCTTCCATACCCACAATGCCCAGCATTTAGGGAACCCCCCTAGACAAGTATTCCTTGAGTTTGGTTCAATCCCTTCATGCTGTGGGATGGTCTTTCTGTACACTGTGAATATATGTTGCTCTCACTGGCTGATAAATAAAGCTGTTTGACCAATGGTGAGGCAGAATAAGGTTAGGCAGTCCATTCAGACTGATGATGGAAATGAAGAAGGGCAGGATCAGGGCAGACGCTTCGAGCTGTGCAAGAAGCAAGGTGTGAAAGAACTGGTAAGGCATGGGCCATGTGGCAATACAAAGATTAATAGAAATGGGTTAATTTAAATGTAATAGCTAGATAGTAATAAGCCTGAGCCATTGGCCAAGCATTTATAATTAACATAAGCCTCTGAGTGATTATTTAAGAGCAGCTGCAGGATGGGACAGAACAGAGAAAAGCCTCTGGTTTACACCTTCAATCGGTGGCACTGCCTTACTGTCAGGCCTGGTGACGCCACCCAGCCCTCCAGGGGGCATCTTCCATACTCAGGGTGACTTATTCGCAGCCTCATGTTGCACCCCAACAACCCCAAGTCTAGTCTCTTGCTATTTCACAGAGAAGGAATGAGACTTGTCCAAGGCCACACAGCACAAAGGATTTGAGGCCAGCTCTCCCTGAGTGAGAGGACTGTTTTGGGGTTAGGCTCTGCTAAAACAGTTCCTGTTAGGGGGTGGCTAGAGGCAAGGCAGATACAGCCCTGGCCTCCAGAGATCCCATCCTCTGTTTTGTGGGCCTTCTGAGGCAAAAAGGCATTCTGACTGCTCAGAGTTTCAGGGTCTCCATTCATGAGATCAGGAGGAAAGCAGCTTAAAGATTTGAGAGAATTCGAGACACATAAACCCATTTTGCACTGTGTGGATATGAGGCCAGCTCACAGCAGCAGCTGTGTGAGCACCAGGGCTGTTTTCTTTTTTAGTGTGTTTGTGTATCTGAAGTAGACATAACACTGGCTGGGGGCTCTGTCCCCTGGCTGCCTATCAGCTGTGTGATACTTCGAAAAACAGCATTCTTAAATTTTTTAAATTCTTAACTTAAAAAAAAGCTGTTTTAATTTTATTTGTTTGTTTGTTTGTTTTTTGAGACAGGGTGTCCAAGTCCAAACTGGCCTTAAACTGGCTATGCAGCTGAGGAGGGCTTTGAACTCCTGATTCTCCTATTGCCCTCTCCTGAGTGCTGGGATTATAGGCATGTGCCACCACACCTGGTCTATGTGGTGCTGGGGATCCAGCCCAGGACTTCGTGTATGGCAGAGAAGAACTCTGTCAACTGAGCATCTATATTTTTAACTCCCTCTTTTATCATAAAAACTTTTTTTCAATTTCCTATTTATTCTTTGTGTCTTTCACATCATGCCTCCCAATCCCACCCATCTCCCCCACCCCAATAAAATAAAATAAAATTTAAGGGAAAAAAAGGAAGAGGGAAATCCCGTCATCGAAGCTGCAGTGTGACACAGTGAGTCACTCAGTTAACCCCTTTATCCATACATTTTTACATGCAGGTGATCGTCATAAGTGATCATTGGTCTAGTTCGAGGCCCCTGGTCTCTGCCACACCATTGACGCTGGGCCCTCCCTGGGACTCTTCCTAGACGGCCTATTGCTGCCCTGTGTCATGGAGATCACAGATGGGGTGGATGTTGGGGTGGATAAACACATAACCCTGGTTCTGGTCCTGGGTAGTTGCAGGGCTGGTCAGCCTGTCAGCCCTCCGCTGTCTTCGCCACCAGGGTGAGCTCTCCGGCACTGCCCTGGCTACTTCACCCCTTGCAGCGATGAGCAAGGGTGGGGTCAATTCTGCTTTCACATCCTTAGGGTCCTTCTCCCACACACACACCTTCAGGGCCAGCTCTACTGTATTGTCCAGGCGTGGCATAGGGGCCACTCTCCCAAGGGCTGCAGCTGTGAGGGGCAGGGACAGCTCTCCTGCTCTTATGACTTCAGGGCCAGCTCTTCCATCTGCCTCAGCATTGATGGGCATTGATGGGCAGACGGGCAACAGGGGCGGGGGGGGGGGGGGGGGGGGGGGACTCTCTTCCCCACCCATGCCGCCACATGACAGATGAGTAATGAGGATAGGTCTCCCAAGGTCACAACATTACCATAAAAACTTTAAAAGCTAGACCTACTGGAACAGCCACATGAGAAGCTGAAACAGGAGGATCAATACCTTAAGGCCAGCCTGGGCTACACAGAGTTCAAGGATAGCCTGGGCAACTTAGTGAGTTCTTGGTTCAAAAAACAAGTAAAAAGAGGACCAGGGGTGTAGCTCAGCGGGAGAACTTGCCTAGCATATGTGAAGCCTTAGGTTTCATCTCTAGTCCCACAAAAAATAAAAATAAAATTAGATGATGTTAAAATTTTGGACACAGAGTAGAAATAAAATCTACATCCTAATTTAATCTCCTAGAGACAACTACCCAGAATTTCTGTTTCTCCACCTGCCCTCACAGACACGGGTTGTGCACACACCTCCACAGCCCTCTGATGACCCAAGACTGGCAGTGTACTGTGGATGGATTTGGATGGTGCCCAGGACAAACGTGGCACCAGCCTGACATGTGAACCCAGCATGTGCGCAAGCTCAGTGGTCACACTGTGCCTCAGTGATCCCAACTACCGACCTTGAGGTCCGGCGAATGGGACTTGATCCTCTTTCAGTCTGTTCAAGCAGAAGGATGGGACCTTCACTTACCATGTACAGCAGAAAAGGCCAGCTCACAAGGTGCTTGGCGATGTTCTCGCCTGTCATTTTCTCGTGACTATTGGGTGCAAATGTCACTAGCAGGTAGGTGCCCACGATCGCCAAACCGCAGCCAACAAAGGACAAGACATAGCGTCCTGTGGGGAGGGAGGGAGGATGGTCAGGGGCTCAGGACATGGGCCAGGTGCACAAGGGGCCCTTAGCAAGTCAGGGCAGCCTTTGCCTGTGTCCTGGCTAGTTTTATGTCAACCCGACACAAGATGGAGTCATCTGAAAAAGGAGGGACCCTCAACTGAGAAAATGCTTCCACAAGATCAGGCGGCAGGAAAACTGGAGGCATTTTCTTAATTAGTGACTGATGGGGGAAGGCACAGACCATTGTGGGAGGGGCCACCCATGTGCTGGTGGTCCTGGGTTCTATAAGAGAGCTGACTGAGCAAGCCATGGGGAGCAAGCCAGTAAGCAGCACCCCTCCATAACCTCTGCATCAGCTCCTGCCTCCAAGTTCCTGCTCTGTTTGAGTTCCTGTCCTGACTTCCTTCAGTGAAAGACTCTGGATGTGAAAGCGAAAGGCAAACAAACCCTTTGCTCCCCAACTTGCTTTTGGTTGTGGCATTTCATCATAGCAACAGAAACCTTAACTCAGCCTGTGTCAGGCGCCTGGCACCACTTGTATTTTTGGTTGTTCTTTACTTGAAAAGAGTAACCTTCCTTAATGTGTTCTCTTCAGCTTTATTTGTATATTTTTATGTGTATGAGTGATTTGCCTGCATGTATGTGCACTGATGAGTGCCTGGTGCTTTTTGGAGGTCAGAGGACATTAGATCTGGAACTGGAGTTATAGACAGTCGTGATTCAGCATGTGGGTCCTGGGAATTGAACCCAGGTCCTCTGAAAGAACACCAAGTGCTCTTAACCACTGAGCCATCTCTCCAGGTCCCCTTAATATGTGTGTGTTTAATTTGTTTACTTACTTGATTTGATTAATTTTCTACAAAACTTTTTAAAATTTATTCTATTTATATGGGTGTTTTGCCTGCATGGAGTTACAGGTGGTTGTGAGCTGTCATGTGGGTGCTAAGAACAAATCCCGGGTCCTCTGTAAGGGCAGCCAGGGCTCTTAACCACTGAGCCATCTTTCTAGCCCATTTTTTAAAGATTTATTTTTATTTACGTGTATGCATGTGTATTTGTATGCCACCTGTATGAAATCACAGGTATATGATATCATGCTTATAATGTTATGGGGGAGAGTTCATCATGGTATCTTCACATGTGCTTATCATGTGCTTTGTGCACATTCACTCCCTTAAACATCATTCTAAAAATCTTAAAACTTTCTTGGTTTCCAGTGGAGGGACCTCAATTAATGAAACACTGATGCCCCTTGATCTATGGGTCCATGTTTCCCAGTTGGTTAGAATTATCTATAAAAAAAATTATCTATAAAAAAAAATGGCAACTTGGATCTCTTTTTCTCCCTTCTGTGCTTCTAAATAATGTGAGACGATACTTCCAGGCCAATACCTTTACCCTGTAAACCCAGATGTTTCCTTGGGGTGAGGGGGCCAGGCCCAGGTCTAGCTGAGCTGGAGGAATCTTTCGGGGGGACTGTGAGCAGGTTCACTGGGCTGCAGGCTCAAATTCTGCCTTTATTTACAGTGAAGCAGAGTTTCTGGCCTCCTAGGTCTGACTCCCATGGCTTTAAAACTCAGGGAAGGTGTGTTTTTGTTAGGTTTTCTAAAACCCCAACAAGAGAGGCTCAATCAGTATTGACGGAAGGGAATGAAGAAAGGCCAATCTTCAACAGGGCCACAGACACAACTGTGACGCATAGCCAGGCTGGGGGCACTTCACATTCATTCCCAGGACCACGGAACCCAAAGGGGAGTGGGAGGTGGAGGACCTGTCCACGGGGCTGGGCTGGCTCTGGCAGAGACTTACTCACAAAGTCCTTCGGCTTCCATTTTTCTTTGATGAATATGATTCCGATGATGGCGCTCGCTGGAAAAGGCCAAGCACAGTGAGGTTGCTGCCAGGCAGAGGGGTGGCTTACCCACCCACGCCCTCTGGGGGGCTCGTTTGCATGGAGCCTCTTGCACATGCCCCCAGAGATTTTTAGAACTTGGTCTCCTTCAGCCTCAGCCACTCCCATCCGGGAGAGAGGACCTTTCTAGAGCCTTCTGTGGGATTTCTCATAAGCCAGGGTCCTGGGCCCTGAGTGCCCACTGTGCAGGAGGCAATTTCCACGTGTGATTTTTGGCATGCTCAACCTTAGAGGTGGGGGCTGCCGTTAGTCTTATTTGATAAATGGGGATCCTGAGGTTAAAAGAGGTGAAGCTGATATGAAAACGCAAGATTTGAACTCAGGACCAGAGCCTTTCTTCTTCTTCTGCTGTGTCCTACCTCCCGCATGGTGCTTGTCTTACTCTGACTATTGCAGGGTCACAACTTAAACTCCTGTGACCGACCTCACAGGCAGGGCTGGCAGCCACTGTGAATTACTCCATTACTAGCCCAGCTCAGCCTCTCCTGGCCGTGTGACCCTGGGTAGGTCACTTCCTGAGTAACAGTCTTCTACTTTGTGAGATGGTGTTCTGGGTCTGGCTGCACCAACTTGCTGTCACATATTCAGGCGGCCACAGGGGGCTTGAACTTGGCCACGGAAGCGGAAGAGCAGATGCATTTACACCATACAGTTCAGCAATCTGAGTGAGAGGCCCTTCTCTCCCGTCTCAGTGATCACTCCTATCTCCATCTCGTTTTCTCTTCTCACTCCCCCCCCACCCCGGAATCGGTCCACAAACCCCACTGAAAACTACTACTTCTTTGAGTTGTAGGGCAATAAGATTCTAAATGCAAATCATTTAGTGTACAGTAAATGCTCATAATAAAACGATTCTTGTTATTGAAGTACTTGGAACATTGATGGAAAAGTCCTAAGTAGTCAACGGATGAGCTGTTACTATGTTAAGTATATTTCTTATAGGGTGACCTCGGAAGCTCAAGGAGCTTCTTAACCTCCAGTGACTGGCTGACCCCCAAATCTTGCCACAATTCACCCTACTTATTCATTATTGCATTGGGCATCAAAACCAGAACCTGGTACTGACTAGGGCCATCATTTTGCATCCCAGCTCTCAGCCTCTAAGTTTAAAGTTGGTTACTTATTCAAAATCAAAGACTAATATTTACAGCGTTGGCCCCTCAGTCACTTATTCCCCGCTGTGAATGAAGGTTCCAAGAGGTTTTTAGGGACCCCAACAGTGGACAGAACAGAGACAAGGACGTAAATCTAACTATCGATGGGGCTCGGTGGTGGCCTGAATGCAGGACACAGTCCAGAGGACAACAGGAGAAGATGCAGATGGCCAAAGACCTCGCCTTAACCAGAGACATTCAAACCACTCTAGAAAAAACCACCGGGAAAAGAAAAAATACTGGTCTGGCCTGGTAGCTAAGAGGCGGGCACTTGCCCAGCAGGCACAAGGGCCTGGGTTTCATCCCCAACACTTAACAGAAAAGATACTTGGTGGAAAAAACTCAGCACTGCTCCTGCAGACCGCCAGGTCACCAGCTCTGCTCAACAAAGGGCGATTCGGAAATCCAATCAAGTTTCCCATTTTCCAGTTTCTTATAATTAGTAATGGCTGCCTGCAGAACAGAGAATCCTGAGGTCCGAAAGCTTTGATCAATTTGCGTCATGCACAGGCCCGCCTGTGGTAAAGAGGACCTTGAATTCAAGGAGAGGTAAGATGCCAAGATTCACTGTTTTTCTGAGAGCAGGGGAGAGCCAGGCAGAGAAGGGCTAGCAACATGAAGGAAACATTCTAGATGAGTCCACTGTTCCAGCTCCTGGGCACAGTAGGTGACTGTGTGCTCATCTATCTGTCTCTATGAGAATTGGATTTTATGTGTGACCTTGGGGCATTAAAGTTCTTTCATCTTTGGTCGGTTCAGGTGCTCTGATGTGGAAATCATGGGAAAAGGACAGGTGGGAGAGGTAATGATGGCATGTGACTGGCCAGGATGACGGAGAAAGATCTGAGCATGAATGAGTGCTTCTCAGAGGTGCAGAATGGTGAACAGATGAGAGTTTAGTATGCCTTGTTAGTGTGAAGACGTTTAGATCAAGGCTTAACTTCCTTTCGCAAGTGGCCATAAAAACAATTCTAAAAAAAAGGTTCTGAATCTTAAACACGGTCTGGAGGTGGAGACCCTGGCTCATATCCCAGCCCTGCTACTGAGTGACTATGTGATGTGTGCCTTACTTCCTGCATCTGTAAAATGGGTGCAAGGTAGGAAGAAGGAAGCCCAGCAGGGTGCTTCAGAGCTGGGCCATGTGTGACGCGGATGCCAGATGCTATTGCCAAAGCATCTTACTGTCATTGGTTTTTTTTTTAAAGATTTATTTATTTATTATGTATACAGAGGAGGGTGCCAGATCTCATTACAGATGGTTGTGAGCCACCATGTGGTTGCTGGGAATTGAACTCAGGACCTCTAGAAGAGTAGTCAGTGCTCTTAACCTCTGAGCTACCTCTCCAGCCCCTTGTTTTCTTTTTATCAGCATTTATTTTTAAAAATTTTTAAAGTAAAATATAATCACATCACTTTCCCTCTTCCCTTTCTTCCCTAAGCCCTTTCCATGTCCCCTGCTTCACTCCCTCTCAAATTGATGGCCACAAGAATGCTTTGTTTTTTAATCTTGGTTTTTTTGGATGGGTGTTTGACCAGCATATATGGCCGTGTATCACATGCATGCAGCGTCTGCAGAGGCCAGAAGAGGGCATCGGATCCCCTGAGACTGGAGTTACAGTCTATTGTGAGCCCCCAAGTGGGTGCTAGGAATCGAACCTGGGTCCTCTGTAAGAACAGTCAGTGCTCTTAACTGCTGAGCCACCTCTCCAGCTGCCAAGAGTAGTTTTGTGTTGTGTTTTTTTTTTTTTGAGACAGGGTTTCTTTGTGTAGCCCTGGCTGTGCTGGGATTAAAGGTGTGCGCCACCACTGCCTGGCCCCAAGAGTGGTTTTTGAATGTGAGTGCTCTGAGCTTCATGGTGGCACTTGGGCCACACAGATGATTCTGGGTGAAGAGAAGGCAGGGGCTTACCTATTACTGAGACGGCACTGAGGGGTACGATGAGGGACAACGGGGCGAAGGCATAGGAGGCGAACACGCCCAGCTCGCCTAGCAGCAGCAAGAGCAGTCCCAGCCACCATGTCTTGGTCTTGAAGTAGGCCCGGGGGTCCTTGGAGCCTGCCAGGCGGATATGGCAGTATTTCTACAAGTCCAAGAAGGAATGCAATTAGACCAGATGTTTGGAGAAAATCAAAGGCTCTGACTAAGTAACCCAAGCTGATGCTCCACTTTTGAAAACCATACATGGGGCCCTGAGTTGGGTTTGGGGGAGATGTGGGAGGGACCTGGAAATTGGCATGTGTGTGTGCATATTCACATGTATATAGATATGCATGCACATGTGTGTAGGGGCTGCATGTTTACATGTATATGGGTATGCATTTGTGCATGCATGCATGCATGTGTATGTGTGTGTATGTAGGCTAGAGAAAACAATCTTTCACCATGGTTTTTGACAGAGTGACTTGGTGGCCTGGGCTTGACAAGTAGCCTAGGCTGGCTTGCCAGTGAGTCGCAGTGATTCACCTGTCTGCCACCCCAGCACTGGATTATAAATGCACACCACCACAACTGCTGTTTTTACAGAGGCTCAGGGAATTGAACTCGGGTCCTCAGGCCTGCAAGGCAAGTACTTCACCCACTAAGCTATCCTCCAGCCCCTCTCTTTTCCTTGAGACACTGTCTCATGTCGCCCAATCTGGTCTTCAAATTTCAATCCTCAGGGCTGGAGAGATGGCTCAGTGGTTAAGAGCACATGGTGCTCTTCCAGAGAAGCCGGGTTTAGTTCCTGGCACCCATATTGTGACTCACAACCATCCATTACTTCAGTTCCAGGGGATCCAATCCCCTCTTCTGACATCCATAGGCACACACATGGTACACAGACATAAAGACAGACAAAACACTCACAAATATAAATGTAAAAAAAAAGAAAGAAAGAAAGAAAGAAATTGAAATCTTCCCACCCCCACCTCTTGAGTTTGGGGATATCAGGCATGTGCCACTGTGCCTAGAGCTCAGGGCCTTGGAGAACCTCTGAGAAATCTAACAGAGGACATTTACCCACTGATTCCTGTTGTCACTAGCATGGGGACACTCTTGTCTCTTGGGACACATGTGTACCAGTTCCCTGGACCTCAGGGGAAGCTCCTCAAGCTGCCAGCCTGCTCCACAGCACAGCTGTGGCCACCGCCAGGCCAGGCCAGGCCAGGCGCTGTGGGGGCTCTACGGCAACTGTGGCAGCCCCTGTCCCCGAGACTTGAGGCATCCACAGTACTGGAATCAGAGCTGAAGGTGACGGTACCACGATGATCCCAGCAGCTGGAGGCACAGGGCGGTGTGAGACAAGACCGGGGCCTGTGGTCAAGATGTCACTCCACTGCTAGAGGCCAGGGGCTCGGCTGGGGAGATGGCACTATCAGAGAAGCGTCTGCTGTACAAGCATGAGTTTGGATCCCACCATCCATGTAAAAAGCCAGGTGTGGCAGTGGCTGCCTGAAATCCCAGCACTGGGGAGAAACAGGAAGTGGTGTGCTGGCCAGCTGGTCTTGCAGTCATTAAGCTCCAGGTTCAATGAAAGGCCTTGTCTCAAAAAAATATGGTGGGGTTGGAGAGACCAGTCAGCAGTTAAGCGTAGTGCTGCTCTGCCTGAGAACCCGAGTTTGGGCACCCACTTCAGGTACCGCCCACAACTCCAGCCCCAGGGGAATCTGATGCCTCTGGACTCCGGAGGCACCTGTACTCGTGTGCACACACCCACTGCTGACACACAATTCAAAGTAAAGCAAATCTTAAAAAATAAATAAGGTGGAGAGCGATTGAGGACGGTACTCGCCTTTGATCTCTGGGTTCCATATGCAGGTGCCCACACGTGTGCACACATATAAAACTGGAGGTTCTGACCTATGGGAGCCTGGCGGGTATGGGCAGGGGAAGTAGGACTGCAGAGAGATTCAGGGAGCAGACAGGGTCCCCCCCTCAGAGAGCAGACAGCAGACCTGGTTCACCCGCGCTGCTCCTCCGCCTGGGACAGCGCTGGCATCTGAGACTCACCTGCAGGTTAAGGGCGATGCTGACCACGAGGTGCCCGAAAATCGCCAAGAGAGCGCCAATTAAGTTTTCCTAGAAGGAAGGGTCACAGAACGGATGTGAGTGGCACTTAAGCCAAGGGGTCCCAGGACTCACGTGATATCCAGCAGTCTGCCCCCAAACAAAACCAGGACGAGGCCCACACTCTCTCCTCCAGACCCGACGTTGGAGTCTCACCACCTGGGCATCACCCGGCTTGTACAGACAGGCAATGTGTAGAAACCAGTGTGGATGAGAGAAATGCACGCTGCGGCTCCTACCATCTTGCCAGGGAAGTCTTCCTGTCCTGACAGTTCAGCAAGAACTCCCCAACAGCCAGCATCAGTGGGGACTTTTCAGTTATTTAATCAACGCAAAACTCATTTATATCACCCTAGCCATGAGATTCAGGTTCCCTGGCATGCTATTGTTTTTTAAATAAAAAGAATTACTCAACATATATTTATGATAGGATAATTAAGAGCAGCATGTGGTGACCACCTGTCATCCCAGCACTTAGGAGGTAGAGGCAGGAGGACTAAGAGTCAAGGTTGCTGGGCAGTGGTGGCGCGCGCCTTTAATCCCAGCACTCGGGAGGCAGAGGCAAGCGGATCTCTGTGAGTTCGAGGCCAGCCTGGGCTACCAAGTGAGTTCTAGGAAAGGCGCAAAGCTACACAGAGAAACCCTGTCTTGAAAAACCAAAAAAAAAAAAAAAAAGAGTCAAGGTCATCTTTATGAGATGTTATCTCAAAAGCCATAAAACCATGGGGCTGGAGAGAGGGCTCCATGCTTAAGAGTGCATAACGTTCTGAAAGTTCCCTTTCCAGCATCCATTTGAGGCAGCTCACAATTGACTCTAGCTCCTGGGGATCTGAAGCCTCCAGCCTCCCACCCCACTCCCAGCACAGCACTGATGCATACAACATACTGTGGACATACTTCTCTGTCAGGCATATTGCACTCATCCTGTTTCAAAGGTCAGCAACATGCTGTGGACATACTTCTCTGTCAGGCATATTGCACTCATCCTGTTTAAAAGGTCAGCAAGTGCCTTATCACCTAAATTGCAGCTCCAGCTCCAGGTAACCATTTTAAAGTTTTATTTATGTGTACGTACTTGAGTGGGAACCGAACCCAGGCCCTCCACAAGAATAGCAAGTGTTCCTAATTGCTGAGCCATCTCCCAAGGCCCGTCCCGACTGTTTCTGACAGAGAAATACGATGGTTTCATAGGGTTCAACTTGTAACTGGGCCACCATTCCCGTCACACAGAGACCATGCCGTCCTTTGATGGCCCACTGGCTAAAAGAACGAGGCCCATGAGAAGGTGCTGTTTCATGCCAAGGGGAAGTTAGAGCTAAAGAAGAGGAAAGCCTCCTGCCACACAGACATGCCAATGCCATTTCAGGGAGGGCTGATGAGAAGGAATGGAGAAGTGAAAACTAGAAAAACCCACAAGGACAAAAGAATTTACGCATCAGAACCTCTCACAGTGAAGGGTTCTAATGGTCAAGGCTGGCATTCACAGGGTGCTCACACATGATGGGGAGGCCTGGTCAAGGCTGGCATTCACAGAGTGCTCACACGTGATGGGGAGGCCCCATCAAAGCTGGCATTCACAGAGTGCTCACCCGTGATGATGGGGAGGCCCTCTCTATACATTCCCTGTGGGCCACATACAACCCTAGGAGAGTTGTGCTTGGTGGTGGACACACTGATGATCTCAGTCTCAGGGAAGTGGGCCATCCTTGGTTATATAGTGAGTTCAAGACTAGCCGGGGCTACATGGCAAGACCTTGACATAAAAAAACAAAAAATACTTAAGGAGCTGGAGAGAGGGCTCAGTGGTTCAGAGCACTTGGTGCTCTTGCAGAGGACCCAGGTTTGATTCCCAGCACCCACATGGCAGCTTACAAACTTGTAGCTCGTTCCAGGGATTCCCTAATACCTCTTCTGATCTCTGAGGACTCCTGAGTATACATGGTGCACATATATACACTCAGACGGACAGACAAATAGACAGATACAGACAGACACACACACCCCAAAATAAATAAGAAGCAAAAACAAAAACAAGCCCCAAACCAAGCTAAACCAAACCCAAACCCCCAAACTAATCAAACGGCAAACACCTCCAAGCAGCTCTAAGAGGTAGTGTTCCACTTTAATCTCAGCACAGAAGCTGGAAGCTCACGGATGAATAGAGTGAGCTCTGGAGAGGTGACACAAGCCGACCAGGGTACAGACAGGAGGGCCTGGGATTGGAAGTGGGACTTCTGGTCTCCTGATAAGAAGGCTGGCCCCACGTGGTCTCCAGGGTGCTCTCTGAGGAGTTGATTCAGAAGGTGAGAAGGAACCCAGGGCAGGGGTGGGGCGCTGTGTAAGTACTCCACTCTGGTGCTGACGCAGGCAGCTGAGTCTGCTCAAGTCGTTTGCGGCACGTTAATCTTAACGTCTAATAGCCGGTTACAGACAGACATGGTGAATAACAGCAGACATCACTGAGGCCCTCGGATCTGAGTGTCTCCAAGGGCCTCATCAGCGCTAATTATGCCCCCTGAACCCTTGTGAAGTGAAGCGTGGTCTAGTTTTATGAACATTTAAAGTCATGGACAGCTGCCACCGCCCAGGGGTTACACAGTTTGAACACACATTCACCAGCTGCCCTCAGGGCTTGGCACGAAGCATTCAGAGCCAAGAAGGATCCTGCCTGAAGTTCCTCCTGCAGACTCAGAGCTGGACGACAGGACTCTAGTTCTGAAGCATGGCCAATGGCTTCCTCACTGGACCCCCAGCAGCTCCCTCAGTCACTGAAGCGTCATCCTTGGTCCTTGTGGGGACTATTCACAGTGAGACGTACCAAGTGTATGGCTAACACTGACTCTTAGGAACTTGGAATACAGACATGGCCCTTAAGGTGACAAGCAGGTCTCAGCTGAGGGATGTGTGGTCCAAACTGCCTGGTGGAGGCTAAGGCTATGGCTTCATCTGGGCTATCTGTGTGTCCTGAGAACCTATCACCTCGGAGGGGCGAGTAGTTTGGGGCCACGCCACATTCAGTCCTCAACAGGCTCCCAGCTTTCCAGCAGAGAGTTGAAGTGAGGCAAATGCTGCCAGGCATGGCTTCTCACGGACATTACCTGAGGAGGCACGAGACCAGGCCAGAGGCACAGCTCAGGCCCATGCATGGCTAGCAGAGGCCAGCTCAAGCCAGGACACTTTGCTCCCCTATAATTTTGGGGTGGGAAGTAGCAATGAGCCTTATGTTTAGGATAACCCTATACTACCTAAATGGAGACACCTGTAGAATGAAAGGGTGCCCCACTCATGTGGCATAAGCCAGGAGTCCCCCTTATTTATTCAGTGAGACCTCTGGACCAAAGTGTCCTCAAAGTGAAACCTGGAAGGGCACCACTGGACAGAGGCAGTGACATTTCAGACTGCTTCACGTCACGGCTGCAAGCTCCCGGCAACCTCAGTATCAGGGAGACAATGGAGAGGCCAAAAACACTTCTCTCTGCTCCTGTATGGATTCAGGACAGCAGACCTGAGTGGGGTCCTGAGTGGGGTACTTCCTTGCTGTGTGACTTTGGGGAAAATGACCTCAAGTCTCTGGGCCTCCGCCTTCAGGTTTTAAAATGAAAGCGGATTATAAACCCCACTATGGAACCGGGCGGTGGTGGCACATGCCTTTAATCCCAGCACTCGGGAGGCAGAGCCAGGCGGATCTCTGTGAGTTTGAGGCCAGCCTGGACTACCAAGTGAGTTCCAGGAAAGGCACAAAGCTACACAGAGAAACCCTGTCTCGAAAAACCAAAAAAAAAGAAAAAACAAACAAACAAACAAAAAAACCCCACTATGATGATGTTCCACCAAAGGGAGCTGAAGCATCACACAAAGCAGTAAGTCCTAAAATGACTCTAGCAACTGCTATGGTTTGTCTTCATGTCTTTTTACTTATTTATTTATTTTTTTTAAAGACAGTGTTTCCTGTAGCCTTGAATTCATTATGTCGTTGAGGACAACCCTGAATTTCCGGTCCTGCACTCCCGCACTCCTGAGTGTACCGCCCAGTCTGGCTCCAATGGGCTCACCTTTATTATCGTCCATTTTTGTCTGTTTGTTTTGTTGAGACGGGGTGTCCTTGTGTAGCCCTGGCTGTCTTAGACCACCTCTGTAGACCAGGCTGGCCTGGAACTCAGAGATCTGCCTGCCCCTGCCTCCCAGGTACTGGAATTAAAGCTCTCCTGTGCCCACCCCGCGCTGCCCCCTGCACCACTGTGCTGTGGGCTGGCAAGGGGCAGCCCAGCTCTCCCACAAGGTACAGGGCCCTGAAGCTGATATATTCTAATCCAAACTGATTTTTTTTTTTAACTCCCTATGACTCTGAAAGAAAATGAAGTGTTTCCAGAAAGGCAGCTGCATCCAAGAGGCAATCCCTGTATGTTATGATATTGGCATCTAAGTGAGTCAGCTCACATGCCGTGGCCTAGGTCCCCCTCAGGTCTGTTCCCACCAGTCTCCATTTAAATATGACCACCATCACAGACATCAGCTGGAGGGTAAACTGATCTCCCACAATGCTTTGGGCCCGGAGCTGTAAACAGGTAAGGTGCATCCTGGCTCGCTTTGGGTGGCTGGCATTCCAGAGAACGCATCTCAGCGAACCAGGTTCTGCCACACCTGCAGCTTGGCTTCAGGCCACCTCCCTGACACTGTCTTTAACAGATGAGGTATTGCCTGCCTTGTGGCAGCAGCCATCCCGACACTCATCACCAGAAGTGGGAACAGAAGGAGCCTAGCTGAGTGCCTGGTACAATATGAGCAGCACAAAATGGTGGCCAAGACCCTGGACCCCGGCGATGAGAAGATGATTCAAGTTCCAGCTTTTCTGACTCTATTGACTGTGTGGCCTCAGGCAAGTTAATGGACTTCTCTGTGCTAGTTTCCTTATATGTAAGGTGAAGTTATAACAGACTTACTTCCTGGGACAGTCTCTGCTACACAGCCAACGCTCAACACACGCTAGCTGCTATTATGATGCTTATGGCTGTGTCTGTTAACTGACTATGGACAGAGGACCTGTATTTCCCATTGGGAAGTGTTGGAACATGTGATAAAGGAATTGGGTGGATGGTAGGGTTTCCCAGGCAGAAACGGATGACTCATGCAGCTTGGGGTTCCTCATTCTGGGCATTCCAACCATCCTCCTAATTACCCTACAGGGCTGATTCTGGCCTGACCTGCAGGTCTGTGACTTTTCCAGGTTTTAAGATAGATCAATCAAAGCTAGGGCCTGTCTGAGTCCAAAGTTCGAGGTCTCAACACTCTGCTCTTAGCCCTCCCTCCCTCCTTCTGTCCTTCCCTCTTTCCTCTTTTTTTTTTTTTTTTTGTTGTTGTTGGTGAGACCTGAGTCTCACTATGTAGCCCAGTCTGGCCTGAAACTCACAGAAATCCACCTGCCTCTGCCTCCCAAGTCCCAGAATTAAAGGAGTGTGCCACTATGCCCAGAACCACATTTTTTTTTTTTTTTTTATGTTTTTTGAGACAGGGTTTCTCTGTAATTTTGTGCCTTTCCTGGAACTCACTTTGTAGACCAGTCTGGCCTCGAACTCACAGTGATCCACCTGGCTCTGCCTCCCGAGTGCTGGGATTAAAGGCGTGCGCCACCACCGCCCGGCCACATTTTTTCTTAATGGCAAGTCCTTGTGGAGACCTGTCTTCCCCATTTCTCTCCTGGACTCCAGGGAAGATGCATCTGTCATCCATCCACATAGCTGCCCAGGCTGACAGGCTGACCCACCGAGGCTGTTCTATAAACCACGGCCTCCAGGATCCTAGCCCAGGTTTGCTGGACCGGGATTTGTAAAGAGAGACCCCAGTGGGGCAGGGGGGGGGGAGGTGCAAGCAAAGAAATGTGTTCAAGGCTGAGACAGAGCTCCCCAGGGATGTCTGGTAACCAGCCAGGCCTGGGGACCACCACAAACTCTGGCCCGTCTTTTGACAAAGATAGAAACTGAGGCACTGAAAGAGAGCGCCTGACTTGTCTGACATCAAATGTGAGGACGAAGCTGAGCTGGATCCCAGGTCTCGCGATCTTCATTGTAGCTGTTCTGCACATCACCCATCCCTCCTCCAAGAACATGGTAGTGGCCACGAGGGAGATGGAAATGACAGGCTTCCATGGAAAGATCAGAGAACAAGAAAATCATACCGCCTTGGCTTTGAAATAGACCCAACTCTGCATGGGAGCTACCTAGGTGGGATGGAATCACTGAGGAATGTCACGGCCAGTCCTTGCTCTCTCCACAGTGAGCAGACTTTCAGGACTCCCACACGGGTGTATCCAGCCTCACCGATTGGATGGAATTAAAATGAAACCAGCCCTTTCATTCTCTTCCTATGTCTCTCCCTGGCACCTGCCTTGGCCTACAGGGTGACAGGGTCATCAGGAGTGTGTTAAAGCAGAGAGAGGGCACTGGCTGAGAAGCCAAGACGCCAGTGAGGTGGTTTAGAACATGCTACCATATAACCCCATGCCTCAGTTTCCTTGTCTCCAAAGAGGAGACGGAAATGCTGCTGGCGGCCACCTGCTGAAAGCGAGCCATTGTATGTTAGTCACTGGTCCAAGCTTGATGTGGCCGAGTTCATTTGCTCCTCCTAACGGCCAGGAGGCAGGTATTACTGTCACCCCACTTTACAAATGAGGAAAAATGTGTGTCCTTTTAGTGCCGATGAGACAATTGCCTGGGAAAACACACGCGAAGGACTCGGCACAGCACTAGGGCAGAATGAAAGCTCAACACTCGTGACTTGTCGAGATTCTTATCATCACTCAGAGCTAAAAATAAGTCGTGGTTCTTCCTAGCAGTGTGCTACATGATCTCAAGTATGTCACTTCCCACCATTTGGCTCCATTTCCCATAAAATCAGAGTGTTCGATGATCTCTAAGTCTCCTTCAGCCCAGGGTGTTATCAGTCTCGACTGTGAGGGTTATCTTAAAAAAAAGTATTTATTTAATTTCATGTGCATGTGTGTGCACCCGAGAATATGTACAGGCACCACATATATGCATGTGGAAGG
This sequence comes from Peromyscus californicus insignis, assembly GCF_007827085.1. Lineage (NCBI taxonomy): Eukaryota > Metazoa > Chordata > Mammalia > Rodentia > Cricetidae > Peromyscus > Peromyscus californicus. The sequence continues at coordinate 18,939,974 of NW_026294573.1, read as the reverse complement.
TCAGAAGAGGAGCAGGATGCCCTGGATCTGCCATGTGGCTACTAGGAACTGAACTTGAGTCCTCTGCAAGAGCAGTAAGCGCTCCTAACCACTGAGCCATCTCTCCAGCCCCTGTGATGGTTCTCTGTTAATTGTCAACTCGACACAACCTAGAGTCACCTGGGAAGAGAGTCTGAGTGAAGGAGTGTCTAGATCTGGTTGGCCCAAGGGCATGTCTGTGAAGACCTTCTTACGCTCACTGATGTGGGAAGAACTGCCCACTGTGGGTGGCACCATTCCCTAGATTTGGGTCCTGGGGAAAGGGAGATAGCGAGCTGAGCACTAGCATGCATGCATCCTTTGCTTTCTGATCTTGATTATGGATGTCATGTGACCAGCTCCCTCAAGCTCCTGCTATGAGGGTCTGTGACTTGGAATTATGAGCTTCTCCCTGCAGTTGCTTCTATCACAGTGAAAGGAAATGAAACTAAGAAACCAACTAATTCAGAAAAAACAACAAGCTTTAAAAACGATTCCAGTCTTTATATGTTTAGGAACACCGAAATCTGATGCTAAAACCTTTTACCTATTCATAGGAAACAATCTGAAACACACCCAAGGAAATAATCTGAGATGAGCACCAGGGTTGGCACTCAGTCATGTTCACAGTTCATCTCATCCCATATTCTAAACACCCTGAGTGCCCACCAACAGGGAAGCCGTCATGCAAATTCCCATATAGCAGCTCAACAGGTGACTAGCAGACATTCTGGCAGCATGCTTTGCGGGGAAGTATTCCACCATCAGTGCCATGAGGAAGTAGTCCACCAAGAAGGGGAACCGAAACAACCAAGATCCAAAACCTTCTAAACAATGTGGCACCAGGTCTTAAAATACTAGAAAAAAACAAGGTAGACTAAGACGTGAACAGAGAGGCTCTCCAACTAAAACCCAAATCTTCTAGACTGGAGAGATGGCTCAGTGGCTAAGAGTACGCACTACTCTTACAGAGGACCTGGGGTCATTTCCCAGAACCCATATGCTGGCTCACAACCATCCATAACTCCAGATCCAGAGGAAACACTGCTTTCGACTTCCTCGGGCATGGTGTACAGACATATATACATATACATAAAATAAAACAAATATTAAAAAAAATAAACAAGCTGGGCGGTGGTGGCACATGCCTTTAATCCCAGCACTTGGGAGGCAGAGCCAGGCGGATCTCTGTGAGTTCGAGGCCAGCCTGGTCTATGGAGCGAGATCCAGGACAGGAACCAAAACAATACAGAGAAACCCTGTCTCGAAAAAAAACAAAAAACAAAACAAAAAAATAAATAAAAAATAAACAAACCTCAAATCTCCTAACTGGAAGTGTATCCTTTTAAATTCTGCATTTAAGATATGTCTCCACCTATTTTTTTCAACATTTGTATTTATTTTATTAATGTTATTTCAGTGTGTGTGTGTGTGTGTGTGTGTGTGTGTGTGTGTGTGTGTGTGTGTGTGTGCAGGTGCATGGGCGTGTGGAGGTCAGAGGTCAACCTCCAGAGTTCTCATCGCTTGTTCTCCATCTCATTTATTGAAGCCAGGTTTTTTGCTTGAACTCAGAGCTGGCTGACCTGACCAGTCTAGCTAGCCAGCTTGCTCCAGGGATTCCCCTGTCTCTGCCTCCTGTGTCCTGGGATTATAGGCGGCCTACCAAAATTGCTTGGCATTTACATGAGTGTTCTGGATCCAAACTCTGGCCCTCACCCTTGTCCAGTACCTCACTCTCCTGCCTGAGCCATCTCCCCAGCCCTGTTTTTATCTGTTTGAATGAGCATTTCTTTTCTTTGGATTCCAGGTTGTACTGTATGTGTGGAGGACCTGCCTGACTCAGCTGGCGATTGGCATACAGACGCGGGACACACCTGTGAGGCCATCCAGCTCCTATGTCCCTCTTGTCAGAAACCCACAAAATTCCCAAAGGAAAGTGAAGCGCTTGCCTTGTAGGAGAAGGAGCCCTCGCTGCTACTCAGGCTCATGGAGCTGCTGGTCGGTGGGAGCTGCTGCAGCTGCAGACCTGCGCTGTGGGCCCCGTCCATGGCTGTCTAGTGGCACATCTTGCCTGGCCGGGCGCTGGGGCTGCTGCTAGGCAGGGTGCAGATTGGAAGCCATCTCTCCCAGGGTCCACCTCCTTCCAGCAGCCTCCCAGGTCTCTTCCTCAGCAAAATGCGTTCTCTGGGCTCTTTTGCTTGATTCACAGCCTTCTCTTCAGGTTCCCCAAGAAAGGGGCAGCTCGTGTGTCTCTCCCAAGCAGAAGGGCGAGGGCGTGTCTTCTGACTCTGGCCAAGCTCTGGGTGGTGGAGAAGGACATGAAAAATTCATGCACATGAGACATAGCACCCAACTGCATTGCTTGAGAATGCTTTTCACGCAAAGCATGACTGGCCACCCAAAGGGGACCCTGAAGGCATGATTATCGGGCCTCTGACCTTCTGAATAAAGAGATATTCCTTGAAAAGCTTTATCCCTGGCCCTTAGACATCCCATTTCTTCTCCTCCTCCAGGACAAGATAAAAAAAACCACCTACATCCACTTCTCCAGGTCTCCAAAATCAATAAATAGATCCTATGAGCAGCATCAAAGAGGAGCCATCATTGGGTGTGGCAGCACATGCTTGCAATCCCAGCACTCAGGGGAGGCTGAGGCTGAGGCAGGAAGAACTATGGGATAGCCTGGGCTATATAATGAGGTCTTGTCTTAGAGCAAACCAAATGAACAGTAACAACAATAAGACTCAAACCAAATCAAACACCAAATCATGGGGTTTTCAACTTAGGAAGGAAAGAATGTGAAGAAAATCCTGGCATGGAGGGAGGGGGAGGGACACTGAACTGGGAGGTGGGACCAGATGTCCATGTCAGTTTGGCTGTGGGTGACTCAGCGTCTTATCTGTAAAGTGTGGATAGTCATGTGGCTTCAAGTAGGATGACAATCACCTTGTTAATGTCATTGGACTGGTGTTTTCAGTGTTTCTCAAACTTCTCCCAAACATAGAAAAGGAAATGTGTACCAAGAACTCATGGTCAAAATCCTACCACCATAGCCAAAGGTTCTGTGAAGTCTTCTTATGCTTAGAGAAAAAAAAAAAAATGAACATACAAACAAAATAACCCCTCCCCAAAGCACCAAACAAAATCCTTACGGATTTAGATTCTGTTGTATAATCTGTTTATTATGTTCTCTGTTGTAATCATTTATTATCGTCGTGGATGTGTGTGTATGAGTGCCATCATGTGCCTGTGGAGGTTGTGGGAGTCGGTTCTCTCCTCCCACAGTGGGTTTCAGGGATTGAACACAGGCTGTGTTTGACGAGTGCTTTCACCGCTGACCCACCTCACTGGCTCTGAACTGCTTTTGATCTGGCATGTGCTACCTTGGGTACCCTTGACCTGGTTACTCAACTTAGTCAGTTTCCTTAGCCATAAAATATGGCTCATGTTGTTTCTATCCCACAGGCTGCAGTAAGAATCTGATGGAATGTGGCATGTAAAGGTGACATCGTAGATGGCCGGCAGGTGCCAACTGCCACAAGCATTACTTTATTTAGTTCTTATTTTCTAACACTCTTTATTGTGTGTATGGGCATGCACGCATGCATGCATGACATAGCACACACGTGGAAGTCAGAAGACAACTTTGTGGAGTCCGTTCTTCCCACCCTACATGTTGGTCCTGGGGACTGAACTCAACTCATCAAGCTTAGCAGCAAGTGCCCTGACCCACTAAGCCAGTAAGGCCCATTCCCCAATTTAATCCTGTAGTTTATTCATATATATACACGTTCCTATCTCCCAAGTGTGCACCTGAGAAAGAGTCGAGGGCTCAGCATGTGCTAAACAGTCTCTGCCAAGGCCCAAGCTTCAAAACACTGTGTATCCCGTAGTTTCTAGTTCCTTCTGCCCCATGTTCCGTGCCTAGGAATGTCAATGGCGTGCACTCACGTCACAAGACAGACATCATGCCAGCACCTACAAGATGCCAAATGCAGGTTTAGTACAAGGCAGCCATAAAGACCTGTACCTTGTCAAAGGGCCGATAGTTAAATCATTGCTGCTGCTCCCATTTGAGACAGTATTCCTGCCCAAGACACGGCCATCAGGGAACTCGTTGACTCTGTTTCTTACCTGTAAAGCCCAATGAATATAGGATTGCCCAATGTCTGTGAAGGCATAATTACTTGTCACTAGATTGCATGTGTGCAAAAGCAATGCTATGTCTCTATCTCTGTCTTGGCATCATTAATGTGAGGGTGGTCTAGGGCTCCTTCTACCTGGGAGAGACCTAGAGCTGTATCCAGTCTGGAGTTGAAGGGGCCCTGGATTGAAGGCACCAGTCAGGTCCCCTGCTTCCTCTGGAGACCTAGCTCAGAGCCTGGCAAGGTGACTTGCATATATACCCACTCCTGACTAAATGTAGAGCCCCTGATATACTGCAGTTAAAAAAAAAAAAAAGACAAAACAAAACAAAAAAAGCCTTATTCAGGACGCATGACCACAAACAGATACCCGGCCCCACCCACAGGATGTCAGACAAAGCAAACAGGCCTTGGGGACCAGCTAGGAAGAACAGCAGGAATTCAGGCCTTCTAACCTTCTTCAGGCCAGCTGGTTCTCTCTCTCTCTCCCTCCTGCCCGTGTGTGTGTATGTGTGTGTGTGTGTGTGTGTGTGTGTGTGTGTGTGTGTGTGTTCACTGGCTTTTAAACAGCAGCTTCAGCAGCTTTCCCTCTCCACCTGCAGAACCCGCAGGGCTCCGAATGCACACAGAGAGGAGGGTCCTTCCTGGGCTAGCACAGAGTCACCCCAAAAGCCTCCGTGGACTCTGCAAGTTGCACCCCCTTATAAGGCTCACATTTTGGCCTGCTGTTTGGTGTTGGTTTCAAAGCACTTTTCCAGGACTGACATATGTCCAAGGGGCACACAGCCAACTCGGTGTTGACAGTCACAGCTCATGGTCATTGACCCAAGAAAGGAAAGAGAAGTCACCAAGTGCCTGCTTCCACTCCAATCCCCCGGCCTCATCAATGAATCACTCCTTAATCCCACCGAGCAAGTTTTCCAGAGAGAAAAACAGAGCCTCACGGGCATGAAAAATAGTCAGTTTAGAAATTAGCTGTAACTGAAAACAAGGGTGTGTGTGTGTGTGTGTGTGTGTGTGTGTGTGTGTGTGTGTGTGTGTGTGTGTGTGTGTGTGCAGGGAGGTCTTGTCAACACCTGACGATTTAGTTTGACTAGAGAATATCGGTTTCATGCCAAGCTTTCCCTTCCCGAGGCTTTTGAGCACCGAAGGGTGGCATTCTCGGGTCCTTTCCCATTGAGCTGGACATTCGAGCGCCCGAGAGACACACCTCTGTTCCAAGCACACGGCTCCGTCCATCCATCTGTGAGCTGCACCGGCTATTTCCAGCATGCTGGAGCCGGCAGTGCCTTCCACTTCCTCGTCTGGTAACGCCCAGAATCACCTTCATTAAGGCAAACCCGTGCCCACTCTCCTTGCAAATATGGAAGAAAAAAAAAATCGGAGGCAACAGGACCCAAGCCAACAAGGCTGGCCACAGCAAGGGAGATCGAATTTATATACTAGGGGGTTGTCAGATAGCTAAAAATGCGCTGCTTTTCCTAAAACATCAAGCCTGAATTTAAGTTCCCCTTCCCTCAGTCTTGACCACGACTCACCCGCGGCGTTGCTTCTAGATCCACCTATCCCAGGTTCCGGAGAAGCGACCGGGACACTCCGTGCCACCCCGAGGTACAGCCTCCTGGATCCCTTCCCAGCTCCGAGTTGCCAGGGGGCTGCTGTCAGTGTTTTGCTTTCAAAGGTCGAGACTTGATTTGTCACCCTGTCTGCCAGTCCCAAGCTGGCCGAGCTTCTGCGCAGGCGAGTGGCTGTCGGGAGGGGATGGGCGGGATATCCTGAGAAAATTGGCTGCGCCGCCAAGCTCGCTTGAAGCGTAGGGCCGAGACCTGGCGCTCACCTGGAGGAGTCCCCTCTAGTGGCCAAGGGAAGAAGTCCCGACTGCTTTGGTTCCCGGGCTGTGGCAGCTCACCTCCACCTGCCGGACAGGTGGGATGGGCTTGAGCAGTCCGCCGGGTGTCCCCGCAACCTGCGCTAACAACCACAATCCCGGGAGGTGTCCCTGCTGCTTCCCACCAGGTAGTGAGTCCCTCAACATCGACAGCCAGCAGAGCCTTTACGTGTCTCGGGGACCATGCGTACCCCTTCTTCCCTGCGCCTGCGTCCCACCTGTTGGCTGTATTGTATCCGTAATCTCCCAGCACGCCTGCTGCTCAGCAGTCCCAGAGGGCTGTCAATCATCCTAGCCCTACTCTGCGGTTTCCCAGGGGTCCAGCTGTGACCCTGAACCTGCTCGCGGAGCTTCCAGCGCGCACATTTTTTTTCTGCACACGCTATTCGGTTCAGAGCAACCTCTGGGGGAGAGTTTTACGAGGAAATGACATTGGAGCGACCTCGACCATGGGAAGGGGCTCAGGTGTGGGGCCAGTAGAGCTGAGAGGGAGCACTTAAGAGAGGCTGGAGCTGCCATATTGTATTATGGGAGATGCCTAAAGACCAGCTGGGCTGGTGCAAGATTTTTTTTCTTGAGGCGTGGGTGGCAGGAGCTGTGATCAGGGGAACGCGCCGAAGACAGTTTATAATAAAAGGCGTATCCCATAAATTTAAAGGGGCCACCGGTGAGTCCAAGCCGGGCTGCGAAGGCGCACTGTGGCGGCGGTGAAACGGGTAAGGGGCTCTTGGAAAACTGCACGGTTGCCCTTGAGGACTGTGTCATCAACCCTTTCTCACACTCAGGGCGTGGATGGATACAAATACTCAGGTCTATTCCTTGGGGAGGATTTTCTGAGTGAGCAAAATTCCTAAGCCTTTGGTTCTGAGAATTTTAAGGAGTCATCAGAACAACAGCAACAGCCACAAAACCCCAAACTCAGAAACAAAACCCCTAAATAGTTCTCTGCCTCAGGTCCTGGCATAATCAACCCAAACCCTAAAATTCTGGTAGCTTCTCTGCTGATTTTGAAACGGCTCTAACGATTGGCCAACAGCTTTTCACGTTAGAGAAACAGAGGGCATCATTGGCTAGAGTTAGCCATCCGCCTGCCACCGGACCCTGGAATGTTAGGCCAGTGGTTGCCATAGCGACTGAACGGCGAGAGGCTAGACTGACTAGGTAGGAGCCAGCTCCTGTTGGAGGGGCCGGTCCTTGAGGTCGTGAGGAGGACTCAGCGCACTCCATGGGACACCCACTGAGACCTCCGGACTCTGGGTGCGTGCGGAATCTCTGTGACCAACTGGGTGGTGCCTCCAGAGCCAGAGGGTGCCACTTGGGGTGGGGGTGGGGGTCAGTGTATGCCTCAGTGTACCCATCTGAAAAGTGCTGCCAACTATGGTTCGCCTTCCCTTCAGACCCCATGAGTGGTCTGGACATCTGACTCCCCCGTTTCAGTCTTTGAGCGGCACCGGTTCTGGGCTGCACACGGGTAGACCACCAGCAGTTCTGATAGAACCTCTCTGGTACATTGGGTCTTTCTCAGCAAGTCTCCCTTAATCGGGGGCCCCATTTTACCCATCTGTGAAATGAAAGGGTGAGACTGGAATCTTGGGCCACTCGCCAGCTGCTGTAGTTTGATCTAGGCCTCCGACACACTCTCTAATACCTAATGGTCTCCCACTTCCCTCAGGAAGGATGTTTTAGGTTGGAGGAAATCAGTGTAGATTCTAGGCCATTGACCACCCATCACGTGCAGGAGGCTCACCTGGGCAGCATCCTGTCCAGAGTCAGGCCCAACCTATTCTCTACCGAGTGCCTCGGGATTCCATGGAAAACTGGAAAACAAGGTTGACAGTGTTAGCTTTGGGCGGTAGGATAGTGTATTATTTGACATTTTTGTAATTTCTTAAATTTTCTAAAAATCTGATAATTCGCATGAGAAGCAAAATTTCTTTTTTAAATCGCTTGCATTTTTTTTTTTTTTTTTTTAAAGACACTTCTCACTCTGTAGCCCTGACTAGCCGGGAATGCGCTATGGAGGACTGGTCTCAGACTCACAGAGTTCCAGTCACCTCTGCCTCCTGAGAGCTGGCATTAACTAACTAATCCACCACACTAGACTTCCACAATGATTTTTGTTGCCGGTTTTTAAACTAACTTTTGTTTACTTTAAGTCTATAGATATATTGTCTACATAGGTGTCTGTGCACCATGTACATGCCTGTGCCAGAAGAGGGCATCGGATCTCTTGGACTGGAGTTACATATGGTTGTGGGTCTCCATATGAATGCTTGGAATCGAACTTAGGTCCTTTGGGGGGGAAAAAAAACAACCACTGGGCCATCTCTCCTGCACTGTCATTTTGATTTTTGAGATAGGGTCTTAACATATAGCCCAAGCTGGCCTCGAACTCAGTGTGTAGACCAGGCAAACCTTGAACTTCTGATTCTTTTGCCTCTTCTTCTTCTTCTTCTTCTTCTTCTTCTTCTTCTTCTTCTTCTTCTTCTTCTTCTTCTTCTTCTTCTTCTTCTTCTTCTTCCCGAGACAGTGTTTCTCTGTGTAGTTTTGGTGCCTGTCCTGGATCTTGCGCTGTCTGGATCTCAACTAGGCTGGCCTCGAACTCACAGAGATCCGCCTGGCTCTGCCTCCCGAGTGCACCACCACCGCCCAGCTTGCCTCTACTTCTTGAGTGCGTGGATTACAATATGTGCTGCTGCTGCTGCTGCTGCTGCTGCTGATGATGATGATGATGATCACCCCAGGACTTTGTGCTTGTTGGACCATATTCTACCAAAGGAGCCACATCCCCAGCATTCTCAAACTACTTCTGTATTACAGCAGGGCTGCAAAGAGTTCTTACTAAAATAGCAAGGTCACACTGCAGTGTGAGAAGTGAATCCTGAGTGCTTTCAGAGACACTAAAAGATGTTCTAGGGTCATTATTGATCGTTGTCCTGAAATATCTTAATGTCTTAAAGCTGTTGTTAAAATCTTCCGTTATCCAAAAAGGCTACAAATTGCAGCTGTGAAGGTGAATTCAGCAAGGAGCACACGCTGAGGAAGAAAGGTCTAGACAGACCTTTGTTTACTTAGTGCTCCATTCCTAGATGATGTGAGTTCCTTCTGGGGAAAGGGTAGAGTGAATCCTGAGTCTGCCCATGAAAAATTAACTGCTTTAGGGATGAAAGTGTTTGTGCCATTGACAACTAAAACAAAACAAAACAGCCCCAGCCACACAGATTAGAAAACTCTTGACTGTCAGGCAGCAGGTGGCATGATGATGCAGTCCCCGAGGGATGCTCCCTTCACGTAGTGAGGGAGGAGTTTCCGGAGTGCCCCACAGGCTGGACGGGAAGGGAAGCCGACTCTAGCTTTCTGAGTTGAGGTGTATTAGAGATTGCACCTTGGATGGCCACACAGCCTGTTTGTTGAGAGCTTGGTCCCTGGTCTTTGGTGGTATTGGTGTGGGGGGTGGTGAACCTTTATTTGGTGGCATTGGGGTGGGGGTGGTGGATCTTTATTTGGTGGTATTGGAGTGGGGGGTGGTGGACCTTTATTTGGTGGTATTGGGGTGGGGGTGGTGAACTTTTATTTGGTGGTATTGGGGTGGGGGTGGTGGACCTTTATTTGGTGGTATTGGAGTGGGGGGGGTGGACCTTTATTTGGTGGTATTGGGGTGGGGGTGGTGGATCTTTATTTGGTGGCATTTGGGTGGGGGTGGTGGATCTTTATTTGGTGGCATTGGGGATTGTGAACCTTTAGAAGGCGGGTCCTAGAGGAAGGAAGTTGTCACTGGGCAGGTAATCTGGAAGGAGATATTGGGACCTGGTCCTTTCCTGTTCCTTTTTTTTTTCTCCTTCCTGGATGCTATGCAATGAAGAGACCCCTTCCACTATGTTGTGTTCCTGATGTCATGTACGGTGCTGACACAGTCCCTGAGCACCAGGACCAGTGGCTGGGGACCGAAACCCTTGAAGCTGTGAGCCAATGCAAGTCTTTGGTATTTTGTGCCAGTGATAGGAGGCCACCAACATAAGGACATGGAGGTCAGAGTTTAGAAAAGCCGAAGAACCCAGAATATGGGTTCTCCTCTAAAATACCAGAGGAGAAAGTTGCATAGAAAAACCGTTGGCAACCTGAAGAGATCTCTTTGAGTCTTGGCTGAAGAACGACCTCCCCAAGCTTGAGAAGTGTCCAACAAGGTAGCAGGAGGCAGGCCATTTCCTGTGGTCACATAACTGATTATATTCATGTTCCCATAAGCCAGAATGGAGGGACAATGTCAGATAAGGGATGGGCAGACTCTACGGAAGTGTCATGCCTAGTGACTGAGGGTGTGGTTCAGTTGGCAGAGTCTTGCCTAGCATGCATGTATGAATCCCTGAATTTGATTCCCAGTACCACATACAGGGGCATGGATGGTGGTGTATGCCTGCAATCCATCAGTCAGTAGAGAGAGTGGCAGAAGGATCAGAAGTTCAAGGTCATCCTTTGCTGTATAGTGAAATTGCCAGCCCGGGCTATAAGAGACACTGTTAAAAGGAAAAAAAAAAAAAGTATCACACCTTACTAGTGAAGATAAACTTATTCCAGAATAAAAGTTTTTCTGAATCTTTCAAAGTTTGAAAACTTGCAAGGGTCAAATGAATCTTCAAGTTACTAAAAATAAAGCCAGGAGCCTGAACAGATGAGCACTGGCTGCTCTTCCAGAGGTCCTGAATTCAATTCCCAGCAACCACATGGTGGCTCACAACCATCTGTAATAGGATCTGATGCCTTCTTCTGGCATGCAGGTGTACATGCAGAGCACTCATACATAAAATATAAATAAATTTTAAAAAGGAGTCAGGAATACCTTTGAATGTGAAAGAATGGCATTTTCATACAATCTAGACCCAGTACAAAGATCCAGGACAATGTGACCCCAAGCAGGGGAGCAGTGTGCCAGCCATGACACACGTGACAGAATCAGCAGAAAAGGGCCTCCACAGAAGTGTTGCAGGAGCTGAGGGAGAGCACGGTCATCCCGAGGCTGGACAGGAAGGTCTTTTTAAAAACAGAAAGAGAGGAAAAGATGCTGCCTAGGGGTGCAGGGACGGGTTAGTTTTCTCTGCTGGTTAAAGAATTAAAAGGCAGTAGAGAAGTGTTATCCAGGATCTTGGGGAGTCCCACCAGATCCCCATACATATGATAGCTGGGTAATCAGGGCTTCTTCTTGGGGGTCTCAGTTTCATTAAGAATTTAAGAATGAACATAACTGCCGGGCGGTGGTGGCACACGCCTTTAATCCCAGCACTCGGAGGCCGAGGCAGGCGGATCTCTGTGAGTTCGAGGCCAGCCTGGTCTACAGAGTGAGTTCCAGGACAGGCACCAAAGCTACACAGAGAAACCCTGTCTCGAAAAACCAAAATAAAAATAAAAAAGAATGAACACAACACAAGCTCGAGGACTAAGACCTGACTCAAACTGAAGCTTGGGACAACGTGTTAGAGTTTGAAAGGAGAAGCCCAGGTGAGCCGTAAACCTCACAGCTGCCCGGAGGGGAGGAGCAGGATGGAGGAGAGAAGCGGGGATGGAGGTCAGTGACATGGCAGGGGCAAGATCTTTAGAAAAGACTAAGGACGCTCAAAGCATTAGGGAGTTTTAAAGCACACTTGACTCTGGCCGGCATCTGAAAGAAAATGAAGAAATCGTTGCACCTAGGTGGTCAGATCCACAGAACCCCAGGGCGGCTGGTGGGGACTCCACTAGGGGAAGAGGAAACTGTCTTAAGGTACCCCCCTGTCCTAGGGGTGTCCCCTGGACAGGTCCCAGACCTTCTCACTTGATTAACCCTCAAGGAGGAGACAAAAGCCTGTCTCCACCAAGGGGCACATTCCTCCTTTACAGCTCCCACAGGTTGTCCACAAATTGTGAATCCTTGCTCTCAGGAGATGAAGACACAAGGATCCTGGGGACTCCCAGGTCAGCAAGTCAAATCAGTCAGTTCCAGGTTCAGAGTGAGACTCTGTCTGAAAAAATAAAGTGAGCTATTGAGGAAGACAGACAATGTGGATCTTCACATTCATGCATACTTATGTATACACGTGAACACACAGAGGCCATAATGTGGCATCTAGAAATGAAAAATACAATTAAAATGGAAACAATTCAGGTTGTCTGAACAGAGCTCAGAGATTAAACAAGACTGAGCTTCGAAGACAACAGGTGCTCAGCCACCTTTAGGAAAACACCAAATGATCTAACACACGTACAACTGTCATCCCGGAAAACGAGAGCAGAAAAAACTATTTGAAGAAGGAATGCAGAATGTTTTCAGAATCTGATGCAAACCATGAACCTACCGAATCAGGAAATGCAGCGAATCCCAAACATTAAAACCCTGAAGATGATCGTGCCAAGGCAGCATCAAAATCAGATCAACGAGGGGCGGAGGGGTCAGAGGGGCAGAGCACAGAACAGCAGTGGTGGTGGCGGGGGACCTCCAGGGGACATGGCATTGTTCTGATCCGCTTTCTACTGCTGTGATACAGGTCTTGTCCAAAAGCAACTTGGGGAGGAAAGGGTTCTGCTCACAGATCATCATGAAGGGAAGTCAAGGCAGGAATTCAAGGCAGGAACCTATGTGGGGTGTGGTGGTGCACACCTTTAACCCCAGCACTCAGGAGGCAGAGGCACATAGATCTGAGTTTGAGGCTAGCCTGGTCTACATAGTGAGTTCCAGGACAGCCAGAGCATAGTGAGATCCTGTCTTTAAAAAAAAGACAATACAAACAAAATAGGTGAAGGCTGTCGTAGTGACACGTTCTTGGAATCCCAGCACTGGAGAGAGAGAGACAAGAGGAACACTGCAGGTTCAAGGGCAGCCTGGGCTACATAGTGAGATATTGTCTCTAAGACAAAACAACAACAACAATTAGGTGGGTTTTGAAAAAAAGTCACAAAGCAGACTCTGTGAATTCAAGGACAACTTTGTCTACATAAGTAGTTCCAGGTCAGCCAGGACTACACAGACACCCCTGTCTCAAACAAAACAAAACGGCTCCTCAAACAACAAGAGAAGAAAAAGATACAGTGCTCACAGAGGAAAAAAGGTAAGAATTGCAGTGAACTTCTTCTCTGTGACCATGGGGGTCAGGAGATGGGGATGCAGCTCAGAGGGGGAGTGGGTGTCTAGCATGATCAAAGTCCTGAGTTCAGTGTTCAGCACCAAAACAACAGAAAAACACATTTATGGCTGGGGTTATAGCCCAGTGCAGGGCCCTGTCAATCTCCAGTGAAAAAAAGAAAAAGAGAAAAGGAACCACTTTTAAATATGCAGGCACATTTGGTTCAAAACAAAAGGCTGGGAAAAGGTACAGATATTACTAGTAATCAAAAGACAGCTGGAGGAGCTATAATAATAAGAAATGGACAGAACAGGAATATTCCCAGGGATAAAGAGAGGTATTTCAAAAGTACATACAGATCATGTGTGTGCAGGTAGTTGTTAACAGTGCTTCTCCATACACGGAATACACGGAATGAGAACGCGGAACACAGAGATGTGTGGACAGGGATGTGGTACAGGGACCATCAGCACATCCCTGGGTACTGACAGGGTAAATGGGAAATCGGGACAGAAAAGGCTTGAACACCAAGGTCGAGCAGTTTGACCAGGTTGACACTTGTGCAAAATACTGTCCAGCAATATAGAAAAAGGAGAAATCCACAAGAAGAAATCTGGGAGGTCCCCAACTGCTTGGAGGTTAAAAAGCAGACCTCTGCATTAAAAAAACAAAAATAAACAAACAAAAAAAACTGAAAGGAAAAGAACAATGTAACACATTAAAATATGTGATGCCATTAAGACTGCCTCTGTGGACATATTTAAGATAGTAAATATTACTTTACTAAGTGGAAAGAGAGATCTGCGTTTAGTGGTAGAAACTTTCTTCTAAGAGTTTAAAAAAAAAAAAAAAAAGGCATGTGACCCAGAGGAAGAAAGGACATGGAAAAGCTGTTTGCTTTTGAAAATATGGTTGGTCATGCTTGCCAACAAAAGTCTATAAAATATAAATCACTAACATGAGCAATAAAGGAGGGACATTTCCACAGATATTAAAAGGACAATTTGGCCAGTTATGAGAGTGCACACCTTTAAACCCAGCACTTGGGCACAGGCAGGTTGGTCTATATAGCAAAGTGACAAGGATAATCAAAGACCATTACCAACAATTTTATGCAAATGAACCTCCTGAAGAGGAAATGGAAGAATTTCCTTGAAATGTGCTTATTACCAAAGTTCCCTCAAGAAGAAACAGACTAGCCAGGAAGTGGCAGCACACTTTTTTTATCCCAGCACTCAGGAAGCAGAGGCGGGTAGATCTCTGATCAAGACCAGCCTGGTCTACAGAGCTGACTACGCAGAGAAATGCTGTCTCAAAAAACCAACCAACCAACCAAACAAACAAACAAACAAAAACAAAGCCAGAAACAGACAAGAGCCCTGTGTCTATTAAGCAAAAGGACTGTGTCACTGAAAACCTTGCCTCAAGGAAACATCAGGCCTTGACTCCATTTGTGAATGCAAAGAAGAAATATCAATCCAAATATTTGGGGAGGAAATAATGCCAATACCAGGAAATGAAAAGAGAACTAGGGTGGGCAAGATGGCAGGGAAAGACGCTTGCTGCCAAGCCTGATGACCCGAGTTCAATCCCAGGGATCCACACGGGGAAAGGAGAGAATGGACTCCCTCAAATCGTCCTTTGACCTCCAATGTGCATGCACAGACACACAAATAAATGTAATGTTAAAAAAAAGGAGGAAGAAATAAACACTTTTAAATTCATTTTGTGAAGCAAGAGTCAAAGACATTCTAAAAACAGAAGAAAGCTAGCATCTAATAACCATGTGTGTAGGCGAGGACGTCTACATCACGACCAAGTAGCAGTAATTCCAGACATTCGAGCCTGGTGCAGTGGCGCACACCATTAATCCCAGCACTCAGGAGGCAGAGGCAGGCAGATCTCAGTGAGTTCGAGATCAGCCTGGTCCACAGAGTGAGTTCCATACAGCCAATGCTACACAGAGATCTGCCTCGAAAAACCAACCAATCAAACAACAACAACAGAAACTTCGTAGAGCCAAATGTGCTGGCAACACATCTTCATTCCCGGCACTCAGGAAGCTGAGGTAGGAGGATTGCAAGTTCTAGGTCAGCATGGGCTATTAATATATAAAGAGACCTTGTCTCAAAAATCAACCAAACAAGTGAAAAACCAAAAACAAACAAAAAATGTCTAACTAACATCCTAATTAATGTAGAAAGGCCGTGTGCATACCTACTCAAGCTGGTATTAAGATAAATACCTGTTATCATCAGCTCCATCCAGGTGGCTTGGGTGCCCTGTGCAATGCAATGTTATAAGGGAAAAAGTAACGGCCAGACAGATAGAAACGGAGGAAATAAACCCCTTCTTTATGTACAGATGCATGTATGTATTAAAATTTCTAATCTGCAGAGAAGCTTTTATTACTGAAAAATGAGGCTAAGTTGGAGGACACAAGATCAATACATAAAAATCCCCAGAAATAGAGAATTGGAAGTGGACATTTTGGGGGACTGGGGAATGCAGCTCATTGGCATCATACAACCCCCCAGCATCATAAAACAAAAGGCAGTTTGTTTTTTTTTTTTTTGGAGACAGGGTCTCATGTCAAGACTTTTGCAAAATTCCATTTTCAAGACATAAAATATGAGCAGCAGGCGAAACTCTGAGCTCAAGGCCAGCCTGGTCTACAGAGCAAGTTCCAGAACAACCAGGCCTACACAAAAAATCCTGTCTCGAAAAAACAAACAATAGCAAAACAAAAAGAAAGAAAGAAAGAAAAGAAATACGAAACCCCTAGGGTTCCATGTAAGAAAATCTGTGTTGGAATGGGGAGCGGGGCTCATGAGGCAAAGCTGCCTGGGGGCCTGAGTCTGGATCCTCAGGACCCATGAAAAGCAGGACACAGCAAACAAGGCAGACGGTGGGGACTAACGCCCAAGGTTGTTCTCTGACCTTCCCATGTGCACTGTGGCACATACATGCCCCCCACACACACCACACACACCACACACACACCTTGCCGCCGCCGCCGCCGCCAAAACCGCCGCCGCCACCACCGCCACAATATTGATGCACTTACAAGTACAAAATACTGCTGAGAAATGTAAAGATATCAAAATAAATGGAGAGATACACCATATTAGTGGATCAGAATCCCCAAGGATGCTAAGATATTCTCACTGAATTTTTGATGCAATGCCAATCAAAATCTAGCAAGAATTTTTTTAATGAGTAAACTTTTTAGTTTGTGTGTGTGTGTGTGTGTGTGTGTGTGTGTGTGTGTGTGTGTGTGCAGGTGCCTGTAGAGGCCAGAAAAGGGCATCTGATTCCCTGAAGCTAGAGTTCCAGGCGGTTTGAACTGCTCTATGTGTGGATTGTTGGAAAGTGAGCCTGGGTGTTTTGTAAGAGCAGTACATGCTCTAACCACTGAGCAGCCTCACCAGTCCCAGGAAGATTGTGTGGTAGCAGTTGATCTGTTGATGGTAGCATTTGTGTGGCATTGTAGAAAGGCAGTTAGTGTGACAGGAAGCTCAGGAATTGGCAGATGCCAGATCCAGAGGGAAATGACTGTAAAAGCACATGGGAACTTTTTGGGTTTTGGATAACCTTAATGTCTTAGTCTTGGTGGTATATAGCCCAATCACACACATTTTCAAAACTTAGACTCATATCTTTACCACTGAAGAATTTTATGACATGTAGATTATATCTCAGCCAAGCTAAGTTAATAATGAAAATAGCTGGGCGGTGGTGGCACACATCTTTAATCCCAGCACTCGGGAGGCAGAGCCAGGCAGATCTTTGTGAGTTCGAGGACAGCCTGGTCTACAGAGCGAGATCCAGGACAGGCACCAAAACTACACAGAGAAACCCTGTCTCGGAAAAAAAATGAAAATAATATCTAAAGCCTCAGTGGCTGTATGTAGCGGTGAGGGTGAACTTGTGTGGCCTCCTTAATTCCGTCAGTATGTGTGCTTGGAATCTGCGGTGGCACAGCATTTGGTGCATGTCAGCTTCTGCCCCACAAGATCTCTCAACCTAACCCATCATTAGCACAGAGCTGACTGTGGATAATGACCCCTGAAAATGCTGTATCTTATTTCAGGTGTTTAGAAGAATGCGAGGCTGAGGTTTTCCTCAAACGGATTGAACATGCTCCAGAGCTTCGCTAACATGGACAGCATTCTCCTGAAAGATGAAGACCCTGGCAAACAGATCAAGCATGGCGACAAAGTACAGAAAGGTGCAGTGGATTTAAATCACAGTATGCCCACTCTATGTAAGAGCACAGTCGGGAGGATTAGGAAACCCTGGGTGTTATCCACAAGGCCATCCTCCGAGAGTGTATCAGATGGATTGCCTTCAGCCCTGCTGACCCCAGAGTGTAGATGGGGAGAAACTGTAGGAAGGGATGAATGAATGGGAAGGTGGCTGTCCCTTCAACAACAAAACGATAATGAGCTATTTCCGAATGCCTGGCTGCTAGGAGCCATCCCCGCCAGTGGATGGGTCCTGCAGAGGATGTAAGGAGTCGGCGGGGAAGGAAGTGAGCCAGGCTATGGTGGTCAGGAGAATCTTGCAGCCTGACTGACTAGCAGCCAGAGTGTTTTTATTATTATTATTATTATTATTATTATTATTATTATTATTTATATAGAATTTAGTTAGCAGGGATACATTCATGATGTTCCAAAACATAGATCATACCATTTTTGATTTTGGACATGTGTTTCACTTCTTTTTGCTCATCTTTTAGGGGGATAGTATGTTCAGGACTTTCCTGGACTTTCCTATGACTCATAAGGAATTTTTTATCAACCCAATATCCTCAAATTGTACAAATATTAAAAGTGCCCCAAGTATGTAACAGGTGGAGGTGAAAACCAAAGGTGGCCTGGCAGCCATCATGGGGCTCAGCTCTGGTGGATCTTTGTCATCATTAATAAACTATGACAGAACAGAATTATTATTTCCAATCATTTCCCCTCAAGTTTTGACATCATTAATAAACAGAGTTATCACTCTTACTCATTAACCCCATAACCCAATTTTTGAGAATCTAGAGGCACATGGCAGCCTGTGCTCAGGCTGGTTGCTTTGGTTGCTTCAAGGACACTAGACCAAAACAAAAATCTTCAAACCACCCCAGGCATTTTGCCATGTCTCAAGCAGTGTGTTATTAACTCTTAGTGGTCAGAGTGCCCAGGAAAAATCCCCAGGCTAAAGCTGCTGCAGTTATTATTTAAATTCTGGCACAATGTTCACATTTATATCCTTATAGAATTTGTCTGTATATCTAATCCTGGCATTCTGTTGTTCCTTGGTTATATGACATTATAATGGCTCTACATGAGCTAACTTCTAAGAGAGGTCTTGACACCTCATACTTTTATCATCTTTCCATTCCATACTTTGCTCATCAATATGTCTCTATGTAGGGCAGAGTTGTATGCCACGTAATTGTCTGAGTGTAAGTGGGAAGAGGCTTGTAATCTGAACTGTGGACAATTCCTCTAGCCCACTGAATCTTATTGACCTTTTTGAATTTTACTTTGTTTTGAATATCTTGTTCCTGTGTAAGTACAGGGACAAATGTTTCAAGAATGTCTCATAGCCTCATGAAGAGACCTCTGACTTCTTTATGTGTCACAACCTCCAAGGCATAAGGAAGACCTTCAAGTAGATAAGGATATCTCCTTCAAAGTGGGGGCAGGGGATAGTATGTTCAGGACTTTCCTGGGTAAGCTTAGAAGCAACATTCCTGGGAGAAGGCATAAATGACTCATAAGGAATTTTTCATCAACCCAATATCCTCAAATTGTACAAATATTAAAAGTGCCCCAAGTATGTAACAGGTGGAGGTGAAAACCAAAGGTGGCCTGGCAGCCATCATGTGGCTCAGCTCTGGTGGATCTTTGTCAAGCAGCTGCTCTGGCTTTATGACTTCTGCCATTCCATTCAGACATGGCTGTGCCATCCGGCAAGAGTCACATTCTTCGGTTTTAATTGTATAACAGGTCTTGCTTGCTTTATTTCTGACAACTAAATTCTTACTGCAAGTTCTCATTCATTTAACTTTTTTTCTGGGTTTATAGTTGAAATATGTTCCTTGTAGGCAGCATCTAGTTGGGTCTTTCTTGTCCAGTCTGACAATTCCTGTCTTTTAACTGGAATGTGTAGACCACTTAACGTTTCATGTGGTTAGGAATGTGTAAGTCTGTTGATTTGTGACTTCCTTTCTGTCCTATCTGTTTATTCTCTATTGGTTCACTCTTTTCTATTGAATATTTTAATTTTTAAAACATTTATTTTATTTTATATGTTTGGGCTGCATACCATGTGAATTCAGTGTTTGAAGAGGCCAGAAGAGGGTGTTTGATCCCCTGGAACTTTAAATACAGATGGGTGTAAGCTGCCATGTGGGTGCTGGGAATTGACCCTGGGTCCTCTGGAAGAGCAGCCCATGCTCTTAACCTTTCAGCCATCTCTTCAGTCCCATTTTAATTTTTTTTTTTTTTTTGGTTTTTCGAGACAGGGTTTCTCTGTGTAGCTTTGCGCCTTTCCTGGATCTCGCGCTATAGCCCAGGCTGGCCTCGAACTCACAGAGATCCGCCTGCCTCTGCCTCCCGAGTGCTGGGATTAAAGGCGTGCGCTACCACCGCCCGGCCCATTTTAATTTTTAAAAATCACACATTTATTTTGTACGTGCATGCGACGAGGCACATGGACAAGAGAACAACTTTGGGAGTTGCTTCTCTCCTTCCACCATGGGGTTCTTGGGACCTGAACTCAGGCTTGGCAGCAAGAGCCCTTGCCCACCGAGCCATTATCTGACCCTGTATTGAACTTTTGTTTTTAATCCAAAGAGGACAGTTTTATTGGTGCTTAAAAGAAAAGCCCTAGAGCAGACAAGCAGTAAATCTCAGCAGCTGCCAGGAGGAGGACAGAGAAGAGCAGGAGAAAATGCCACACTGGCTTCATGTCATCAGGCAGCGTGTGCGTGTGCGTGTGCGGTGTGTGTGCGGTGTGTGTGTGTGTGTGTGTGTGCTGTAGAGAAAGAGTAAGGAAGTCTAAACTACTAATATAAGTATACTTTTGTTCTGGCCAGAATCCACGAGAAAGACATAGAAAAAGGAAAAGGAAAAGTGGTATCTTTCTGAGTCACAAAGGTGGGCAGACCCCCTGAACCTCATGGCCGCTAGTAAGGACTGCCTATATTGAGTTCTCTTTTGTTAACTCACTAGGATAACTGTTTGTTTGGTTGTTTATTTATTTTTTGAGACTGTGTCTCATAAGTTCCAGGCTGGCCTTGAACTCAATATGTAGCCAAGGGATGACCTTGGATTTCTAATCCTCTGGCCATCACACCTGGTATTATGTGGTGCTGGGGATGGAACCCAGGGCTTGGTGCATGCTAGGGAAATACTCTACCAGCCGAGCTCCATCTGCAGCCTGGGATGACTCCTCACAGCGTTTTCCTAGCGGCCGCACGGAGCAAACACTGGCAGCGTGGCGCTCATGCTGTCCTATTTCTGTTGTTCAGGTTTTACCGCTGCGTACCCAACTCAAGCCTCCATTCCTTATAAATACAGAATGTCAATAATCCCAGAGTCAGAAAAAAAGGGATTTAACAGCCAAGCCAGGAGATTCTATCACAAAAAGGTAAATGACATTGCCTTCAAAATTCTTTGCTTGGATTTTAGCTGCTGTGTTTCTCTGTGAACAGCAGAGGGCAGGATCACCCAAGGAGCTGCCCCATCCTCCGAGGAGGCACACTGTCAATATGGTAAGAGCCAGCCTGAAATTGATGGATTGATTGATCGATCTGCTTATTTGCTGTGTTGGGGATTCACCCCAGGACTTTGCATATACTATGTGCTTGGAAAACATAACCAGGGGTCTTGCTATGTAGCCCAGGCTGACTTTGAACTCAGGGTCCTCCTTCCTTGGCCACCTGTGTGTTTGAATTGGAGGAATGTGCAATCACATCCTGTAGCCAAAATTATGTTTAATTTTAAAAGAATAAAAATACAAGATCTTCCAAAGCATATGTACATGTAGGAGACGATAAAAACCACCCCACTCTGATCTATCCGAGTGAATGACATAATCCCCCAGCTAACACATGGGTAGACAAGTTTCTAATAAACTTATAGTTGTGTTTGTGATGAGCTCCCCCATTAAAAATTTCTGAAAACAACAACAAAAATAAAATAAAATTCATTTAGCAATGTCTTATTGTTACTGCGGGGCCTGGTAAGACAAATTAGCAGGCAAAAGTGCCTGCCACCAAGCCTTGAGCCCTGAGCCCCATGGTGGAGAGTAGCCAATCCTTTTTTTTTTAATTTTTTTATTTTTTCGAGACAGGGTTTCTCTGTGTAGCTTTGGTGCCTTTCCTGGAACTCACTCTGTAGCCCAGGCTGGTCTTGAACTCATAGAGATCCACCCGCCTCTGCCTCCTGAGTGCTGGGATCAAAGGTGTGCGCCACCACTGCCTGGCGCCAATTCTTTTAAAAGTTGTCCTCTGATCTCCACCCGTATGCCATGGTATGTGCACACACATGAGTAAATAAATAAATGCAATTTAAAAATAATGCTATACTTGGCTTTCTCTATCTATCCCCTTTTCTCTAGATCTCCAAGTCTGGGAAGTTCTGGTTGTTTCCTGGCCAACCTTCAACTTATTTCTGGGGTTTGACCTTCTCCTTTCCTACCAGCAGGGGGCAGTAGCAGCTCACAGGCATCCCGTAGAGGCTTCACCTCTTCACATTCCTCCTTTTAAGCAGGACCCAGAGAGTAGCATGCCTTTGGAGAAGTGGCCATCCCAGTCACCTTCTGCTGCATTCTGTAGGTGACTGTCATCCTCCCACCTTCCCTAGATGGCAGAGAAGGGGTGGGAGGACCCCGGTTCTGAACACAGGTGAGGGATACCGTCGACCCCCGCCGCAGAGCCCTCACCCCAAGGACTCTTCCCTTGTGAGCTGGAATGCGGAACTAGAGAGTGGATTAAGTTCTTTTAACCTCTGAATTACCTCAGGATTCTATGAAGCCTGCAATAAGGAATACAGCACACACATATTTTAGAATCAGTCACTGGTAGCTTTGCTCAGGATGATAAATATTTGCTCAGACGTTTTTCCTTTTTCTCTAGTTTCTCTGTATTTTAGCTGTCAGCCTCTTCCCCACTTAGCTGGGTGGGTTCCCATGGATCTGCTTTAATGATAGTGTGTTAGCTGTCCATGTCCAGGGTGTTTGCAGCTTAGTTTCCAATAAAAAGAATAGTAGCTGTCACTGACCAATCCCTAATATGTGTCAAAGCATTTTTAGATCGTATCACTGCTCTCTAGAACAATGCGAAAAGGAAGGTTTGGTGTCTTCATTGAACATAAGAGGAAACCGAGGCTTAGGGAGGTTAAGTGACCCACCCTCGGTCACCAACCAGGGTTTGCCACATAAGAGGCTTTAAATAAATATTTGCTGAATCAACGTTGAAAGAATTAGACCTCAACCCAGGCGCAGCTCGATCCAAAGCTTCTCGCTCTTTCCACACGGGCCACGCCTGCCTTTGTGGCCTTCGAGGCTGTAAAGTTGGTTGATGAAAGTCAGCATGCTTCTGGAATAGCCTTGGCAAAACAGACGGATCTCCAGGGAGGGCAATAAATGCTCCTTGCCGGGGCTCCATCCCACGTGGCAAGCTCTGAAGACTGATCCAGGAGCTCAAAGTACCGTGTGAAATCCTATCATGTCTCCTGCCCAGGGAGCTGGCATGGCCACCAGCCAGAACTGCAGCCACATAGATACAGGCAGAAACCACTCAGAAGTTTGGTTCCAAAGTGTCCAATGTGGTCATATCCATTTGATGCAAAAGCTTTCATCTGAGCCTTGGAAAGCTTTTTTTTTTTTTTTTCAAAAGCATGGGTCGATACAGACCCAGCTCTCTGTGTTCTCTGTCCCTAGCTAGCAGCCCTGAGAGCGGTCACCTGTCCTTTTGGGCATCGGTTTCCTCATCTGAAACGTAAAGGTTGGGGCTGTGTAATTCCTGCGGAGTTATATAATCCCCATGTCCTAAGCATGGAGAATCCACTCCTTCCAAGCTCCCTGCCCATCATTCTCATTTCTCCCGGGGGAAATGAGCGTGGAGAAGTAACGCGCTTGCGCGGCATCACCCAGTAATTTAGTGAGACAATGCAAGTTAACAACAGATTCGAAACCTCCCCGACCTCGCCACCCTTCTTAAGACAGGAGGCGCACACACCCTGTGCTGAGCCCACACCCGGTCATCTGCTCACCTTGGAGCTGTGACCCACTTAGCCTGGCTTTACCACGGTGCCCTCAGAGGCAGGCACTCACATTTACTGCAGCTGAGCCTCGGGGCCAGTTTATATTCCTTATAAGAATCCCACCTCCATGGTGCCAGTGAGATGGCTCAGGGGTCAAGGTATCCCCTGGCAAACTTAACGATCTGAGTTCATCTCTGGGGTCCCCGTGGAAGGACAGAAGTGACTTCCTCAGGTTGCCCTCTGGATCTCTACTCTCATGTGCTGGCACGTGCACACCCTTGCATACACTTTTTTTTTTTAAAGTAAAGGAATCTCACCACATGGGGTGTGAGGGTCCTGCACACACTTGTGTCTAAATTGGCACTTTAGATTGCTAGGAATAAACTTTATGATTATTTACAAATGTGCAGCTACCTTTACGTTCCTGAGGAGACTTGCCTCTAGGTGACAAAGGCCTCCCTGTCCAGCAACCCCTTGGACATTTTCTTCCCTCTCTCCCAACTTCAGCTCCATCTCTCCCATTTTCTCAAGCTATGTAGCTGTAAGGGCAACACCTAGTGTCTCTGCATCTGTTCCTCCTCTTAAAAATCAGAGTGTTACACTAGATTAGCTTTTCCTGGGAGTGACGATTGCATGCCACCCACCTGCTGCCTTCCATTTGAATGAATACATGTGGGCAGGACGGGAACACTGTCTTCTAAGTGGGCACCATTTAAGTTGCATGATGAAGGGGCTGAAGAGATGGCTCAGTGGTTTGGAGTATTTGTGGCTCTTATAGAAGACCTGCATTCGATTCCCAGCACCCATATGGTGGCTCTTAAAATGCATAACGAAATGGAGTGTGCTGGCCCATGCCTGCAATTCCAGCACCCGGGAGGCCAAGGCAGGAGAATCAGCAGTTCAAGGTCAGCCTTGATTGTATAGTGAGTTAAAGTAGAGCCTGGCATAGAGAAAGCCAGCTCAAAACCAAACTAGTTAGCTATCTAACTAACTTGGTAGTTCTGCACAGGGTCTGACTGGAGATCTACCCTCCCAAATAGTCGGGGCCAGAGTTTAAATGGTTATGAAACCATGCAAGGTTATGTTTACGGATTAACTCAGATAGAATTTATGACACCAAGTGTGTAGGATGCCATGCCTGGCTCTAGCCTCTGCAGTAGGACCAAGCCTGGGCCCAGGAGCTGAATGCTGGCTCCCTCATGACCTCTTCAGGTGCATTCCAAGGTTAGGTGGATAGGGATCATGTCCTGCTTCTAGAACCTGCAGAGACTGCCCGTCCAATGAGCTCCCCAAGTGTCTCTCAGCCAAGTGTCACCCAAGCTGCGTGCTGGGTGTGAGGAGGGGAACACATCTACCAAGTGTTGCTTGCTCAGTGCCATGCCCACAAGATGGTCCTGGCTCTGAGGGGGCTGGGGTGGGCAATGACTTCTATTCTGCTTACTTGGAAGTGTCTCATCTAAGAGACCATGGGGGTGGTTGTCCACACCTGTTTTTTTTTTTTTTTTTTTTTTTGGTTTTTCAAGACGGTTTCTCTGTGTAGCTTTGCGCCTTTCCTGGAACTCGCTTTGGAGACCAGGCTGGCCTCGAACTCACAGAGATCCGCCTGGCTCTGCCTCCCGAGTGCTGGGATTAAAGGCGTGCGCCACCACCGCCCGGCTCCACACCTGTTTTTATCCTGCCCACCCTGAGGGTCCTGCCTCACTTCCAGCAGCCTCACAAGGACCCTCTGTATCTGGGTTCTCTGTATCTTTAGGGGTTCTCTCGATGTTATGGAATCCAGCTCTTCCTCCACTGTAGCCTTGGGTGATTTCTCCAGGGTAAATATTCCTACATGGCCGATCTCAATGACTGCTGTCGGGATTTTAACAGTTCCCATCACAGGCCAGCTCCGGCATGTAGCAGCCCAAGAGATTCTCTTTGGACTTTTATCAAGAGCAGATTTTGTCCCCACAGGCTAAACAGAGACAGCCCTATTCCCATGTGCCTTGGACTCTAGCCATTTTGCAGTTGGACCCAGTTGATGGATGTCCAGTAAAGTTGTCAGATTTAGCAAAGGAAAATGCATATGCTTGGATAAATTAGAATTGCAGATAGGTAATTATTTTAGCATAAGTATGTCCCAAATACTTCATGGGCTACGCTTAAGCAAAAACAGCTATTTGCTGTTTGTGATTCTACTTTACCTGGGTAGGTTGAGAGGAAGCCGTGGGTGTGTGCAGCTGGACTAGGAGCTAGAGATGTGATCTCCCTGCCCACTGTTCATACCTGTAAGAGTCGCATAGCCGAGGCTGGAGAGCTGGCTTAGGAGTTAGAGCACTGGCTGCTCTTGCAGAGGACCTAGGTTCAATTCCCAGCACCCACATGACAGCTCAGCTGTCTGTAACTCCAGTTCCGGAGATCCAGTGCCCTCCTCTGGTCTCCATGGGCACCAAGCACACTCATACATGCAGGTGAGACACTCATACACATCATCATAATTAGTCACACGTCACACTATGATTCCTGCTGCAGCTGTCCCTAGTGACAGGGACCCTGGGCTCTCACTAGGATCCCAGCACCTTGAGGCCCAGTGAGGTTAAAGTTACTCAAGATCAGGTAGCTGACCAGCGCAGAGGACAGACTTCCAGTTCATGACCCTGGGGAAGGGTTTTTCTTTTATCCCATACAGTCTCGTCTGAGAGGCAGTTGGTGTCCGTGGTTAGGAGACTCTCATCAGACTGTTCAGGTTCAAATCCTGACTCTGACTTCTGCTGGTTGGGCAGCACTAGGTCGTGTTTCTTTTGACCCTATCTTCTCAGTTTCCCAATGAAGAGTCAGTTTGCGAGCCATTGTGAAGAGTCAGTGTGCTGTTGGGTACAGTGGGCAAACTACAGGCCAGGAAACTGACGTTCCCCGGGAAACTGACGTTCCCCAGGAAACTGATGTCCCCCGCTGTGGTCCTTCCTTCCTACACCTGCGGGGTCATGCTTCTGACTCTTGGCCTGGAAGGCTGTGACCTCTGTTTGTTCTTCCTCTGCCTCTCTCTCCCTCTCTCCCTCCTCTCTCTCTCTCTCTCTCTCTCTCTCTCTCTCTCTCTCTCTCTCTCACACACACACACACACACACACACACACACACACACACACACATTCAGCCCCAAGATCCTGCTAACGTATGCCTCGATTCTTTATAACGAACTTCAATCACTCTGTGCCCACTCTCCAGATTGGAAAGTTCTGAAAGGCACTGATGGTACCTCAAGCTCTCCACCTAGATAAGGTAGCAGGGACAATCCAGGTAGGTTGTATCTATGACTGAGTGGAGCTAGCCAACTCTGGAATCTGGGTCCAAGGACTCAAGCCTGGGGTTCACTGCTTGCTGGCTGTGGCCCCACATGTCCAGCTTCCATTTCCTTGGGTGGCTTTGGTGACGCACTCACCATGTGCTCAGCATTTGGACTGTGGACAAATTCATCTGCATGTGCCTCATTTGTGAAATGGGGACAGTAATCCCTTCCTCACTGGGTGATGGCGAAAATGAGATTAGCTTTAAGAGGCTCCCAGCACCAGGCAGGACCCGGGAAGCTGTCCCAACAGTGAAGCGTCTCCTTATTTCATGCCACTTGCTCCTCCAGCTTTTATCAACACTGGTGTCCCCTTAGTAACTAGCACCAGAAATGAGCTAGAAGCTTCTGGAAGCTCAGGTAGCTTGCAGCAGCAGAGCTAACTCTGAACACGGTTTCTGCTGACTGCTCCCCGGCACCCCAGTCTCAAGTTGCCCTCGGGCCCCATGGGCTCACCTTATTTTGTCTCCAAGTTCAGGATGGCCTCATTTGGAATGAAGGTTGTTTTTGTTTCATTTTGCTTTATAAACAGAAACACTCCCCAATTTCCCTTCTCAGAGGCCTCAGAAGGAAGCTGAGTCAGGTGGGTGTGGTTACCATAAAATCAGTCACCCTCCCTTCTTTACCTCGGGCTCGGCTGACCCAGTCCACGGAGGCTGACATGCACACCGGTACATTTCCCATGTCCTAATGACACGAAAAACAAAACCTCCCCAAAGCAGTGTTCCTTTAGAACTCAGGCTGGGGCCTTAGTGGAAAGAGCAGGGGCTTTGGGAGACCCGACCTGGATTAGAATTCCTGCCCCTCCCTTGGTAACTGAGATGGCGATTGGGCAAGTCAGAGAAATGATGGAGTGAAGCTGTCACCCCTGAAAATGGTGGAGCCTGCCCTGTAGGATTAGAGGAAGGCTTAGTGTTAATGGATGGGAAGCTGGCGGAAAAGCGGGTTGAAGTTACCATGCCCAATGACGCTGCATTCTTGTCCTTTTCAGGACGACATCCCAGGCCCTGGGTTCTACAACGTCATCCACCAGTCTCCAGTGTTCAACAATGTCTCTCTTTCCAAGAGAGGAACCTGCACTTTTCCCTCCACGGTGAGAGCCCTTGGGTGTTACCCACTCAGTCAGTCCCTCTGTTCACTGCATAATGACACGGTGGACAGCTGGTCCTTTCTCTCCAAAGGTCCCTGTTCTGATTAAGACAGCAACCACTTCCTGTGAATTAGCAAAGACGAATCCGAGCCCGTGTCTTTAGGCCATTTGTCTCCATGGATGAATGTGGATGAGGTGGGGGAAGAGCCAGGGCTTGGTTGCCTTCCTGAGGCTTTTAGCTATGCCAGGGAAACTGCTGTGTCTGGGCCCCAAGTGATTTTTTATTTTGTTTTGTTTTGTTTTTCAAGACAGGATTTCTCTGTAGTTTTTGGAGCCTGTCCTGGATCTCACTCTGCAGACCAGGCTGGCCTCGAACTCACAGAGATCCGCCTGGTTCTGCCTCCCGAGTGCTGGGATTAAAGGCGTGCACCACCACCGCCCGGCCCCAAAATGATTTTTAACATTTGCTTCATATAACTGGGTTGTTCAAATCATTGGGAAGTTGGATGGACCAAAAAAGAAACTAGGGTTGCTGTTTGAGGGCATGCAGCATGCAGGGTTAGAGGTGCTTCTGCCAAAGCTGATGGCCTGAGATGGATTGCTGGGACCCACGTGGGAGAAGAGAGCTGACCTCTGATCTCCACGCTCGCATCCTGGCATGTGCATCTCCCCCATACTAGAGAGAGAGAGAGAGAGAGAGAGAGAGAGAGAGAGAGAGAGAGAGAGAGAGAGCGCACTGGGCCTGAAATACAGGAATCTTTGTGTCACCACATGTGACTTTATCTTTGCTGAGAATTCGTGCAGTCAAACACACAAATGAAGCTCCAGTGAGCTGAGCAGATGTGGGTGAAGACAGCGTTCTTCTGTTTTTGTGTTGGTGTGTGTGTGCTGAGGATGGCACCCAAGGCTGTCACCACTGAGCTATGGCCTCAGCCTTAAGGGACTCAAGCAAGGGAGTGAGCCAAACAGAGCAATGTTGCCTGAGGTGAGACAGCAGGGGGGAGCAGAGCCAGAATCTGCCATCAGTAGAACACATGTGCCTGCTTGTCCCTGTAAAGGTTATGATAGCCTCTTGCATAGACACAGCCGATGTCTGACATGGGGCCTAACTTTCTATTGCCCTCACACAGTGGCACCATTTAGGGCCCACCGAATGTAGCCACCTCTTGTTGGGAGTCAGGCTGGCAGGGTGGAATATTCAGGAACAAACTGACTTAGGAGTGAAGGTTCACAGTCTCCGAGTCCTCAGCAAAGTCACGGGATAGACAGGAGGAAGACCCCAAAACAACCGTCAGAGAAATGCCTCGTCACAGGCACATGCCGCAGCACTGGCCCTGGCACCAGAGACCTCATCCTGACTCAGCTGTGGAGCCTGGATGTGACCTCAAGCACGTCACCCCTCTGTGTCCCAGTTCCTCAGAGACTCCCTGGAGGCTCTGGGCGAACTGCAGTGAGCAAGACTTTGAAAGTGCAGAACAGTGTAAACAGGCCAGGATCTCGCGCTGTCGCCGACGCCCGAGTCACCCTTCAGACTGCCCAGAGCGCCTAGGTTCTCTCCGGGGACTCCTTTGCCAGACAGTGCACTACCATTCCTTCTTGGTGCCAGGAAGGGGCTGGATTGGAGACGCGGTGAGGACCCTGCTAGTCTTCTCCGGCGGTGACTTTCAAATGGTTCGGCTGTCCATCCAGAGGAGAAGGCCTGAACTATAGAGTCCAACCAGGCCTTTTACTTCTTTAAAAAAAAAAAAAGCCCCAGAAGAAGGAGATGTGGGTCTGCCCGACCCTTGGTGCGAGACTTCAGCTTTATATTTGTTGTTTTAAAGAAAAGGTTTGTTTTAAATTGTCTAGGGATGAGTGCAGATACCTGCACTGGCCAGCAGAGGGTGCCAGGTCCCCAGGAACTGGAGTTATAGGCTGGTCTAAGTTGCTTGATGTAGGTGCTAAGAATCAAATCCAGGTCCTCTGCTGAAATGCTAGAATGTCTGAGCCATCTCTCCAGCCCCAGCTTTATATTTTTAAATACTTGCATTTCTTTGTTCTTGGGAAGGGGGCCTTAAGTGGTTTGTAATACCTGGACTGTAGGTCCCACACAGTCTCTAGTTTCTGTCCAAACTAGATGAGGGACAGAGGCCTTTTCCCCACTTCTGTGTTCCAAGACTCGAGGAAATTCAAGTCTCCCACCTCAGAGGAAGATCGCAAGGGCCCAGAGGAGTGTGACGGGGGTGAGGCTGCCAAAAATGTCCGTGCCTATAAATTCTACCACTTCCTGATGGCTGCCAGGGCGACACCCATTAAGGCACTCCAAGTTTTGTTCTAGAGTCTTCTACAACTCTGACCAAGAAGCTAAATGAGACGGCAGGGGGGAGGGGATGGAGGGGGGGGATGGAGGGCGGGGGAGACGACGGGAGGGGGATGATGGGGACACTTTGGTGGTCTTTCTGGGTCGCACAGTGCCAGGGTGGTTCTGGGGAAGTCAGTATGTGTCAGGGGGAAGTTGCCAAGGGCCAGTGTGGGGCCTGACTGGAGACCACAGGCCTGGCAGGTAAGTGCAGGGTGCACAGCTGGAGACTGAGTGCTGCAGACACTAATCCTATTATGACGCCTCAGGGAACTTGGCACTATGGGATGTTTTTTTAGAACGTCCCCCCCCCCCGCCCCCCCAACATAAAAGCAATGTCTCTGAAGGCAAAAAAGATTTGCTGCTCCTCCAGGGCCGTGCCTCCTGACCCACTTCTCTTTGGAGTGCACTTCCGATCCGGGTCGTCGGGTGGAGGCAGCCGGCCTTGCTGAAGATGGTGGTCCCACAGCGTTTTATTAGCAGGGTGGAGTTTTTTCTTCTGTGACATTGTCATGATGTCAGCTGCGTAAAGTTGTACAAACCGAAGGCCACAACAAATGGGAAACAAGTGGCCGGAAGTGAAGGCTGCTGCCAGGGGCGTAGTCATTGCTGTGGGGAACACTGAAGCGCCTTACAGCTAGAGCTGGGATTTGAACCCGAGTTAGAATCCAGATGAGGGCGCCCCTGCTTCTGGTGAAACCCACACCTCCATGCCACCGTTGAGAGTCATGCCCACCCAGCCCTCGAGGAGCGGGTAGAGGGAAGTAAAGGTCGCTCCCGGCTTCCCCCACTTCCTGGGTGCCTGGGTGGTGCTGACCCCTGTTGAGAAAACCCAGGGTAGTGTTCCCAAGCTTTTCACCGTTAAATTACGGGAAGCTTTTGTTTTATCAGATTCTAATACTAGCCAGGTTGTCATAGGGTAAGGAGATGTTATCATTGAGTTTCTGTGACTTTTGCCCCCATTCATGTGGCAAACACTGATTGTGTTTGTTTTTGAACTGAAAATAGTTTATCATGGTCTCTGGAAGGGACTGGAATCCGTTCTGTTGAAACATAAGTGTTATAGAGTTTTTATGAATGCGGTGATTTGTTGTTGTTCTTGGTGTTTTTTGTTTCGTTTTGTTTTGTTTTTTGAGACAGTGTCTCACTGTGCAGCCCAGGCTAGCTTCAAACTCACTGTCTTCCCGTCTCTGCCTCCCAAATTCTGGACCACAGGTGTGTGCCACTGCACCCGGCATGAAACCAGTGATTTGGTAGGAATGGGAGGCCTGAACAGCTATCCCTGCATAGCCCTGCCCCTTTAAGCTAGCTGCAGCAGCTCCCTGCAGATACCACTGGGGCCAGTCTAACCTCTCCTATCACAGGACTCACCCCGCAGCTGATGAGGCAGGTGGAAGGGACCAGGAGCAGGGTGCAGTGAGAATGCATTGCTGGGAAAAATCACTCTCCAGGTCCCAAACAGATGACGAATACTTTAAATTAGTTTACAGAAGTTGGAATGGGTCTGAACTTGCATTTCCCAAGAGCGAGCCCTCAAAGCCCGAGGTCCAATTACCACTGTTGCTTGCTACAGTCTTGCCTCTTAGGGGGAAAAAATGCTTGTAAGCTGGGCATGGTGGCCAGTGCCCCGCATGCCAGTGCTGGGGAGGCCGAAGCAGGAGGAACATTGCAAGTCCGAAGCCAGCCTGAGCCATACAGTGAGCTTCAGGCCAGCTTGGGCTACACAGAGAGACCCTGTCTCAACAAATAAACAACCAGGCAAGCAAGCAAGCAAGCGTTCAGACAGCCATGGACTTGGGGCAGGGTCTTTTCTTTTGACCTGACCTCACAGCCCCGGGGTCACGTGATGATGCTGATTCTTTTCCTTCTTCCTCAGTGTGCCCGGCTGGGCAACATCATTTCTAAATATCCTGCTGCCAATGCCTACACCATCCCCTCAGAGTTGGTTTCCAAGAAGGACTTCAGCAATTCCTGTTCCAGCATGTTCCAGCTGCCAAGCTTCATGAAAGTGGTCAAATCAGAAACCCCTGCCCCAAACCAGTACCATGTAAGGACACCGCCTGCCTTTGTCCAGGGCTGTGTTGAAAGGGTGTGTTGCCAGTCAGTGATCAGGGAAGAGCATTTTAACCCAGAGGGTCAGCCAGTGAGCATGTGAGCAAGCTGGGGGAGGAGAGGGGTGACTGAGGCGAAGGCAAGAATCTGAAGGTTGGGCAACAGTAGAGGGCGGCAGGGAGCTGCAGGGATGAAGCCCACTTCATCCCTCGCCTGTCTCACAGACCCCGTCAGGGTTTTTCTCCTCTGTCATAACAGATGCACACTTACCATCTCAGCTGCTGACACGATTCATGTACTTTTTAGAATTTGATAAGGAAAACCCGGTTTCTTTCTATATCTGAAAATTGTCAGTGGTTTTTTTTTTTTTTTTGGTTTGTTTGTTTGTTTTGTTTTGTTTTGTTTTGTTTTGTTTTTTTGGGACAGGATCTCACTATATAACTCTGGCTGTCCTGGAACTTGCTATGTAGTCAAGGCTAGGCCTGAACTAACAGAGATCCACCTGTCTCTGCCCCCTTAGTGCTGGGATTAAAGGTGTCTGGAATCATTTGTGTGTGTGTGTGTGTGTGTGTGTGTGTGTGTGTGTGTGTGTGTGTGTGTGTGTGTATTAGCGGTAGTGCTCTGAGCAGAAAGGAATGGGTGGGAAAGGGTGCCTGTAGGAAGCTGTAGTTGGACTTTCTTTGGATTACCAGCTCCCAAATAGTGACATGGAGACTTCTTACTAAGTATGAAAGCTTGATCTTAGCGTAGGCTTGCTCCCAACCAGCTCTTATAACTTAAATTAACCTGTTTCTATTAATCTGCATTCTGTCACATAGTTCTCGTCACTTCTGCCCAGTACTGTGCCCCACTTCCTCCGTGTCTGGCTGGTGACCACCACCTCTTTCCAGAGTTCCTATCTCCGGAAGTCCCACCTATCCTCTCCTGCTTAGCTATTGGACATTTAGCTCTTTATTAAACCAATCAGAAGGTGCCTAGGCAGGTGAGGTTAAACAGACATCTTCATAGTGTACAGAAAGATTATCCCATGACAGGAAGCTTTAGCTCAGATCTCCACTCTGCCACGGTCTGTGCCTGGCCCATGCTCTGCCAGCCTTCCCCACCACTGCCACGGTCTGTGCCTGGCCCATGCTCCGCCAGCCTTTTCAGGGCTTGGGATGTTGATCTGTATCGTGGGGGGAGATGTGTTCATCTTCCAGGCTTGGTGAAGACACTCATGGGGAGAATCTAGGTTGAGGAATGAGTGCAGCACCCGGCTCATGGTCTGCAGTGATCCAGGGAAGGGGGTGGGCCGTCTTTGGTTAGTCATGGGCTCTGTGGAGCCACCACTATAAAATGGGAGCGGTGACATCTGCTTTAAGGGTGATGAAAAAGCCAGGGAGAGCATAAACCCACGTGAGCACCCTGAAATCCAGGATGTGACCCCCAATCCCACACAGAAGGTGTGAGCCACAAAGGGCTGCATTTCGAAGGACATTGGTCTCAGATACCTCATTCTCAAGTTCCTCTTTTGAAACACGATTTAAAAGTCATATTTATTTGTCTACAGAGCTCCTGCCCACACTCTAAGACTGGGCCAGTTGACTGTAAAGTGCTCAGAGCAGGGATGGTGCCTGCAGGGTCAGCACTGGGCAGTAGTAACTTAGTGAGGACAGCTGTATCAGTAGAGATTTTTAGTAGCAGCATATAGAACTAAAAAGGAATGGGTGAAATTAATTTTTGTAACATATCTTGTAATTATATATATATTAACTTTTGCAATATATTTTTAATATATCCCAGTAGATCCAAAGTGTCATTGTTTTGATATCAATCACATATTGACATAAGATTATTTAATGAGATATTTCAGGAGGACCCTTGTCTCATTGGAAGTCTTTGCAGTTTGATGTGTATTTGCTATTTACACCTGTCTTAATTTTGGATCAGTCATGCTTCCAGGGCTGATTGTGGCTACTGTATTGGCCGTGCTGTTCTAGAATGTTTCCCTGGAATAACTGGACCCTGATGATGATGATGATGATGTGTTGATCATAGCAGAGGTGTGCTTCGCACAGGCTGAATCAGCTGGTCTATGAATTATGTGGTCCTTGCACTAATTCCTAGTAGAGTGTACCAGACATTTTATTGTATTTCATGGATTACCTGATTCCAGTTCACAGTAGAGGATGCTAAGATGTGTGTGTGTGTGTGTGTGTGTGTGTGTGTGTGTGTGTGTGTGTGTGTGCGCGTGCATGCACCTATGTGTGTGCACCTGTGTGTACGTGTTAAGGCATCAAGTGTCTTTCTTTATTGCTGTCTACCTTTTCTATTATTTATTTATCTATCTCTATCTTATCTATCTATCTACCTATCTATCCATCTATCTATTTATTTTGAGAAAAGGTTCTCCCCTACTGGCTGGCCAGTGAGCCTCAGGGACCCTCCTGTCTCTGCCTCCCCAGATGTGTGCCACTGTTCCTGACTTTTTATGCTGAGTGCTAGAGGTGTGAACCTGGGTTTGTATGTTTATTCAGCAATCCTTTTAATGGCTAAGCCATTCGCCCAACCACATAGAGTGCGTGGATTTTGTTCATGACTGTTTCAATGTGACTGAACATAACATATGTATATTTTGAATAATATGCAGTTAAGCCCTGGAGAAATCCAGCATACAGAGTAGAATTTCTATGTAATTCTACTTCCCTTTTTTAAAGTTTATTTTTAAAATTATGTGTATATGTGTGTAGGGTGTATGTGTACCTTAGTGCAGGTGCCCTCAGAGGCCAGAGGCATTGATCCCTTGGAGCTGGAGTTATAGGCAGTAAGTAATGAGCTGCTTGGTGTGGG
Organism: Peromyscus californicus insignis; assembly: GCF_007827085.1. NCBI lineage: Eukaryota > Metazoa > Chordata > Mammalia > Rodentia > Cricetidae > Peromyscus > Peromyscus californicus. Next base: position 18,904,933 of record NW_026294573.1, on the reverse strand, counting down.
TGCTGGGTACCGAATTCTGGTTCTCTGCAAGAGCAGTATGTGCTCTTAACTGCTGAAGTATCTTTCCCGCCCCGTGCCAATTCCCACATAATGTGGGTTCCCAGGGCAAATGCCTCCAAGAGCCAGGTGCAGTTCCTTCAGGGTCTTCACATTCACACACACTCCTCAGTCTGTTTTGGAGTCACCCTGCATGGGTCCAGGTGTATTTCCCACTTAGCTACACCCAGAGTTCCTCTCCACGGAGCTTCAGTAACTCAGCTTTGTTCTGTTGTTACCTGCTGAGTATTTTCTTAGGCTAATGACGAAATCTTCCTGTGGACTCACAGGCATACAAAAATGCCCTGTTTTCCACAGGTTTTCTGTCTGGGTAAGAACAAAGCCAGGGAACTGTTTTGTCTGCAGGAGGCTTTTCCCCAACTAGGAGAACAATGGTGGCGGCATCAGGCAAGGAGCCCAAAGGCCATAATCCCGTTAGCCATGCTGTGCACTGAGCAACTTGCCCGGCCTTGGTCCGGCTTCTCCTTTGGAGTCCTTTGCTGCGGGGGTTGTTATTATCTTCCCTCTGGGCCTGGTCCTCCCTGTCCAGTAATTAGCCTGCCCATCTGGCCTTTGTGTAGGAGCTCTCTGCACGGAACCTGCCATCAGGACCCTGGGAAAAGCTACATTCCTCCACCTCTGTGAGCACAAAATCAAAATGCCACCTGCATTTCTCAAGAAACTTTTTTTTTTTTTCAAACAAAGAAGTATCAGGGAGAATCAAGCCATCCCAGCCCCCAGCGAATAGTTTCACTCATTCAGCAAATATTCCCAGTACTCTTGGCCACAATTTTATTGCTCCTGTTATCTACAACTACAGGAGACTGACTGCAAATAGGCACTTCAAATATTTGTGATTCGTGCATAACAGAAGAGTGATCTCAGGCCCCCTGAGGCCCAACCCACCCCCATCATTTTTAGAGTTCTGAACACATGGGACGCTCTCACATGTCTAGTGTGTGGATCAGCCAAAATTCTTAACTTCTGGTCTGTCCAGAAAAGCCGAGAGTAGAGAGTGATTGCAGACTTGATCATAATCTTGAGCGATAGGACTCGGTGCACCCCACATGCCCTGTTTAGAGAGCACTGTTTGCACAGAGAAGAATGCAGCCAGGGACCAGGTTGGGAGGCATGGGGACTTGTTCTGGAAAGGATGAAAACAACAGCAAAAGAAATACAAGCCAACTGGGACAGCACCGCACCGCACACTCGGTAAAAATACCTCCCGAAGGGCAGTGGGTGCAGCCGGCCCGTGGCGCACAAGACCCTAGCTAGGACTGAGAAGAAACCAAGGAACAAATCCCCCAACTTTCTCTAGATGGTGTGTGATCCCCCCACCACCCACAACGATGCTCTGAAACAAGCAGAGTGGGGGGGTCATCAGATGCATTTTTTTTTTTTTTTTTTTTTTTTTTTTTTTTTTTTTTTTGGTTTTTCGAGACAGGGTTTCTCTGTGTAGCTTTGCGCCTTTCCTGGAACTCACTTGGTAGCCCAGGCTGGCCTCGAACTCACAGAGATCCGCCTGGCTCTGCCTCCCGAGTGCTGGGATTAAAGGCGTGCGCCACCACCGCCCGGCCAGATGCATTTTACAGAGAGAGGGAGAGAACTCAGGCTCAGGGAGATTAAACCACCTGAGCAGGGCAGCATATCCGTAGGCAGGCGGAAGAGGGGCCAGAGACCAGGCTCTTCAGGTTTCTCTCCAGCCATTCTCTTCTGGCTTCACCTTGGTGTGCGTACATGCATGTATTCATGCACGTGTGAGTGTGTAAGTGCGTGCGCGCTTGTCACAGACCACTTGAGCTAAGTAGATGGTGAAGTCACAGCCATAGTCACCTTTTCAACTCACGTCAATTCTCCTTCTAAAAAGGACACGTTTAAATTTGGCTCGTATTTGCCGCCTGTCCAGGCAGAGTGACAAAGACAGAGAGGGGCAGGCACCGAACACAGAGTGTGTTTTCTCTCACACAGGCGGCCAGCGCCAGCTGCAAACAGAGAAGCAATCTCTCTGCTCGAGTTGGGTTTCTGTCAAAAACAGAAAGAGGAGTCTTCCCCTTGGCCTGCTCGGCAGGGCCAGCTCCAGGTAAGCAGCGGCTTGGCTCTGGTTCTCTGGGCACCATCTCCCTACAGGGAACCTGTTTGGAAGAAGCTTGGTGTGTGTGTGTGTGTGTGTGTGTGTGTGTGTGTGTGTGTGTGTGTGTGTGTAGAGAAAGTGCGGAACAGAGAGATGATAAGGGACCCAGTAGCTCTGCACATGTCCCCTAAGCAGCCTTCTTGACATGGCTTTTTGGGGTCAGACACACCAGCTCTGGGCAGCCAGGTGGGGAAGTGGCCTCAGCCACTTCCCTCTGACAGGGAGGGAGAGAGGAGGTGACACTGCCTCAGAGGTCACTTCACGGTCTCTTCCTAAATAGTGCAGCAGGTGGGTTCTGGCTGCATTTCCCAGTGTTTAGTCCGCAGGGAGTGTTCTGCCTGCCTGTGCCTATGGTCCTGTAGTTCACGCACGGAGGAAAGATGCTCAGAGTTACAAAACTTGTCCAGTGTCACTGGCCACTAAATAGCATCTCTAAACCCAAAGATGCCTAACTAGACCCCTGCTCCCCTTCGGATCCTCAGAGCCTTCTGGAACCAGGATCCAGGAACACATCAGAGCTTGCCTGAATTAGTCTCTGCTGTATTCCAAAAGGTGGCAACACCTCTGTGCTCCCACACTTCCCTCCCTGGAGGACATCCTAGTGGATCAGTTCAGAGGGGTCCAGAAGAGTCCACATAGCCTGACCCCCAGCCTTACCCAGCCAAGCCTGGAGCTTTGGGCCCCAGAACCCAGAGGAAGGGCAGGGAGGCATAGGGTGTGGAGAAAATTGCAGGGCACGTCAGATTTCAGCAAATCCAGATTAAAGCCAGAAGATCAGGCTGAAGCTGAGTAACAAAACCATCACTAATTAGGAGGCTCAGCGCAGCCACAATGCACCCCCTCCCCTCCCCCGCACCAGCCCCACAAAGCCCCACCTTGTTTGTTTATACAGCAGAACAAAGCTGGCACCCTTGGGCTTTAGCCAGAGCCCTAAGATGGGGCCTCACATTCAACACAGAGGCTCCCCAGGGTCCCCGAAACAAAGAACAGAATGGGGGCCAAATTGCTCCTCCCGTACAGGGTGAGTGTCCCCCTGTTTCTGTGGGGGCATCTAGCTGCTCCCTGATGCCTTTCTTGGAGATGACTGACGTCCTATAGCATCGCCCTGTGTCCTCCTCATCACTTTTCCAGTAGAAAAGTGAATTCTGCTTAAAACAAAGTCACCCTCTCAGAAGACAGGAAGCAGGAAGAGTGCTTGAGTTTGGGGCCAGCCAGAGCTAAAGAGTGAGACTCCCTCTCTAAAACAAAAACTCATAAAGAACGAAGTCAAATTTACAGTGCCTTGAGAATTTGAACTATCAACCCTACAGGGCCACCACTACTAAGGTTTTCCCCAGTTTTCTGGATCCCACCAATTCTACTAAATTTATTTTCCTGGCATGACTCCTCTTGACCCCCCCACCCCCACCCCCACCCCCATCCCAGCCCTGATTCAGTCATGGTCACTTGTGCATAAATGTCATGACAGTAAGTATAGATGTTCAAGTTTTGGGTTACTTTTCCATTCATGTACATCTTTAAAAATATATAAGTATGTGGCACCTGTAATCCCGATATTTGGGAGGCTGAGGCAGGAGAATTGTTATAATAGGAGATTCTGTTTTTTTAAAGGGGGTGGGGCTGGGAGACAGCTCCACTGGCAAATGATTGCTGGGGGCACATTGATTTCTCCCACAGAGTGAGAAAGCCAGGGGGAGTGGGCGGTTCCTGTAATCCAGAGCTGGGGAGGCAGAGACAGGGGGATCCAGGGGGCTTGCTGGCCGGTCGGTCTAGCCAAATCCCAGGACTCCAGGTTCAGTGAGAGACCCTGACTCAAAAATATAAGGAGGGCTGGCAGGATGGGCTAACAGGCAAAGGACCAAACGGTGGAGAAGCAACTCCCTCAAGCTGTCCTCTGACCTCCATGTGTATGTTGTGGCGTATCTGTAAACGCACACATATGTGCCATGAATAAATAAATGAGAAGACTTGTAAAAGGCAGAGAGCCGTTGAAGACGACACTTGGAATTGAACTCTGGCCCCCGTATGCACCAGCACCTAGAATTGCACACATATCCACACAGATGCAGACACACATGCAAATAAGGAAAAAGTACAAACAAAAACAACAAAACACCCCAGGCCGTGCACAGGTGGCCTTCTGGCATTCGAGAGTGTCACGTGGAACTTGCCTTCCACATACTTTCCTGGACGCTGAGGCTACACCCAGTGTTCACGCCGAGGGGCCTGCTGTGTGTCCAGCTTCGTGCCTGGAGCTTTTCCGTTCCATTGACCAGTGCCCCTAACTTCTGAGTGATGGGAAGCTTGGACCAATGTGAGCAGGTGTCTGTGAGGGCCTTTGCCAGCACTACACCTCACGTCTCCCAAACACCTGTATCCACTCCCCGAGCTGTGAGAATTTAGGGGTGAGGCTGTTCCCTGCTCTCCTTCCAGCTCAGGCTGTTCTCTCCTCTTTTAAGCTTTGTGCGTAAGTGAAGTGGATTTGATTATGGTTTCTTCAGACAGAGCATGGGGTACAGGCTTTAAGCACAGCAGATTCTCAGTAAGGGCCTCTTGTGCAGGACTGGAGAGATGGCTCAGTGGTTAAGAGATCTTGCTGCTCTTCCAGAGGACCCAACTTCAGTTCCCAGCATCCACTTGAGGTGGCCCACACCGTCTGGAATTCCAACTCCAGGGGATCTGACCCCTCTAGGAACACATATCCCTCAACATGCCCACATGCAAACAAAGACACCTAAAAATAATAAAATTTAAAAAAAAATTGGAACCTATTGCTTAGGGGCTGGGGAGGTGGTTCCTTGGGTAGGGGTACTTGCTGTATAGGCATGAGGATCCAAGTTCAAGTCCCCATTACCTATGTAAAAAGCTGGGTGTGATCACACATGCTCCCATAACTCCAGTGTTGTGGAGGGCAGAGGCAGAGGAATTGTTGGGGTTTGTTGGGCACCGGCCTGGTCAGCGAGCGATCTCTGGAATAAGGCAAAAAGTGACAGGACATGGCAGAGCATCCCCTGGTCTTTGTGTGCACACAGGCATGCATGCCTGCCCATCCATGAATGTATAATACACACACACACACACACACACACACACACACACACACACACTCACACGCACACACACACTCGCACACATCTTTTGCTTATTTGACATTTACAAACTGTTAAGCTAGCACTCAGCTGTTGAAACCACCCCGTGCCCAGAAACCTGAGTGTTTACAGAGGGGAAAGTTGTGCCAGCCCAGGGCTGCCCCAGGGTTTGGGGTGTGCTTTAGGTGACTGATTGGATGGATGTCCTCTGGCTAGCTAATTCCTATCTCTGGGCTGCAGGGCCCTGGGTATAGGTAGGAAGGGTGAGCCCCACATGGCCAGGTTGCTGTGAGGCCCACGGGTTGAAGTGTGTGATCCGAGTGGAAGGTTGGCCTTCAGCCCACACAGGCAACCTTCCCGTTGGACCCACTCGGACCCACTGAAGTGACATTGACTGTGCCGGCTGTGAGAGCTGGTGGCAGGTGCTGCTTTCCACCGATCTGGGAAGAATGTCTCACCCTATGTCAATGTTCTCTCTGTTCAGGGCATTACAACGTCAATGAATCTTTGGTAAAGCAGTCGCCAAAGATCTTAGTGTCCTGCTTCAAATCCAAAACTAGCCGTGGGTTAAAACTGACATCAACAGGCCCAGGGCCTGGCTACTACAACCCCAATGAACACACCAAGATTCTGAAAAAGCCTCATATCCCGTGAGTCCTGCATTTTTCTTCTGAGGTAGCTCCAGGGGATGCTCAAAGGAGCAAAATGAGAATGGGCACCATTTAAGCAGGACCCAGTCCAGGGGCCCCTGCCACTGTGTTATAATGCTCAATAAGCCATTGGAGAGTATATGACTTTAACTGAGTAGCATCTGTTAGGAACATGTCCCCCCACCACAATGGTAGAATCACCATCTTTGTTTCCTGGAGGAAGGAGCTGTGTTTCAGGAAGGTTGAGGAATTTGCCTGAGTCCGCACAGTTCACATCCTACCAACAGAATTCTGGGCCATCAGGATCTTGCTGTGTTCCCCATGAAGCTGACTGGGGCCACAGTCGCTCTGTTTTTAGAATATGGCGCCTCCCCTGTGCTCGCTTGGGGAGATGCAGAAGCTGGGCACCCTTACCGATGCACTGACAGGGAACGGCTGGATTTGAACTTGGCTCTGCTGAGTGCATGCTGTGTGGCCTTGGGCAGCATGTATTACACTCTGTGAGCTCTCATGCCTTTCTCTGAAAAGCTAAATGGGTTTAATTCACGCCTCGTAGGGTTACTTTCAGAATTAAAATTTGTCAGCCACACAGTAGGTACAAATGGTGACTTAATATTAACACAAATTTAAAAAGAAACAGAGCTAGGTGGGTTGGCTCATGCTTGTAATCCTAGTACTTTGGAAACTGAGGCAGAGGGATTGGGAATTCACGGCCAGCCTGGGCTACATAGCCAGATCCTGCTTCATCAAAGCAGGGTTGGGAGGATTGAGAGCTGTGTTACCATTTAAAATAGATGCCGTTTGAACAGTTTTATTTTTATGTTATGTGTGTGGGTGTTTTGCCTGCATGTATGTCTGTGCACCATGTGTCTGTGGTGCCCATGGAGGCCAGAAGAGGGTGATGGGTCCTCTGGAACTGTAGCTATAGATGGTTGTGAGCTGCCTTGGGGGTACTGGGAACCTAACCCCAGTCCCCTGCAAGAACAAGGGCTCCTTGCCCCTGAACCCCCTCTCCAGCCCTGTTATGCATCATTTCTAATGTTACTTTCATCTAAGAGACTCAAAGGCATTCAGTGCTTAAGAATTCCTCAAGTGGCCGTGGAACTTCTAGAACTAATTGCACATAACGCCGATCTTTGTTCCTGTTGTAATCCCCCTTGCAGGTCCAAGCATGGCAAGGGCGACCACCAGGGTGGGGCCGAGTGTGTGGACACCTGAGCCCCTCCCAGAGGCCAGGCAGGTGTCACGGCCACAGCTGCAGCAGGCTAGACTTCCAGGCAACTGGTCGGGGGCTGGAAACATTGGGCACCATCTGGCTGTCAGCCTGGGGCATGGGGCAGGAATTTAGGACTCTGTCAAGTCAAAGAGGAGCTGGAGAAGGGACTCAGGCTTAGATGGAGGCTACTAATAAGTTCCCTCTGTGGTCCCACTGTGGGATTCTGCAGGATCCTTCCCAGGCCCTGGGGCGGGGGACCAGGGCTACTCCCCTTCTAAAGGTCAGCGACTCCTTCCTTCGGGCTGGCTCTGAGTACCCTCTGCACAGGAACTGTTCCTTGGTCTCCCTGGGAAATGTTGTGGTAAGGGGCAGAGGATTATCCTCCATGGAGCCTTCTTGCCTCACTGCTGAGTGGAGTTGATTTTCTCCGCTGTGACTCCTGCGAGGCTGAATGAAGCAGAACTTGGAAACAGTTCTGACTTTTTCCCAGCTGACGCATAAAAGCCGTGCATATTTATGGAGGCCATGTGATGTTTGGATGCATTACCTAATGTTCAAACTGGGAGACGCGTCTGTCCCCTCAGACATCTGGCTCTTACTCATTACAGCTGAGATTATTCTATAGCCTACTGAAATAGGATACAGCTGCGATTTTGCATGGTGGCTCAAACCCACAGCCCGGATCTGGAAGCTTCGACAAGGAGGGCCTACTCCCGAGCTTTCTGGAATGGTAGCTGTAGGGCAGTGCCACACCGGAGGCTGGCGCTTGTGCCTCCTAAGATGTGGCTGAGGAACGCGTTGTGGGTGTTCTCGGCCTTCAGCTGCCCAGCTGACTCAAAGCTAGGAGGATTTGTTGGCTTGCGAGTGTCAGCCAGGGTTTCACTTCTCGAGTTCCTCAGTACCCGTCCTGGGGGTGACTCAGTGAGGCAGGGCAAGGCACGGTGAGGGCTTTGAGATCAGAATGGGGTCCTCCCGGTGCCACCTGCCGCCAGGTAGAGGAACACCCAGAGAGTCCTCTCGGACCACTTCCTGGAGTCTCTAAGCCAAAGGCTTTGCGTAGCATGCTGTCCTGTCAAGGGGAGCCCGAGAATCAAGCCCCTTGGCCCGGCTCCAATTCAGTAATTACGCTGGGCCAATTATGCTGGGCCCACCTAAAGTTCCTGGGGATTGTCAATTCGCTGTGGGATGCATCTTCCCAGGCAGCTCATCTGTCACTGCCCCTACCCTGAAGAACAGATAGATACTGCATTCCACCCCAGAGGCAATCGGTGGCCCTTTAATGTGGAGAGGAATTGTGAGAAATTGCCCCTTTATCCCTCCCAAACCTGGGAATCCCCCAGGCAGAGAACCTGTGCCTGGGAGTGTCCTAGGGGTCCTAGATGCCTTCTACAAGTGACCTGAGGAGACCTTGAAGACATCCATTATCTCTGAGCCACTGACAAAGGGCTCCCTAGGAAGCTGGATTGTGCATAATCCCCAGCGTGGTTACTGGGGGAGCCTGACAGATGTTTTCATTCATTACTAAGCTACCAAACCCACGCTGGTCACACTACATTGCTGGTCACACACATCCTGGGTGTGACCACTGGACCTCCGTGATTTCCCATTTGCACCATGCCACCAGGAACCAGCCCTGGGTAAGGGGGACTTTGGTGTCTGGAGTCCATCACCTTCTTTGCACACTACTCCCCCACCCCCCCACCCCCACCCCACCCCCCGCAGAATTTGGGACACAGGAAACATGATGATACTGTCTGCCTTCAGCCCCCCCCCCCCATTATTTCTAGGTTGTTCTCTCATTTCTCACCATTCTCTCCCCCATTTCCCCACAGACGCTGTGTGAAGTTAAGAGGGATCTCTGATCACAGCCTTTTGATCACGCTTTCTCTCCCAGAAAGACCCAGAACAGCACGGCTCTCAGCCCTGTGCCTTGCCTGCTGTTCCTTCCTGAAGGAGCACTTCCCTATAAACTCAGCCCCACCCTTGCACATCCACCTATTGGGCCCCTCCCCTGGTGAGTCTTCTACCTGCATGTACACGTGTGTGCATGTGCGCACACACACACACACACACACACACACACACACACACACACACACACACACAGCTTTCTACCTGCCTCACTCTTAGGGGTGGTGATCTTGCCTTACTCAGCTTTGAGGCCGCTAGCCCCATGCTGAACTACAGAGAAAGGGGAGGGGCAAAGAAGTTGATGGAGCCTGGATACCGCAAAAGGGCTGAGGGCTGCTCTCTCCCGCCCGGGTGCCCACTACTGGAGTGCCGTCCCGTCCCTTGCTCTCCCTACCTGAAGGTTCCCTGCTGACCTCTTCCAGGGTGCAGGTTTGGATCCCCTGGTGGGAATTGTCTCTGCTCTCACGTTAGAGGGCTTCGCAGTGTAGCCCAGGCTGCCTGGACACTCTCCATATAGTCCACAGAGCTTCAGATCTGTGGCAATTCTCCTACTTCAGCTACCTGAGTGCTGGGATTACAGACATGTGTCTCTATTTGTGCTCAGGATTTTTAAACTCCCCTTTCTAGCAGACTTCCTGGTAGGCATAGGAGTGAACCTAGTTACTCCTAGCATATGGTCTGGGGTGGTCAGATTTCCTGAGAACACGTAGCCAGTGGGCAGGGAAGGTGACATTCAGCCAAAGCTGCACTCTTCACTGTCACCATTCAGATAGACACTAGCCGTGGACTACCCAGCCCTCAAGATCTTTGTTTTAGTCCAGAACATCCTAGACTCCTAAATGTGCTTGACCAGAGCTGCACACAAAGCTGGTGCTCACTAGAGACCCTGACATTCTGCTGAGGATGTGGGGCATCCCTAGTACTGTGGTAGGATGCAGGAAGGGGCCACTCCAACCAAACGCGCAGGTATGTGACGTGGGCCCAGCCTGCCATCAGCCTTCAGCAGCTACCCCTGCTTGGGCAAGAGACACCTCATGGTTGTCCCTGGAAATAATGTGGGACTCTTGGGCTTGGGAGTGACCCAGACCGATGAATGGCTTCATCTGGTAGTTGGCTCAGTTCACTTGTGACTTTCAGGAGTCAGGTCTGCCTCAAAATGTGGCCAGTCACACACATACATGAAATTCCTCAGGGTCCCTTGGGGAGGGAGTCACAGCCAGAACAGGGGTGAGGTAGCATTTATTTGTAAGGAGAAAGGCTCTTGACCACACTCTGAAGCCAGGTCCTCCATACAGAGTAGAGGGGTACATTCTACCTTCTTCCTGTGGGTACCTTTGTTCTAATATAAATGTCCAAGCCAGCTGGTACAAGGTTTGAGCCTCCAGCAGGGTGAGGTAGGGTTCCATGGCCTCCCCAGCAGGGCAAATCCCCACACCCCAGAATGGCGCTGGTGTGAGCCCTGACTGTGCACTAGCTTCACAGATCTCTGTTGTTTTTATTTTGTTTTCATAGCTCCCCTATAAAGAGTAGAGGTTCTCACTCTGGGCTCCAGGTATAGGGTCTTTGTCTGAGACCCCAACAGACAGTCATACTCCATGCAGGTGTCTCTGAAACCCAGACACCTCTGTCATGGTGCGTCTCCAAATTGCTGGTACTAAGAGACCCCATACTACAGGACCACAAGTCTGCAACTGGTTCTGACTTTATGTATGCTACCGTCTCTCTGGACACTGGCTCCTTTAGCAAATAAGGAGGTTGACTAGACATCTCTAGATGTCCTGGCTCTCTGGAATTAAGAAGGTAGAGGCCCAAGGTCAGCAGAGTCTCCAAAGCCAGGACTCCCTTAGGGTTTCAGGCACAGTGTCCTTTCTGGGATGTTCTGGGCTCTGAGAACCTCATTCCCCTTTCCATGAGAAGCCCCAGAAGTAACTTCAGGTGGGAGGCAGCCCTTCACCTGCACAGTGACTTGACTCCCCAAATGATCCAGACACCCAGTAACCATCCTAACTGTGGGTTGAGGTGAGCGATGAGTCCTCAAAGGTCCTCTTATCCAACTCCCCCAACTTACACATAAGTAAACTGTGTTCCAGAATTGTTAAGAAGGCTTGGTCCTACTTAAGCGTTTATTTAATGACTTAATGGCAAAAATGCTATACAAAATAGAATCCCTTCCCGGAAGGAAAAATGGCAGCCTGAAACAGTTACAATATAAGCACTAAGTGTCCTGTTCAAGTTCTAGATTCCAGCCCTTCGCTTTTCCACCCCTGCCTCCAGCCTTAAGGGGAAGCTACCAGGGTTCTGGAATGTCAATAGACATCTGCCCATTGTGGGACAGCAAATCCCTGGAGGGCGGGATGAGGCTTCCTCTTCCCTTGGCCATGCAGACATCACAAGTGGCTCATCAAGGCCTCTTTCATCCAGGCTTCAGTTCTCAGAGCTCCAGCCAGACTCTATCAATTGATCACAGCCAGCACATACAGTCAATGCTGTCTGCTTTCCCAGTGAGTTCAGCCACAGGCATCTCTAACAGAAATGTGTCTGTGCTCTCACGGCCCCGAGGACCTTATTTTAGGTACCGCACCTCATTTCAACCCTGACAAGCCTGTGAGGTACGGTTGTCATTGTACAGACTAGGAAAATGAGGCCTAGAGGCCCTGGGCTCACACACAGCTAAGCTAGGATAGATACTGCCCAGGGTGAGCCTGGGGGCGGGGGCGGGGGCGGGGGCGGGGGGCGGGGTGGGGTTGGGGTTGGCTGTCAGGCATCACCTGCACTTTAGACTCTCCCATTTCCTCCACAGAGCTGCTGGCGTGACGTCTTCCCATTTTGTCTTTTCCAAAGGAAAGGTGCGCTCCTGAACTTTTCTGCCCACCCTCTGCCTCTGCCCCCAAAGCCGCCTCTCCCTGGTCCTGGTCAGTACGAGATTGTGGACTACGAGGGACCCCCTAAGCATTTCATCTCCAGTGCGTCATTTGTGTCCAATACCAGCCGGTGGCCAGTACTGTCATCCAAACCAAGCCTGCCCGGCCCAGGTCAGAGAACTGTCACCCCAAATTTTCTGCTTTGTCATTCCGAGGCCATCAAATACCACCAGTTTATGGGCTGTTTGCTAAACAGGTTACAAGGGTGAGGTGGGCCTAGCAGGTCATGGGCTCACAGTTTCAGAGCCCAAAAATGTTTTGTTTCTGAATATAAAGGCGGCTTTGAACTTGAAACCAAAGCTGGGAGGTCCAAAAGGCCAGGGACTCTGGGTAGCAGTGACTTCACTGGCTGAAGTATGTACCTCACAGACCTCCTTCCCGCCTCTTCCCTCCCCTCCGCTCATCCTTCCCCTCCATTCCTCTCCTCTTTTCTCCTCCCTCCTCTTATCTCGTGTGTGTGTGTGTGTGTGTGTGTGTGTGTGTGTGTGTGTGTGTGTGTGTGTATCTGTGCACGCATTCCATGACCTGAGCGGATGTCGGAGGACAGCCTGTGGGTCCTGGGGATCGAACTCAGGCTCTCAGGCCTGGCAGTAGGTACTTGAGTCATCTCAACACCTCGATTTTGGTTTTGGAGACAAAGTCTCTCCCTGAACCTAAAGCTCCCTCATTGCTTCTGCTAGGCAGCTGGCCAGGGAGCCTCAGGGACAGCCTGTCTTCATGCCGCCCGCCCTGTGTGAGAGTTGCAGGCGCATGCCGTCACCCTGGCTTTTCCATGGTCTCCGGGAGCTGAAGTCAGGTCCTCATGCTCATGCCATTGTTCCAGCCCCAGATGTTGTTTTAGAAGGAAAGGGCCAGGGCATTTGTAAGATTCTCTTAAAACTTCTTATTCTTAAAGATATTGAAGCCTCTAGAATAGACTGGCCAAGGAATTTTAAAGGTAGATAAGGTCTGAAGGGCAAGCTGTCTGTGCTTGGGGCATTTGTGGTGGGGCCGAGTCTCCGGGTGGTGTGCCTTGTTTGTGATGGACACCAGAGACTGAGGGGGTGGTTCTCGGTGGAAGCCACTCAGCTCCTCCCTCTCGACCCATGAGCTGAAGGAACTTGCTCGGAACATCTAGATCTCCTTGAGTTAGCATCCTGAGGGGCCCCCTCCACCAGGACAGGCTCACTCCACAGTGATGGGTGGTCTCTGGGCTTTCCCCACCCATCTGCATCTCTCAAGCCCCCTTGCCTCTCTCTGACGATGGCCAGAGCCGGTGGCATGTGGCATGTGCACAGGAACTGGAAAGCGGAACTGGCAAGGTGCTCACCTTGTCTTTCAAACTCAGCCATTAGGCAAGCACTGTTGACACCCCCATTCTGGGCACCGCTGAGGGCTGAGGTGACTTAGGGACTAGTGCTGGCCTCCAGGGGCATCTGTCCGGCAGGAGAGAGCCCCTCCCTCGCTCTTTCACCCACAGGCAAGGAAGTGGTTCCCAGCTTTGGTTTTGCGATATATGAAAGTCAGGTCAGTGAGGCCTCAGTCTTGCCCTGGAGGGCATCTGAGCAGTGCAGAAGAACAGTGTCTAACACTGTTAGAGCTCTGGAGGCCTGGGGATGGGTGTGGCTCCTGGTCTGGCTGTTTTGCTAGGTCCTCTGGGAATGGTGTCTTGAGCACGGAGAGGTTCCTGATGCATAGACCCCAAGGCAGTGCTCCAACAGGCCATTTCTGTTGCTGTGGTCACCTCCATCAAGATGATCCTGAGGGTATGCTGGGAGGATGCACGTGTACACATCTGTCCTCACGCCTCCAGCAGGCACAAGTCAGCCTGGACCCATGGGCTCCCCTCAGTAGCTTCTTCCTGAGAGGACACGGGAGAGATCCTGGCACAGTGGCTCCCAAGTCTTGTTTGCTGGAGAAATATGTCTTGCAATGGCCGTGGCTTTCAGGTTTTTTTTGGGAATTTTTGAACTAACACAAAAACCTACCAGCTAAACGCTCTCTTCTTTAAGAATACTGTTTTACTTGAAATGTTCATTTCACATTTTCTAGAAAGCAGTATTGTAAAGTTGGTTCTGTTATAGAAGTTATAAAGGGTCGAAGAATCAGAAGCCACAGTTCAGAGGCCAAGGTTAAGAACCACATAACAGGGCTGCAAGGATGGCCCAGTAGGTCAAGTGCTTGCCATACAAGCACCCACGCAAAAGCCAGAATCGATGGTGTGAGCCTGTGACCCAGGATGGAGACAGATAGAGTTGAAGGTTTGGTGGGGGACCTTGTCTCAAAATAAATTAAAAGTGGAGATGGGTAGAGGAAGATACCCGAAGGTGACCTCTGCCCCTACCCTTAAAAAAAGAGAGCCACATAACACAAGTCCAGTCGCCTCCTCTCCCTGTCTTTCAACACATGTAAGCTGCAGGGCAGGAGCAGAGCTCCCTCGCCCTTCCCAGCTCTGAGGCTGGGTCTGGCCCCTCCAGCCACCTCTCTCCCTTTTGATATCATTTCTTTCTTTCTTTTTAGCCACATACAAGCCAGAGATCCCAGGGAAGCAGTCCTTCCTCTACAATGAGGACAACAAATGGATCCCAGCCATCTAGTGATGCCACAGAAGCTGGCGGGAGGCTCCTCCAGCCAGGCCCCCGACCCTGCTCCCCAAAACATCCATCAGCAGAACACGCCTTTCCTCTGTCACCCAGCCCGGGGTCACATACTGTCTGGAGCTGCCTTCTGGGGACTGGCCACCCCTGCCCCTCCCATGCATTCCTGAACAGAAAGGAGGAGCAGGCAGAGTTCTCTGGCTACCTCGATGTCAGCCTTCAAGCTGGTTTTGGTGACTCGCCTCCCCAGAGTTAAGGGATCTTGAAGCACGGACTCTGATGTGGCGCCCCAGCCTACTGCCGAGACAGCCTGTGGTGAATTCCTTGCTTAGAAGCCAGTCAGCCAGGACTCTGAGACCTGGTCCATGGGCCCTGACCTCCAATTGCCCTTGACTTCTGGGAGGCAGGAGGCTTGGAGGTGCCTGCAACAGAAACACAGGGATATTCCCTGGGCACCCCTGCCCTCAGCTATGACTTGTTATCACACAGTAAGAACATGGAAACCGGTCATGAATCACTCATCAACCATGGACTTGTAGGCTCTGTATTCATCAGCAGACAAGGCAGGACCCAGCTGGAGCTGGAGGCCTGGAACCATGGTCCCCAGCGCAGGGAGGACCTGTGTCCCTTCCTGCATGTTCTCACTTCCCCAACCTTGCCTCGCCTTCCTGACTTCCCACTCCAGTTCTGAGAAAGCATCAGTTTCTAAGTTGAACGGTGTCTCTAACAGACCATGGCAATGGCTAGAGGAAGAGCTGACCAAGAACCGAGACGAAATTAAACTGATCATACATCTTCTCTTTCCCCAGATGTTGATAATGTGTGCCACTTTTCTAGATGGAATCCTCCTGGGCTCCCTTCCCTCCTCCAGCCCCTGATCCTCTTCTGGGATGCCTGGGCCTCTTGCTTCCCAGGGCCCCTTCCTTGAAGTTCTCCGGGAACTATGCATCCTGGGCCTCCCATCCAGACTGGCTTCCTGATTGGCTTTTCTCTTGGGGTTGGGGCGGGGCATGAGGAAGAGGGAGGGAAGGGATGAAGAAACTTATCCAAATAAATGGAATTATTGCTTCTCACAGAGCTGGGCTCTTTGTGAACTTCAGATTCCTGCAAGCTAGGGCTTTGGAATGATGAGGTAGCCTGGTATAACCGGGCAGCATGAGGGCTTCTGATCATACTGATCCTGGGGACTGGCTGGCCTGAAGTCCCCTGGTCCTGGGTCACATTGGGCAGAGGCTGGCAATGTACTGGAAAGTTACATCAGGCCTCTTCAATCATCCTGATGCTCCACTGAGTAATGATTGTCTCTCCAAGTAGACCATGAAGCAGGCTACTCCGAGGCGGTGAGAAGGACGGGGCTCACCATACCCTCTAGAATTCACTGTCCGGGCCGGGGCTGGGCTGAGGCCCTGAGCTCTGATGGTCTGTGTGATGGTCCTCCGACACTCTGAAGATGTCCCAAGCTGCTCACAGTTCTGTCTTGACCCCCAGATGGACGTTAGGCTACCTGGGAGCAGACACAGGTCCCACACCGGGGTCATGCCCAGTTTGAATCTCAAAAGCTTTGATTTAATTGAATTGGGGCACGGGATCAGTTAGTTTTCTTGTTGCTTGACCAGAATACCTGACAGAAGGAATGGCAAATCAGTGTGAGCATGTCCTCCATGGTGATGGGGACAGTGTGGTGGTCGGGACAGTTCAGGATGTGGTAGCCGGAGTGAGCATGAGATGGCTGTCACTCTGTAGTCACAGGAAGCAGGTGAATGCTGGCACTCAGCTGGTTTACTCCTTCCTCCTGTCCCCCAGTCCCTGAGATGGTGTCACCTACATTCAAAGTGAGTCTTTATCCTTCAGTTAAACTTTCACAGACATGCCCAGACTCAAATCCAGACATTGTTATTAAAGTTTTTTTTTAATTTACTTCTAATTTTTTGATACAAGGCCTCCATCTGTAGTCCATTGTCGTGAAACTCCAGAGCCTCTTTTCTTAGGCTCCTGAGTGCTGGGATTACAGCCATGCAGCAGCATGCTGACTTACGAAGTCCTGTGTGTGCCTGGGACAGAGCTAGCTGGACCCAGGATGCTCTGCTATTTTTACCACAGGGCTTCCCCAGTGATAATGCACACACAAATCACTAGGGTATCATGTTAGAATTCAGACTCAGTGGGTCTGGGATGGGGCCAGAGAGCCTGCATTTAGACATATTCCAGGTGATGTCAATGCTGCGTGCCTGAGAGCCGTGCTTAGGGTAGCCAGGTCTGAAACACACTCAGCTCCTCATCTTGCTTCTTCTACTGGTTCATCCATCTTTTGGTTATTTTCCCTCTCCTCACTCTTCTTGTGCTGGGTGGTTTTATGTCGACTTGACACAAGCTAGAGTCATCTGAGAGATGGGAACCTCAATTGAGAAAATGCCTTCATAAAGCCAGGCTGCAGGCAAGCCTTAGGGCATTTTCTTAATTAGTGATTGACGTGGGAGGGTCCATTCCATTGTGGGAGGGAACACCCCTGGCCTGGTGGTCCTGGGTTCTATAAGAAAGCAGGGTGAGTGAGGCAAGGAGAGCAAACCGGTAAGCAGCACTCCTCCGTGGCCTCTGCATCCGCTCCTGCCTCTGGGTTCCTGCCCAGTTTTAGGTTCCTGTCTTGGCTTCCTTCAGTAGGTTCCTGTCTTGGCTTCCTTCAGTGATGAACAGTGATGTGCAAGTGTAAGCTCAATAAACCCTCCCCTCCCCAAGCTGCTTTGGTGTTTCATCACAGTGATGATAACCCTGACTAGGACGCCTCCCTTCCTCATTCTTACCTGCTTTACCCTTACTCTCTTGCTATAAATCCACGGGGCAGCAGTTACCTGAGGACAGGTAGCACTCTCCCCACCTGCCAACAGCTACCCTCCTGAAGAGAGAGCTGTCGGTAGGGCCCTGCCGCATCGGTAGGGCCCTGCCGCAGCTCCGCAGCTCGTTCCTCCGTTCCTCCCAGCTTTTCACTTTGGGGAACGGCAATCTTGTGAAGGCATCCCTGGCCTCCTGGCTTTCTCTAAGGGCAGGAATAACCTTTTCAAGGCTTGTAGAACACTGCCCTTGGGGCCAGGTGACCTTTTTAGCTTGAGAACCCTCATCTATGTTCTGGTGGCTTGCTGGAGGCTGTGGATGCACAGGGTGTGGAGGCTGCCAGCACCCCGTTCTGTGTTCTGCAGCAGGTGCGCGCTGAGGCTACTGATGCCTCTGTGCGCATGTGCCAGCCGCAGAGACCCAAAGGCATCCGTGCCTCTTTTGTGTCAGCCTCGGTTGCACACTAGGATCATCTAGGGAACTTCAAAAAGTGCATTGCCTGGACCTTCATCCAGAATGCTGATTTAGGGAAGAGGGCAAGGTAGAGGGTGCCCAGATGATTCCGATACACCAGCGAGGAATACCCCAGGTTTCCTCCTCGCTCTGGGCAGAAGCTGTGCAGCAGGAAGCTAAGAAGGAACTCCGCACACACGGAGTCCTGGGGTGTGCTTGGTACTGTCCGTCGCTGCTTTGCCCTACCATCCTACCACCCTCACACATGACTTAGCTCTGATGCCTAGTGCTGTGTCCCAGCAGCAGGGAAGCCTAGCTAGGTGGAGGCATCCCTGAATGCTCCACAGTGTCACTTGAGCAGGGCTGTACCAACCATGTCGAAGCGCCAGGCAAAGGAAGCATAGATAATGCAGATCCTGTCTTTAAAATCTTGAGATTAAAAAATATATATATTTAATTTTTTTTTCATTTTACATACCAACCACTGTTTCCCCTCCTTCCCCTTCTCCCACTCCCTCCCATCTACCCTCATCCCACCCCTATCCACTCCTGGTAGGGGGTAAGGCCTCCCTTGGGCATCACAGGCTGGTATACCAAGTTGGGGCAGGACCAAGCCCCTCCCTCCTGCATCAAGGCTGAGTAAGGCATCTCACCATAGGGAACGGGCTGTGAAAAGCCAGTTCGTGTACCCAGGATAAGTCCCAGTCCCACAAACAGATCAAGCCACACAACTGTCACCCACATTCAGAGGGCCTAGTGTGGGTCCATGGAGGCTCCCAGCTGTCAGTCCAGAGTCTGTGAGATCCCACTAGCTTGGGTCAGCTGTCTCTGTGTTTTTTTTCCATCATGATCTTGACCCCCCCCCCCTTTGCTCCTATAATCCCTCCTCCTCCCTCTCTTCAACTGAATTCCAGGAGCTTGGCCTTAATTTTAAAATGACTTTAGATTGGGCATTATTGGGCCCACCTGTAATCCTAGTGTTCTGCACAGTGAGTTTAAGATTAGCCTGAACTACACAGTGAGACCCTGTCTAATAAATAACAACAAATAATAATAACCATCTCCCAACGCACTAAACTACAATCTAATTGCATTGCTGGATCCCCTGGCATCCTGTCATTGTGTCTGAGGCCCGCTCCTCACTGGTGTAGCCTGCATCCCAGGGCTGACTGTAGGCAGGGCTTGTGTATGGATTCTGTTGAAACTGGAAAGTTCTCCAGGAAGCTTAGTTCTTAAACTTTAAAAACAAAAGTATGCATAAATGGTGCACAGACATACATGAAGGCAAAACACCCATATACATAAAATTTTTAAAAAGTCTTCTTCAGACAGACACAAGAAATTCTAATTCATGGGAAGCAGAGCTCCTGACCCTTCCCCACATCAGGGGCCTTTGACACTCACTGGAGAGCCTGAGGCTCAGAGGCAACCGCTGAGACCAGTGAGGACCACACTGTGCATTTTATTGCTAGGAAATGGAGTAGATTTGGCTGTGGAAAGGAAGAAAAGGAGGGAGGGAGGGAGGGAGGCAAGAAGACCTTCCTTTTGATCTCTTCCCTGGACAACATGAGGCTTGGTCTGCAGGTCCCCCTTGCCCCAGAGGAGTAGACACCCTCCCATGGCTGGATACAGCGTACCAATATGATGTCACTGCTGTGTGGTTGGGATGTATCGTTGCCTTTGGGGGCAGTATGAGTTGGATCCAGAGAGGAGAGGAGAGTCTGGAGAGTAGGGCCAAAGTTGGCCCAGGTCTCGGATGCATGGGTCCCAGCCTCAGGACTCTGTCTACTGGCCTCTCTGTGAGGGCCTCACCATTGCCCTGTGAGCCTTTCCAGGCCTACTGTCGGCATCAAGGATCCCCCTCCTGACAAGCAGTCTTGTGAGACCTCATGTGGATTCTACGGCCTGTCGGAATGAGCTCCTCTGTTCAGAGTGCTGTGCTCATTCTCAGCCTTCAAGTGCAGGACAAGATGCCCTTGAACAAGGCCACAGTGAACAGACAAAGAGGAAGGAGCCCTCCACCTGAGCCTCTCTTCTGGCTGGAGACTCCCAGAAGGAAGGAGCGTGTGAAGCTGGGGACGTGTGCACAGGTAGGCTTTTATTACTAAATCCTATGATATACAAAATGCATAATAGAATAACAGCTAAAAAAATAGTCCAAGAAATATGAAATCCATATTTTTGAAATGATAAAAATGTAACATAAACATACAAAATGCTGCATATATATACAATATATTTATATATATATATATAACATAATGAAAACTGTAAATAAGAAATGTGTACAACAGTAGGTGGCAAGGGGGTTTGTTCCTGTCAGTTCCATGATGCTGACTGACTTCCATCTTGTTCTGAGGAAGTCAGTGAGAAATACAGTTTCCTCTCCAGTGTCCTTAAAAAGGTATTTGTTCTGAAAGTCAAGAGTTTTCAAGTTAATTAGCCAAAGAGTGAGAATTCTTTGGTCTGAAGGGGCAGAAGGATAGAGAGGGTCAGAACCCATCAGAGTGGCCGGCGTAACCCTGCAGAGAGGCTGCGGTGACCCCCCAGGGCCTCTGCGAGGGAACTCAGAAGAGAAGGCAGGCTGTTGTGTTGACCCGGACGTCTGGTCTCTGGGGGATGGGCACTTGCAGGAATCTCTGGAGTGAGTTCAAGTCTGGAGGGGACATTTAGATCCTGGGACCTCCATCGTCCCTCCCTGGCCCTGACATCACTGAGTTTGTGGCTTGAGAGACCTCTACCCGAGAAAGGCATTTCAAGTACCGGCGCTGACCCGTGAGGACAGGTTGTGTGTGGCCTGAGCCAGGCCCTGGGTGGGGATGGGATGCTTGAGGCTGGGCCCTCACAGCTCCTTCAGGATGATCTGGATCTTGCCGTCCAGCTCTCCCATGTCCAGCAGGAAGGCCACGTGGTTGCTGTAATGCTGGATGATGTTGTTGTCCATGTTGACCAGGATTCTGGAAGAGCGAGGAGGGAGACATGGTTGAAGCGTGGCAAGCCCCTGTGTCCCGGGCCTCTGAGTAACAAGGATGATAGCCACACTGTAGGCACCTCAGAACCAGGCTGTAAGGTGGGCATTCCCAGTGGCCAAGTCTCCGCTCACACCCAAGCCTGCCAGTCATACCATGCTGGTGTCTGCTGGTGGACCGCCTCCCTTCTGAGGAGCTGAGTGCGGGTACTTTTGAGTGACTGAGGCACAACTCTGGGAGAAATGCTGTGTTCTTTAGTCACTAGACTGGGGACATGGACTTTAAATTCAAGTTCAGGAGGTGTGACAATCTGGGTTTAAGGAAAGGCTACCCTGAGCCATTCAGGTGTGCCTGCCTGAGCCAGAGGCAGGGGCCATACAACACCCCTTCCAGTTGACTCCTGTTAAGGTGAAAAGTCAAGTAATAGACTGGAGGGATCCTCCAGGCAGGGATCTGGCCAGCCCAAGAAGTAGACTCTCCATGGCTATAGACTCTGAAAGGACCCAAATCATAGTTTATGCCAAGGGGTGCCCTGTAAGAGCTGCTTCCCTGATGGGAAGTCACCTGGAGGTGACCTGAGCATCACTTAGTCCCTTCCCTGCTAATCTTCTGAGTAGGTAATGGAATTGGATATATACATTCAACCATACATACATCTGTCTGTCCGTCCATCCATCCATCCATCCATCCACCCCACCCCACCTCTTTCCTCTATCCACCCATCCATCTGTCCTCCATATACCCATTCATCCCTCATCCCTCAGTCTTTGCTAGATCCTTTTTTTCTCTTTCTTTTCTTTTTCTTTTATTGGTTTTTCAAGACAGGGTTTCTCTGTGTAGCTCTGGATGTCCTGGAGCTCACTCTATAGGCCAGGCTAGCCTCGAACTCAGAGATCTGCCTGCCTCTGCCTCCTGAGTGCTGGGATTAAAGGCAATAGTCACCACTGCTTGGCTACTGGACCCTTTCATGTGCAGAACATTGCTCCAAAAATAACAGCTGTGTGGAGATTAACTGGACCTGAATTCTGCCCACCAGAATTTCACACAGAAAGGGAGACTGAGTTTTTATAACTAAGTCACTCTAGTTCATAGAATGGAGAAGCTGAGGTTCAAAGAGGTAAAGTTATTCTGTGACTGCAGTTAGTAAACAGCAGAGCTCAGGATTTAATCTAGACCTTTGTCTCTCTCTGATATCATTTTTAAAGATAAGGGAAAAGAACTACAAAATCCTATAAATTCAAGTTAGGAAGTGGAAGACAGAAGGGAACCAAAAATCCATGTTTGGGAAGAGCTCGGGTAGATGCCTCCTGTTGTGAGGACTCAGGGGAGGGCGGTGGGGACAGTGAACCTGAAGGAGCCCACGGTCTATACCCTGCGTTCTCTGCCAGCACCAGCCTAGCAGCAGCTTCTTCTTTTGGGGGAAAAGGTTGGAGCTGGGACTCCCAGAGGCTGGAGCTGGCAGGACCCCGCACTCCAAGGGGATTCTCCCACCCCTCCCGTCCAAGGTGATCTTCATCTGGGGGGCTGGAGGCTAGAGACAAGCCAGAGAGCAGGGCTGGATGGGGAAGAGAGGGTGTGCTCTGGCAACTTAAGGGTTGGGCTGTCTGTTTCCACAGTGGCATCAATCAGTCTCCAGGAACTGGGCAAGTGTAGGAGTGTCTCTGGGGCAGTGGTGTGAAGGTGGACCCTCCCGTAAGAGGTTAGTGATGACTGGGTTCCAAGCGGCAGGGGCTTGTCAAGAGCTATTGCCACTTCCGAGCTTCCAGCCTCTTTTGCCAGCATCAAGTTAAACCCCTGGCCCACGGCCAACAAAAACAGTGTATTGGTTAATCTTTCAAGCACTCTGTGATGCTTGTAAAATTGATTTTATCTACCTTGGTCGGGAGGACTTTGGGGAGGGTTTATGAGAACAGACTAGGCTTGGGGCTAGAAAGTCCACCTTTCTCTGATGTGGACATATATTTGAATGAACTTGGATTTGGAAATATGCTCTTTCAGACCTTGGAGACCATCTTTGGGCTGAGGTTTTCATGACCATGTGGGCCATGGAGTGATGCCCTGGTCTGTAGAGCTGGGCAAAGAAAGTAGCTAGGCTGGCTGCAGACGTCATTGGCATATTTCTTAGTGGTCAGAGGAACAAGGAGAGGGGATGAGATCAAACTGTGGGGGAGTGCATTTTAGGATGCTGAGAATCCCTTTTGCGAGTCCCTAACTCAGGACCACTACTTTGAACCCCAGCTTCTTCGTCTGTAGGAACAGGGAAGATCCCACCAAGCTCGAAGCCTGGTAAGATGATGCCAAGCATGACTGAGTTCAGCATCTGGCCGGAGGGAAGAGCTTCTACAACGGAAGTCATTTACAATGACAGTTGGTGCAGCTGTCGGGGTTGATGGGAAGGCCTCCAGCAAAAGAGCCAGGAACTAGAGAGACGCGATCCTCACAGCTCATGGCTTCTCTGTCATACACAAAGGCTATCCCTGGCCCCTGAGCTTGGCCTGGGGTGGGATCTGCAGGGGAGCCCGGCACTGGAGAGGCAGGAAGTAGGGTGTGTGGGCGTGGCACTAAAGAAGTGGGACCCGGGCTTGTCTGGGCAAGCAGACATTAAGTAGATTCTACTCCCGTGTGTGAGCCCCCGTGTGAAACCGAAACTTGGTGGGAGGTGGAGGACGGGGTGGGGTGAGGTGGGGTGGGGTGGGGTGGGGTTGGGGGAGACCCCACACAGACAAAATCCTCTAGATTCTCATGCAATCCAAACCAAATGGGTCTTTTTCTACATCCCAGCCTTCTGCATGGGAGGCTAGCTGGGAGCCAGAGTAGGCTAAGGTGAGCTGGGCTGGAGGCAGGAAACCAGGCCTGGACATGGGCTTTAGCGGGCAAGGCTTTCTCCATGGGAGAATGCACAGACCACAGTGTGGGTCGTGTGCAGGTGCAGCTGGAGTTTGATCATCTAGAGGGGTCCAGCTATGCTCTAGGCAGAGCAGCTGGAGGACAGGGAGGTCCTGAGGGGGTATGGCCTGCTTCTCTTCTGCCTACTCAGCCTGCAGGTGGAAGAGGCTCTTGGAGCTTCTTTGACCGGGATTTCCCACTTAACCGCCCCTCCCCGGCCCATCAAATTCCCCCTTTGGCTCCTATCAGCTGCCCCTTCCCATGATGCTCTGCCTGGGGTGGCTTTCCTGGGCCTTCACACCTCACCATGCCTTTGCTCACTACCCCACCCCTGCTTATCATCTCTGAGCCTCAGTTTCCCTGCCCGTAAAATATGGGTCATGTTATCTACCTGCCAGTCCGACAGGAGGGTTAAAGGAGATAAGCTTAGTCTGATGACAGACATACAGGAGTCAGATGAATGGTGGCTGCAATAGCAGACACTATAATAATAAAAATAATAATAAAGGACTTTGTTCTCCTGTGGTTTGGGGACTTGAACTTGGGTCTTCCAATGAGTGACCTTGTACTTCCTCTCTATACCAGTTATGTCACTCCTGAGAGGACCCCTGAACTGCTACCCCCCCACCCCATGCTTCCTGCTTAGGTGTAGTGTCTGGTTTCTGCAGGTCGAGAGGTGACCATGGCCTTGGCTTGACTGGGGGCGGGGGGACTCTCCACCGACACTGAGCATGCTCTCTGCAACCCCACCACGGCCGAGTACAGACTTGGCAGGGCTGAATCAGCACTCACCCTCGCTTGCATTTCTTGTAGACTTTGCAAATATTCTCCTCGGGGAGTCCGTACTTCTCAGAGATCTGGAAGGAAACAGTAGGGTTTCACTGCCTGAGGCCATAATGGGATTTATACATACTTTATACCACGGCCTTTTAGGCTATAAAAGTAATATACATATCGGGAAAACAAAGGACAACAGTTCTAGTTCCCCAAGGTGAGCACCATCAGCCTCTGAGTGTATACTTCCCCTTGGTGCTCTGTGTGTATGCCCAAGTTTACACCACACGTAGGGGGCTGACATCTTGTATGGTCTTATGATACGTTGTATCACAAACACATAGCAAACTGCATTTTAGTGTCTATAAAGTATCTGCCAAGCATCAGCTGCTTCCCTGGGTTCTCACCTAGCAGCTGACGTTTGTATCTGTGCTGAAGGATCGATCTTTACTAGGCAAACTCTTGGTGGTGTCGGCACCCCATAGGACAGACTAGATGTAATACCTTCAGGATAGGTCCTGCCATGTACCAAAGCCTCCATGAGTGGGCTCTGTCGCTGTCTTGGGAGCAATGGGCACGCTCCTGGCGCTGCTGTGAGGTGGGGTAACCCACATGTTCCTCTTCTGGGCAGGAGTTAGTAATTGCAGTCGATGGAGGCAGAACACCGAGTGCCCAAGCCTGGCTCAGAGGCTAAAAGCCCATTATGTCCACGTGGGAGTGTCCTCTCCAGCTGAGGCTCTAAGGCTGACCAAGCAAGCAGACTGAGCCCAGGCCAGTGGTCCCTTCCTGCGCTGGAGTTGCAGAACTTTTGGTGGTTGTTTGAGACAGGGTCTCTCTACATTGCCCTGGCTGTCCTGGAACTCACTATTTAGAGCAGGCTGGCCTTGAACTTATAGCTATCCAGCTGCTTCTGCTTCTGGAATGCTGGGGTTAAAGGTGTGCTCTACCACACCCCGAGAGTTGTAGAACTTTGAACAGCATTCCCATGTCTCTCAGTTTCACTTTGGGGAAATGGGTGTGGGAATAGGTTGGGTATGCATAGAATGGCTCTGAAAGGATTAGGTCTGGCCCGCTGTCGGGGCTCGGTCAAATACCGGTGCCTCATGGAACTGGCAGCCTTGGAGCTGCAGCCCAGCCCAGGCCTGGGACGCCAGTAGCAGGCAGCCCTCTGGGAATTTCAGAAAAAGGGTCAGGTTCAGTGTCCTGGTTAGATTGACAGAGATCCCTCTAAACTAGAAATGTCCCTAGATTTTACTTCAACGGCAGTGTAGCTGGATGCTGCCAGGGAGCAGATCTCAAGTCTGTCTACGGAAGACCTTGGGAACAAACTGGGTAGAGGTAGTGGGGGCTGTCTGGAAAAGTGGCAAGCTCTCCACCCCTGGAAACAGAGAAGTTAAGAGCGGGTGCAGATGACGCTAATCCTGTAAATGGCTCCTTAGCCCAAATATTCTGTCTCTATTCAAGTGACATAATTGACTTTTTGTGAGCCCAATTTCCTGGGGCTGATGCCAAGCAGACTGACAATGTTACGAGAACAGGACTGCCCAGAGGGCAGACAGCTTGGACTGGCCTGGCACTTATGCCACTTTTGGCAAGTCTCTGACCTCTTGGAGTGAGGGGGTGCTAGACAGTGTCCAGTGGAGAAAAGGGGAAGCAGGCACTCATGGCAAACATAACCAACTGCCTGACGTGTGAGCCTCCTCCAAGCAGCCCATGAAGGTGGCTGAGGGTCCCCCAGCTACACGTGCTGGGCTGTCCTAAGAGGTTCCACCTTCAAGTCCAAGGCCCTGATGACCCTGGTAGCCAGACACCATGCACTTGTCCAAACTGGGCTGTTCTGCCTGCTCTCAGGTGGCTGGGGGATGGGGAAGGTCTCCTTGCCCAGATACAGTCATCCTCCGCCACCCCCAAGTCTTGCAAGTAGGAGGAATGAGGCCCCCTGGGAGGGAAAAATGAATGTCTCTGGGCCCAGCCTTTTTGTGTGTGGGGGTTTCATTCCCATTAAAACAGAAACAGGTTTGCAAAGCCAACAAAAGCCCTGGCCTGTCAGATGGCAGCCATCAGATTAAGGAGGATTTATGGTGTGTGTGACTCTCAGGGTGGTGCAGGGTTCTGACAAGGTGATAAGATCGGAAGGCACACCCCCTAGCAGGGCCCTGGCCCTCTGTGGGGTTGGAAAAGTAGCCCACCAGAGCCCTCCTGTGGGAAATGAGGCACCTTACCGCATTCCTCAGGCCCTTCAGGTCCGGGGTCTTCAACATGAGTGCGTCAAACACCTCCTCTGTCTCCCTCCGCACATACAGCAGAACTGAAAACCAATGGGACACAGGATGCTGAGCGTGGGAGGCTCTCGGCAGGCAGAGAGGGGTCTCAAAAGGCAAGACCTGAATGTAAGCATGCAAGCTTGCATCCAGCCCTTTCTAGACTGCCCTGACTTTGGGGTGGAGGGGGTTGAATCTTGGGTCTGGCTCTACTACCTTTCAACACTGTTGAGCCTTCTTTATGTGTAAATAGGGCTCTTGCTCATTACTTCAGAGCTGCCTCTGGAATCAGGGACAGTGTTCAGAAACCCCCTAAGTACTTGGCTAAGCTTGGTTCCTGGCTGCTGGTGGAGCTTCCCTAAGGTCATCTAAGCCTCCAGGGGCTTCTGTGCCCCACCTCCAAATCAAAGATTTAAGGATGTTAAGCCAGACAACCAGCCATGGGAGCCCACCATACTCTTATCCACTTAGAGAACTGTGAGCCTCGCCTGGCCTCACAAGCTTGTTGCCTGCGCCGGCTGCCCTGGGACAGCCATGTCCAAACAGGGGCAAAGCCACAGATGTCCTCTGTTTTTCTGTGACCACCTGTCCAAGCCCTAGAGTGTTCTCAGCCATCCCCAAATCTTGGCCTAAACATACTCCAAGGAGTGAATCAGGCCTTGGGTGGTGTGGACTTCAGGAAAAGCCTCATGGGGTGGGTGGGTGGGGCTTCTGAGAAGGCTCTGCAGGGGCATGTGGAAGGGCTCGGAGAGACCCCGAGGGCTTAGGCTACCTCTCTGAAGGTCGTCTTCCTTGGCCTGTTTGGAGGGAAGGACCTCAAACTCCTCGGCGAAAGGTGAGCAGGTACGCTTCAGGGGCAGCCTGTGGGGACAGCAGAGAGGGAGGGACCGGTGAGGACAGCTGCCCCTCCAGGGGCCCTTGGGACAGGGAAAGCCCCAGGAAGGGATAGCAAAGCATCAGGATAGAGGTGAAGCCCTAAACCTGGGAGGGAGCAGGTCTAGCTGGGTCAGAACCCAGCCCTGCCACATGCCGGCAGCACGCTGGACTGGAGTCCTCTCCTTGACCGCAGGTGACAGATTTGAGCAACAGGGCATGGAGAGAGATGTCATGCTACAGGAGGTGGCCTGACTTGCATGGTCTTAATCAAAGCGGACTGTTAGCACCATCCATGTTGTTTCTTCTAGAAGAAGCGAGCTATGGAAGGGGAGAGCCATGGGAGGAGTGTGCACTGTGGAGTCTGGAGGGAGACCAGCTTTGGTTCAAGTCCTGTCCCTGCTACTTAACAGCCGGACGAATAGGAGTAAGCTGCACTACTTCGCTGAGCCCTGGTTTCTTCACTAGGGAACCACCATGACTCTGTCTTTCTGACCCACCAAGGTTGGTATGAGGTGATGAGAGAGAGAATTTGGAGCGAAAACCCCATATAAAACATACACGCTGTTTATAGGGGAGAAATGGATTCCAGCAGATGACTTGCGTGTAAAGCCAAGCTGATTGCGGCCACACACTCATGCTGCCCTGCCCTCCTGCCTCACCCTTCACACATTCAGGGGTCCCCCAGGGCTGCCAGAGCAAAGGCTGTGACTGACAGGGAAAGGCATGGGCGACTGTGGCCTCTGGAGGTGATGTGTTGGGGAGCAGGGTATCCAGCATAGGTCTGCTTTGTGCTCCCCGAGCGTGTATCCCCATCTCAGGGACCTTTCTTTGCCTTTTATTTTTTACAAGCAGGTGTCTCACCAGAGATCTGCCAACTTTCCATGTAAGGCAAGCCTATAAAAACCTAGGCGGTTTCAGTGGGAAGGATCTAGGCCTAGCTCCCAGCAGCAGGGGAAAGACAGGAGGCAATGTGAGGGATACAGGGACTGGAGAAGGACAGGACCCCTGGCTACTCTCTTCCCATACCTGTCAGCGCTGCTGTGTCCCGCTGAGGGGGCAACCTGCGACAAGAAGAAAAGACATTTCTGGTCAGGCACAAGAAGAAAAATTAGAGCAGCCTGGGAGGGAAGGGGGATGGGTACCACGTTAGAGCCTTCCCTGCATGCTCTGCACAGAGAAATCCCTAAGTGAACTGGGGTCTCCAGTCAGGAAGAACTGTCCAGCTCAGGCTGCTGAGTCAGGGACTCAGGGTCACAATGGAATTGTTGCCGTACTACTGGCAGAGTGGTGATTCCAGCCAACCCAGAGGCAGGGAGCTGCGGCTAGGGGGCCTGCAGCTGGGGACCAGTGATAACGGGGAGATGGAGATGAAGCAGTGCCCGAGCACACTGGGTGCCCGCTGCTGCCGCTGCTATGCTGTCCAGTGAGCATCACCCAGAGGGGGCAGGGGATGGCTCAGGGCCACACTGTACTCTGTTCCTTTCTCCAGGGCCAACTCTTCCCCACTATATGCAGACACTGGCCTCCCACAGAATATCTGCCTACCCAGCTGGGGCCACTAGTCCTAAATGAGCAACCTCATTCCTGGGGCCTCAGGCTACAGATGGAACCAATAAAAAAGGGCTGATGTCACTGCCTTGGCAGTGGCGGGGGTGGGGGGCGGGGCAGGGGGCAGGCTGCTTCCAGGAGAATGGAAAGGACGGGATAGGCTTATGGGTGTGTCTGAGCTACGTTGTCCAGCTCTGTGATATACTCCGAAGTCAGACACCATTCACAGATCAGGCAATGTGACTCCATCTGCCCATGCTCCTGAGGAGCCATGGGAGCTGGGCCTTCAAGAGAAGGCTAGCTGATAGAGATGTAAGCAGATGGAAGTGAGGCTGGCTGCTGGCCTTGTCTGGCAAAGGGAACAGATGGTTTCCCTCAAAGGATGGCCAATCAAGAGGGAGACAACGAAGCTGAGTTAAGGCCTGGTGACTCCTGGCCATAGATGCTCGGTGATGGCAACCCTGTCTGGGCACCTAGATCCTGATCTGGGCGTCAGAGTGGGTCAGACTCTGGCTATGGGATTTTAGGAGTGTGCCTCCATCCTGACCCTTGGGCCCAGTATTGTTGACCCATGGGGTGTAGTAAGGGCCAAGACGCTGAAGGGTTGCTTACCTTTCATAACCCTAACCCTAACCCTAACCCTAACCCAGCCGCCCAGCCCAGAGGTGATTCCAATTGACATCCTCCATGTGAGCTTGAGCTCGGAGGGTTTGACGGACAGGAGGACCTACTTTGTCGGACCTACTTTGTGCTGGCGGCTATATCCAGCTCTGTGATATACACCCACATGGTCACTGGTTATTTCTGAACCCCTTGCAGGTCAACAGAGGCAGTTTTCTTTTAGTTCATGAATAGCAGGACCTGGAAACGCCCTAATGGGCAATCATGACGGTGGCAGGTAAATCCCCCAGTCATGTGCTTAGACAGGCCCTACCTGGATCCAGCCCCCCCCCCCAAGTCCCCTCTCCCACCTGCCCTGCCCTCACCCCTCCTGGGCGCTGTAGGCTGGAGAAGTGCAGGTTGGGAATAAACAGTACAGGCTGGGTCTCCAGGTCAGCTTCTGGCCGCAGGTATGTGGTCTCATTGCCCCTGAACCCCGACAGCAGGCAGCCTTTGATGCCTGCTGGGGAAAAGAAGCCATTAAACTCAGGGGTCCCTTCCACACAACCCCCTGACCAGCTTCTCTGGCCTCCTTCCCTTAGGCTCACCCCAGGTGGCCCTGTCCACTGACCATTGTTGCTGGAGTCCGGGCATTTGACCTTCCTTCGAAACTGCTTCCGCTCATCATCTCGCATCTTCCTCTCTGCTCCCTGCAAAGAGGGGTGGTGCTCACCAGGGGCCGGGGGCGGGGCCGGGGCTGGTCAGGGGTTGCTCACCAGGGGCAGAGGCGGGGTGGGGAGGAGGGGGGGTGAGGTGTGTGTGTGTGTGTGTGGGGTGTGTGTGTGGGGTGGGTTGGGTGGGGATGGGGGGGTTGGATGGGGGTGGAGGATGTCCACAGCTGCTATTTTGCATCTTAAATATGGGCCAGGCCACAGGGAAAGTGGGAAATGGGAAGGTACCAGCATATAGCCCAGCTTCCTGAAGTCAGCTCAGGCCTTGAGAGAGATGGGGAAGAAGGAAGCATATAGAGTCAATGAAGATGTGGGGGACGAGGGGGGACTGGGGGGAGTGAGAGGGAGAGGTGAGTAGGAATGAAGAGTTCTAATGGAGAAAAAGGAGCCATGGACCCAGACTCGCAGATCCCTGCAGAGAGGGGGCGTAAATACAGATGTGGAGACAGATCCCTGTGGAGAGGGGGCAGAAATACAGATGTGGAGACAGATACCCAGAGGAAAGCAAGGGACAGAGAGGGACAGGCCTCTCAGAGGAGCAGGTGGTGTCTCCTGTCCTGTCCCCACCTTATCACAGAAGATCTTGATCTGGCAGACGGCACGGTGTACCAGGCGCTCGGTGCCTGCCCCACAGTCATAGGTATCAATTTGCAAGTTCAGGGGGACACCCTTCACCCCCTTCTGTGAGGAGAAGTCTGTGCTCAGACAGTTGACACCGATGAACACCTGGGGACAGAGTGGGGAGATGGATAAGTGGCCTACTCAGACCTGTGTGTTCAATGAATACCCTTCAGCCATCTTGGGCTCTGCAGGCAAGCATCACTATCCATCCCTCTTCCCTTTCACAGATGGGAAGGGGGTGCTGCCAGTGGAGCCAGGTTGGTATGCCCCTTCTAGCTCACTGAGGGCACCCCACCCTGGGAGGACACTAAGGGTCCTTTGAGGACTGTAGATCTGAAGGTTTGTTTCTCCGCAGCTTGGAGCAAGTTAGGAACACAGCTTTCCTGCTAAGCCAGGCACACAGAAGATGACAGAGCCCCTTCACCTAATGACCAATCACAGGCAGCATGGGATGCTAGCACTTTCTGTTTAGGTAGATCCATGCCATCTGTGGCCAGTGTTCCCCCCAGTTATCTCTAGTCTACAGCTCTGGAGCAGAGACAGAAGTGTTCCCACTCCCCAGGGAGTTGGGGTCCATGAGCCTGGACCTGGACCCACTGATCTGCGGTGGGAAGTTTGCCAGCGTGTGGCTTGGGCAGACTCTCTTTTACAGATGGGGATGAGTAAATGGATCCTGTGAGGCTGGGAGAGTTCACACTTACTCTTGTCAAGCAGGGACACTGGCCATTCCGGTGAGGGGATGGTTCAAAGTCTACCTACAGCCTGTGTTCTCTCAAGGACAGCCTGGGGCCTGTCTCGGCCCTGGCAGGCTGGGGGCCAGACCCTACTGCTCTAGTCTGGGCTTGGTCTCTGGGACATTTCCCTTGGAAACAGCCCTGACCTGAATGGTGGGAATGGGGGGGGGGCATCTCCACAGACCCCCTCGGTCACAGGCTTCAGGGAAGCTCCCCTCACCCCACCCAGCTGTGATGCAGCTTCCACCAGCTCCCAGCTTGCACTGAGACCCAGGCCTGGGGGTATGAAGACTATGAGAAAAATCCTCACCGAAACCCACTTCTCCCTTCCCATGAAACTCTCCCACCTCCCTGGCCCACCCCTCCCTTCCCACCTCCCATGACGGGCAGGCTCCTCCTCTAGCCCCTAGCTCTGTCTGAATAACAACCCCAGCTGGACCCTACTCTTGTTCCCATGTCTTCTCTATGTCACCCCAGGGGAGGAAGGGGTCCTCAGATGCCTTTGGGATGAGTGGTCCCAGGCCCAGTGGGTGTGATCAACCTGTTCAGGGTGAGGAAGGACAGACTGGAGAGAGGTCACCAGACCCGGAGGGCCAGGCTGGTGCCCTTTCCACACAGCTCTCTGCTCAGAAAAGCCATAAATGCCCAACTGGTGATAGACTCAGGTGCCTGTGTGGGAAGACCACCTGGGTTCAAGCTGCCATGAAGGAAGCCAGTGGCCTCCCTCTCCCTGGCTTCTCACTCGACTGACCCCATGGCTATGCCTTGTTCTAGCCTCTCAGACGTGGGAGTGGGAGCTCAACCACAGCCCACAGACTCTAAGAAGCCAATGTCTGGGATCAAGCCCTCCCTGCCACTTCTGCGCCCCGGGTCAGCATGCTACCAGGGCCTTTGAGCCCTATTCTGATGGATGGGCAGGCTGAGTTGCTAAACTGACATCTGTCAGGGTCACGTGATCCCCCTCACAACCACTCAGCTGGGGCTATAAGCTCAACAAAGCGGCATGGCTTCTGAGGGGAGGGGCTGGGAGCAGGCCAGCTTGTCAGCCCAGAGCCTGTGCCTCTGGTGCCTGTGAATGCCACCACCTCCCTGTGTGTTCAACACAGTGGATATCAGCACCCTGGGGCCCCTCCAGCCCTCCCAGGCATGGTCACTCCACCCAAGCCCACACTGACCTTGGCCTCCTCATTGACATTCCACACAAAGGACAGCGCATTGTAGGCCACCTCCTCGATGTGCTGGACTGTGTTAAAATTTTCTTTACAGTCGGCTGAAAGGGCAGGAGACCCAGGTCAGAGGGAAAGGGATGAGGATGCTGTGGGGAGGGGAGCTATGAACTGGACCTTACTCTAGCAAGGACCTGCACCCGACCCCCAAGCTGTGGTTTAGAGGTTTCGTGGGAAGTGTGACACAGAAGATCTCTTAGATAATGCATCAGGGACAGCGTAGCAAGGGGCGTGGAGCAGGGCAGCGGGGTAGGAGTAGAGATCCTAGCGGCTGTCATTTATGAAATACTGATACAAGGCAAGCCTCGGTAAATCCTCCTAACTCTGAATATTCAGTTTACATAGGATGAAAGTAGGGCTCAGAGAGGTTGGGTTTCTTGCTCAGGGTCACACAACTCATGAAAGGCAGAGCAAGGAGCCCACTATCTGGCTCTTAAGCCCATTTTCCTAATTGCTCCTTCATCCAGCCTCTCCGGAATCTCCTTGAATAGTCTCCCATCTGTACACAGCCAGGCAGCTAGCCACCACGGACAGTTGGATAAACTGAAGAGAGGGGACGTTGTCATAAAGGCATGCAGAAAAGGATGGAGCCATGTGGGAGTGATCCAGGGACAAGGTGTCCCTGCCAACCCTCTTTAAAAAAAAAAAAAAAAAAGACCGATTCTCATGTAGCCCCAGACCGGCTTTGAACTCTGTGTAGTCAAGATGATCCTCCTGCTTCTACTTCCCAAGTGCAGGAATTCCAAGTCTATACCACCATGCCAGCTTTATTCGGTGCTGGGGATGCAACCCAGGGCTTCCTGCATGCTAGGCAAGCATTCTGTCAGCTGAGCTACCAGTTCAGCCCCACTGCTGTTCCCCACGGTGGCCAACATCACTATTCACTGGCACCGTCCGGGTCCCATGTCCTGTCTATCCCAGAGCGAAGCAGAAGAGAATGCCTGCTGTGTCCATCAGAGGACGCAGTCTCCTGCACTGTGCCCTGCTGGGTTTGATCTGGGGCAGGAGAGGGAAGGGGCGCAGGAGGAAAGGCTTGGGGTTCACGCTCACCCACGTCGATGACTCGCTGCTTGGCGGTGGGCTGCCGGGAATGCCAGTGCCTCCAGAAGCGTAGCTGCTCTACCGGGACCTTGTCGTTATCGAACACAACCATCACCACGCTCTGCAAGTGCGGCGGCCATGTCACCCTGGTCTGAAGGTCCAGGCACCAGGCTCCCTCCCAGAGCATGGCCCCGCATCCCGCTTTATCTGACACTCAGTGTCCCCCCCAACACACACAAAGATGCTCACCAGCGCCCCCTTCCCAAGCTGCCCCACACACCTTGACTTTGCTGGAGGACAGAGCGAGGCCTTTACCTCCCGCTGGGGTGCGCAGAGTGACCGGATAGAACTGACCCTTGTTGAGGTAGGCCATGGGTGACTCGCCCGCTTTGATGTGAATGGCTTTGGGGGACCCCAGGGTGTATTCAAAGTCGCTGTGGGGAGTGAGAGGACGGTGAGTCAGGCTCCAGGCAGGGGTGTCCTGGAGCATAGGGCAGGGGCCTGGATCTGTGGTAGGCTTGCTGTGTAATCTAAGTCATTTTCCTGTGTGTGTGGGGTCTATTTAATGGCTCTGTTGGGTCATATTCTAGTTGGATAAAGGAGGTCCAAAGAAAACCAGGGAGAACCAGAATAGGGACAAAGCCATGGGGGACTAAGGACAGCTGAGCCTCAGTTTTCTTTGTCCTGGGAGGGTTGAGAGATGGTCTTACTATGTAGCTCAAACTTGCTAGGAATTCAATATTTAGTCTAGGCTGGCCTCAAACTCACTATGAAGCCCATGTTGCCTTAAAACTCATAGCAATCCTCCTGGTTCTACCTCTCAAAGACTGAAGTTACAGGTATGTGTCTTCTAACAGGGTGCTGAGCTTAGAGTCCCCTGTCACTGCCCGGGAACAGGCTGTAGATGCCTAGTACGTTTCTAGGGATACTATGGAGCTGTCTTCAGCCTCCTGCTCAAACAGCCAAGGGTCCTAGGAAACCAATTTACCTCTTGAGGCTAGGATAATCCTCTGGACATGGGGGTTCCGGGGATGTTTTCAGGATATCGGGGAAGAGCAGCGACTATAGAGAAACAACCACAAGAGAATAAATGACCAGGTTCAGATGGCAGGGTCTCAGCCCAGGGCTGCACACACATGGCCACACAGGGTGTGCAGCGTACAACTTGGACACCAGTATGTGGCAGCCCAGCCTTAGGTCTAGAACTTTCTCCCATCAATTGCAAAGCTCTGATCTTCTGTCTTCTCTCCTTATGTGCATGCACACATATATCCAGGGGCACTGTGCGGGTTCAGGGGCAAGCCCTCACCTCCTGTGGGTCATCTTTGAAGGTGCTGTCTGGCTGCCAGCGCTGTGTGGGTGGCACCCCGTGAATGCTCTCAAATAATGAGTTGAGGGACCCATTGTCATATATGTCACTAGTGGGCAAGAGGTAGCTGTCCATGGAGCCGGCTTCCAGCTTGCTTGGACCTGGGGGGAGGGGAGTGGTCTTGCCGGGGGTCGGTACCGCCCCCTCCAAGCCTAGTAAGTTGTTCTTCTTGAGGTGGTCCGTGTAGTCTGGGCTTCCAGACACATTCTCTGTCAAAAATTTCATGAGGTGCGTGGGGCTCTCGAGAGGGGCAAGATCTGGCTCGTAGTCCATGCTGTGGTAGAACCTGGGGGGAGAGACAGTAAAAGTGAGCACACGCCTCCTCTGCAGGCTGGACTGATGGTGACCCCATGTAAGGTTTACCACTGTCCCCCCGCATGTGAGACACTGGACCCCACGCAGGCCAGTTGGCCACAGAGATGAAAGGAGGAAGGAATGAGGACTGGTGTTCTCTCAGGCCCTGGCTTGAGGGGACATCCTGCTTTCGTTAACACACAGCTAGTTAACTTAAAACACTGCAAGTTTAGCCGTTTGTTTCTGAGCCAAATGCTCTTGTGCCAAAATGTCCCCACTTCAACAGCTGTACTGAGTGGGGTGTGTCTGGGAGGGGGCTGTGTACCTGTGAGACAATGGCCATGTGTTCAGAAAAACGTCAAGTAGAATATACTCAAACCATCAGTGTGGCAGGTATAGCACTGTTGTGAGATATTTGATTCCACTGTCTAAAGATACGTGATTGGTTTAATAAAAAGCTAAATGGCCAATAGCTAGGCAGGAGGTATAGTAGGAACTTCTGGACACAGAGCTCTGGGGAGAAGAAAGGCAGAGTCACCAGCAGATGTAGAGGGAACAGACTTGCAGAAGGAGAGGGAAAAGCCACAAGTCTCTGGCAACACGCAGATGAATAGAAATGTGTTGATTTAAGTTATAAGAGCTAGTAGGACAAGCCTAAGCTATAGGCCAAGCTTTTATAATAATAAGTCTTTGTGTCGGTGTTTTTTGTTTGTTTGTTTTTATTTTGTGAGCTGAAGGCCCAAAGAAAAATCCACCTACATAGGACTGTACGAAAGTTCTTACTTTTTACTTTATATACGTCTATGGAGTTTGAGTATTTTGCAAGAAACAGGCATTGCCCTTGTGGTTGGAAGTTACTGAACTGTAGAATTCATTTAAGAGAGGCCTGTGCACCCAGAACCCTACTCCAGCAGTGCAGGGGAGTGCCTGAGCCAGCTTCTTGCTCACACTGGGCCCCTGGAGAGCTGCAATGGCACCCAAGACATTTGGATTTTCCAGAAGCCACTGGCAGGCCCTATGTAGTGACCTCTGTGAGGTCCCCATTGACCAGGAGAGAGGAAGTGCAGGAAGAGGGGCAGGATTCCGCCCTCTCAAACCCCGGCCCTCACTAGGCCATACTCAGCCTAGGATTCTTTCTGCAAGAACATTGTGGCATAAGGCGTGGATGCCAGGCAAAGGCCAGAAGGCTGGGAATAGAATCCCAGGAGTCACCTGACCCCTTGGAGGAGGGTTTAGAGCCTGGACAGAAAAGCTGCCTCTAAGGCTGTCCTGCTGCTGTGGTTTTGAAGTGTATTTTCAGTAAATACCAACACGCATGGTATGGGGATCTGGCATCTGGTGTGTGTGTGTGTGTGTGTGTGTGTGTGTGTGTGTGTGTGTGTGTGTGTGTGTGTTTATACGTGTTCAAGCACAGCTTTATTATAATTTCGCAAAACTCTTCTGCTGACATCACCAGATTTTTTTTTTAAGATGGGGCCTCACATAGCCCAGGCTAGCCTCAAATTCACTGTGTAGCTAATGATGACCTTGAACTCCTGATTCTCCAGCCTCCACCTCTCAAATGCTGAGATGGCAGGCATGAAGGCATGCACTAGCATATCTGGTTTTATGTGGTGCTGAGCATCGAACCCAGGGCCTCATGCATGGTACACAAGCACTCTACCAACTGAGCTACACTACCAGCTAGGTATCAGTTGTTCTGAAACCTTCCTATTGTACAAGCATAAAGACAGGTAGACTCCAGGCTGGACTGTACACATTGTTTCCTTCTGATCTTAAAGGAAGTTAAAATACAGGAGTCCCAAGAGGTACTGTGTGTGGGTTCCAGCACCGCACCCCTTATGCTTGACAGGCAGACCAGCCTGAATTCAAGGTCCCCGACAGAGCAGAGCAGTGAAGAGTCTAAAGAGGCAGAGGTGGCCTTGAGAAGCCTTACTTCTTTCCTTGGTCATTTCGGCCGCCGGTGCTGGAGGACAGTATCCGCTTGTCCTTGGGACCCTGGGAGGAGAAGAAGGAAAGATTGACAAGTTGTTCTTGGCTGGGACCTGGCTATTGGGAGCCTCCTACCTTTCAGGGACTGAGGCCAGGCCCTGGAATGCTTGGGAGAAAATAGTTCAAGCTGCCCAGTGCTCTAGCCACCACTGAGACTGAGCCCCAAGCGACAGGGGGAAAGTACTTCCCTGAGCTTTCTAGTTGAGAACATGGGAGTGAGAGTCAGACTTGCCTGGCTGACTTACCTCACCATTTAAAAGTGCTGTGACTTTGGATAAATGGCTACCTCTCTGAGACTCAGTTTCTTCAAATGTTAAATGGAGGATTATAATACCTGCTTCAAGGAGATTCTAAAGCTATAGATGAATAGAAAAAAGGACACTGGCCCTTTTAAAAAGAGCACGTCGTGTAAGTGAGACCTTGTACAAAATGCTTCTCTCACCACCCTGAGTTTCTATCAACACCATCACTATGGCCTAGGTGGGGAGACCAAGGGCCAGAGCCTCTTCGGTGAGAAGGGTAGACTCCAAGTCCATTTCTCATTCCCTTCATAGATATACTACATGTTGACTGTGTGTCCTTGGGCAAGGCACTTAACATCTCTGGACCTCATATCCTCACGTGTAAAAGACACAACTAGCCCTGAAAAGAACTGTAGGTGCTCAGGGCAGTCTAGGGGCAAAGGCACAGCCCTGGAAGCGGCCTCTTGCACGGAATTTTATTTTACAATCCAGCTTCACCCTGTGAACCCCAGACTGGGATCTGAAGATGGATGGAGAATTCTGGCTTCCATCATGGCTTTGAGCTGGAGTAGCCATTCAAATTCCCTTCTGTTGACCTGAGCTAGACAGGATCCAGAGACTGCCAGTCTGTGGGTATTTGGCAGGCAAGGGAGCCAGGCTAGCCTGGAATGAGGACCAGAGACAGCCTGGGGCCTTTCCTGTCAGGAACCACATATCTTGGTCTCGCTGGGCCTCTGAAGTCATGAAGAGAATTCACCTTCCAACATGAGTGGGTGAACACCCCCACCCCTCACCCCCACACAAATTGGCTTTGAATGTTTATATTCAGGACCAGCCGTCTCAACAAATCCAGGAAGATTTATTGGAGCAATCCCCCAGTGCAAGAGAGCATTGCTCTCCATGTCAGTTCAGATGCTCAGGTAGGCAGGGCTGCCCAAGCTCCAGGTTAGCAAAGACACTGAGGCCTCACGGATGCTCTGTGAGGATGCAGGCTGTGCTCTGTTAGCCATTTCTGGCCCAGGCACTAGAGGTGGTAGCGGTATGTTGTGAGTCCATATTTGTGACTGATGACTGGTTCAGAGCTGAAAGGGCCCAATGCCCATGCCTGAGAACCAACAGTCCCCAGAGTCTAAGGCCCAAGGGACAAGAAAAGACAGCATTCTGGCAGAGGCAGGAAGGACAGGAAGACACTCAGGAAAAGGAGAGCCCTGCTGCAGGGGATGAGATGGGGGGGGGGGTGCACCAGTGGGTGGGGATGGTGGGAGACTGGGATGACCCAAAGGACAGGGCAGAAAGGATGGCCAGTGGGGATGGTTGCCATGAAGTGTGCTTGGCCAAGCCAGGAATCTATTCAACCAATATGTGCTGTATACCAGGTGACAGGTTGTGTGGGCTGCTGGGGCTTCAGCAATGGTCATGATGTGTGTCTACTCTCCAGGAGCTGTCTTGTAGGGAGATGGAAATGTGTGGGTCCACAGTATTTTGAAGGAAAGGGGTGATATGGAGAATAGAAAGAACTGGTGATATAGAATGGAGACCCAGGAGAACCTCCCACTCCCCATACTATGAGAAAATGAGGTGACATTCATGCTGAGGCCCAGGCGGACAGTAGGATTTAATCAGGAAAAGGGAAATGGCATTTTCAAAGGCCCAGGGTTGAGGGGCTGCTGAGCCCTGAGGCCTGACAGCAGAGACACACTTAGCAGATGGGCTCATGGCCTGAGGTGGCAAGCATACCATATAGTAGTCATAGAGAAAGCTCAGGGCTGCAACACTGTCATCATCCCCATTAACTCTCATCATGGCTTTGGTGGCGGCTGTCAAAGGGTTCTCCAGGTACGTCTTCCAGGCCTCGTCCTCATTAGTGTAGGGAAACTTCTGGAAGCTCACAGGGTCATTCTTTAGCAGTCTCACAGACCTGAAACTGTAGGCAGGTAAGAAGGGTCACTTGAGGATGGAGAGTTGGTGACATGCTTGCCACACAAGCATGAAGGGTTGGGTTCGGTCCCCGGGTTAAAAAACAAAAAAAAGCCAGATGCAGTAGTGTGCTCCTTTAATCCCAGCCTGGGGAACAGGAGACAGCAAGGTCCCTGGGACTCACTAGCCAGGTAGTCTAGTCTAGATGTGAGTTCCAGGTAAGTACCAACCTCAAAAATATGCAAGATGGAGAGTATGTGAGGAATGACAGAGAAGGTGGTCATCTGGCCTCCACATGCATGCACATATCTGTGTGCACCAGCACATGCACAAGCATGTGTACATACTTGCATACATATGTATGCATATGCAAACACAAACACGCAAATAAGAATTATCTCTTCTAGGTTCAGAGGAAGGTCCCCAAGACATAGCTGCTGCCACTGCCAGGAGGTACCAACCCTAGGAACGTGAGACTTCTTCCTCGGCCACCTTAGGCAATGAGCCTCAGATATAGATCAATGCCAAATTGATCTGCTATGCAGAAGCTGCAGACCTGGGGTCTGAAGCCCTCATCTCTGACACAAGGACCATAGTGTCGGCCAACCTTAGAAGGTGTCTGAGAAGTTCCATAGAGTGCTGCCATGGCAATACTGTTCACAGGGAGTCATGGCAACACTCTTCCAGCGAATGAAACTTGCAGACAGTGCGGCATGACTCCTGAGGTTGTCCTGAGACCATGAAAGGCACAGAGCCATGCAGATGATCAAATCAAGAAAAACAGTGAAGGACAGGACATCAGAGTGAGAGAGCTGGTGGGCAGAGCCTGGTCCTGGGGAGTGGCATTTTGCACTGACATGTATAGTAGGTCCCTGAGTAGCTGCTCATGACCAGGCAGAGGCAGGGGCAGCCTGGCACTGTGTCAAGACACCCAGATCAATACAAGGCACTATAGCCCAGGGACAAGCTGCATGTATGGGCTCAAAGAAAGGGATGGAGGCATACAGAGAGCAATGATGATTGCAAAATCAACCTCTAGCAGGGGATGGGATCGGGCAGGTGCAAACCTACTGTTAGTACTCTGGAGGCTGAGGCAGGAGGATTGCAATTCCAGGCCAGCCTGGACTACTGTGTGAAACCCTGTTTCAAAACCAAAAGACAGTGATAGCTTGTCCTTGCTGTGCCCTGGCTGTGTTCGGGCACTGAGCCTACGCACAGTCCGTGCACTGTCCTCAGTGAAGGCACAGCTGTTGTTTCCATTGGTGGAGGAAACAGCTCAGAGAGTGGAGGAGCTTCCAGGGTCCAGTACTGGAGTGGCCTCATGCTCTCAGACTTGAACCAGGGAGAGCGTGGCCAGTTGGTTAAAACACAACTGAGGCCACCCCTAGAGTCTTTTGAGAAAGGGTCCCACATAGCCCAGACTGGCCTCAAACTTGTGTAGCCAAGGATGGCCTTCAGCATCTGATCTTTTCTGCCTCCACCTCCCAAGTGCTGGGATTGCAAGTGTGGGCCACCGTGTCCGGTTCATGTGTTGTTGAGGACAGAACCCAGGGCTTCACCACACTGGGCAAGCACTCTCCTAACTGAGCTACATCCCCAGCCCAAGGGCTTCTGACTCCCTCCAGCTGGGGTAGCTGAGAATGTGAACATCTAAGAGCATCCTTGTTGCTGTTGCCGCCGCTGCTAGCCCCAGGACCACACTTGCAGAATGGCCGGGAATGTGTGGGTGCAGTCACCCGCAAAGCTCTCGTGATCATTTTAGGACACAGGGCACACAGGAGAAGTGGCAAGCGAGAGACTGGCTGCCCGGCTCAAAGATCAAGTGGGGTGTTCGGGTCTGCTGGGGTCCCAGAGCCCCCCTTTCTATAAGGGGCACATGGGTCCGACTGACTCACCCTGCTAGGGTCTTAGGAGCAGCACCGGATGCTATGAAACACAGCATCTGGATTGTTCCCACTCAGCAGCTCTGCCCCTTACAAGTTACTACATGGAGATGACCTTGCTTCACCTAACAGATGTAGGAACTATGGACTCGGACAGAAAAAGAAAACACCTATGATTAGGCAGCCAGTCAACCACCCAATCAGGATTATTATTATTATTTAGAGAGTGTTTTGTGTAGCCCAGGTTGGCCTTAAACTCACTAGGGGTTTAGCTGGGAATGACCTCTTTTATTTACCTCTTAAGTGCTGGGATTATAGGGGTGCACCACCATACCTGGTCTATGCAGTGCTGGGATTATAGCGGTGCACCACCACACCTGGTCTACGCGGTGCTGGGATTATAGGGGTGCACCACCACACCTGGTCTATGCGGTGCTGGGGACTGAACCTGGAGTTTCGTGCATGGTAGGCAAGCACCCTACTAACTGAGCTACAACCCCAGCCCACACCCAGGATTTCAGCTCGGTCTCATCTAGCTGCCAAGACGTGTGCTCTCCACTAGCCACACTGCTCTGTCCTTGACCCAGGTCTTCACCAGAGCAGGAGGCCACCCTGGTGCTGGAGTTGCAGGTGTTGTGCCAGACCATCGGGGGCGGGCAGGGGCCTCTAGAAGTCACTTGCAGGAAGTGCACCCCTTGCTGCCTGAGGTGTCCCTCAGGTACAGGCTTTCACTCGAGTGGAACCGTCAGTCAAGCCGAGCCCAGGCAGTGCGGGCTACAGGAATGATTCCTCTGCAGTTCTCATCCAGGATAGTGTCTACTACCGTCCCGCTGGGCCCCAAGGTGGAGGGGTCTGGGACTCTGAGAGGGAGGCAGCAGGAACTGTCACACAGGAAAGAGAAATGACAGAAACCTTCCTGCTTTAGGAGCATGAAGAGGGAGGCACACCCAAGTTTCTGTTGCTATAAATCAAGAAGCCTTCAGACAGAGTAGTGTGAGGTGGCCCCTCCTCACTGAGCCTGGGGTTAGAGGAATTTACCGAACGTGCCCCTGTCCCTGCCAGGCCCCAGGCTATAGGGAACTCCCTAACTAAGATGGCATGGGACAAGCAGGGGATGTCTGAGGGTCCCTACCTTCCCTGGTCGCCCACTGGTTAGCAAGGCCGACCAGGGCTCACAGTGTTTCTCATTTATGAATAAGGATCGTAAATGTAGGACTGTGAAGACGGAGTACATTGATTCATACTTGAGAAAATGCTTAGCACCCTGCCTGGCACATAAATGCTCAGTGCACACACGCCCTGTCGGCACATAAGAAGCACCTAATGTATGCATACCGCACAGACGCTCAAGGCTGGCTTGGAGCTAGATGCTGAGAGGGTGCTGTATTGCCAGACTGGTCATCCACAGGTCTGGACTCCCGTTCCTGGTCTACTTACTAAGAAATGGCCAGTCTCAGTTTTGTAGGACTATCCATTTTCTGACCCTTTTTGTAAAAGAAAATTTAAAAGGCAACAGAGTCATAACCTAAAACAAAAGAACAGAGTTTTCATATGGGGGTCTTCCTGGGCTACAAGGGTCTCTAATGCTTCCCTTGGGATCCCAAGTCTGACTCCTTAAGAAACAAGCCCCTCAGGTAACTTAAGCATCTATCATAGGCAGACACCATGCCAACTGTTTCTGGGTGGCACTTCATCTGTCACACATCAGCCCTGGGACACGAATGCCACTATCCCCTTTGACAAAAGGAGAAACTGAGACTCGAACAATCACCATCTAAGGGCCACTCAACCAGGAAGTGCGGGGGTGGCTCAACTTGAACTCGGACCTCTTGGACTCCAAGTATCAGCTCTCAGTCCCCGCTCACCTCCACTCTCGATGCCTTTCCTAGTCTGGAAAATTCCCTCCTCTGGAATACACTGAACCAGTTCTCCACAAGGCTCTGAGGAATTTCCCACCCACACAGGCAGGAGGCACGAGCAGGTGAGACAATGATAGGAAGAGTTTCTGGGCAGGAGCTGAGAGCCCTCCAGTTCTGGTGCCCATGCCCGTGTTTGCCACCAGCTGGCCTCACACTTTAAGGATAAGCATTTGGCTTCCTGGATATCTTCACTGTGCATAAGGTCAGCAGAGTTCTGTGCCAAATCCTGACATCAGGATCTGGGCCCTGTGCTCTTTCAAAGACTACGAGGGCCGAGGGCCCAGTGGTGAGGCAGAGCCGAACATGGAAGAAGCTGCTACAGGCTCAATGGGACAGGGCTTCCAAGAAAGAATTAGCCCTTTTCACGAGTGACGGTTCAGAACAAAGGGGAAGCCTATGAGGTCACCTTCCCTAGGTTCTGCCCAGATTCTCAGTTCATGTCCCTGTCCAAAACAGAGAGCGGAAGACCTAGTCAGGAAAGGACTTGTCCTTGGGCCACATTTGTGATGACCTCAGATCTTATCAGGGCACAGCACAGAGAGCCCAGTGCACCATGGGAAGAAGAAACACAAGCTCATGAGTTGGGGAGCTGTGTGTTCTTGAGGA
Organism: Peromyscus californicus insignis; assembly: GCF_007827085.1. Classification (NCBI taxonomy): domain Eukaryota; kingdom Metazoa; phylum Chordata; class Mammalia; order Rodentia; family Cricetidae; genus Peromyscus; species Peromyscus californicus. The sequence continues at coordinate 18,860,635 of NW_026294573.1, read as the reverse complement.
AGGAAGGCACCTAGCCTTCTCGGCTGATTTCCCCATCTATTAAATGGGTCTATTGAACGTTTCCCACGTGCCAGTCAAGGGCTCTTCTAGACCCTGGGAAATCAGCCATGCCCAAGGCAGATAAGGCTCAGCTCCCATGGAACTTTTTGTCTAATTGGAGCAGACAGACTATAAACAGGCAGGTGAGTTAATTTTAGTTCGAGATAAATGCTGGGAAGAATATTAATGAGAACACAGCACTATCACAGAGTCACCCAGGATGGCTACTTTACAGCAGAGTTAATCTCTCCTGGGTTGTTAGGAGAATTATATGCATTAACATAAGAAATGTGCTTATGAGCCTGCCAACAATAATGGCCCTGTAAATAGGCCCTCATCATCATGGCCATCACCCCAGCACTCTAGGATGAGAGTAGAGGGGAGACTGCCTGAGGTCCCTGGATGATCACACACCCCAAACCCTAGGCTGTGAACCAGCTCTAGTCAAAAGACAAGGGAGACAGAATAATAACCCCTTGCCTTGCCTTTCGAAGTCCTTATCTGGCGGAGACTCCTAACACACATGGTGGTTATTATTCCTACTTTAAAGACCCTGAAATAGACAATGGAGACAGGAGGTGACCTGGGAACCTAGAGTAGACAATGGACACAGGAGGTGACCTGAGAATCTGGCCTGGGAACTCCATGGTAAGTCCCTTTTACACCAAAGCCCAGGAAACTGGCATGGTATCCCGTGTCACTTTAGCAAATATTTATCAAGTGACCGTCATGGTCTAGCCCCTGTTCTAGGGACAGCAAGACAGGGTTCCCCTGGTCATCATGGAGGATGAAGACAAGACAGACAGCTAATACCAAATAAGTGAAGAACATGAAGCCAGAGGCCTTGTGACTGCCTGAGTTAATGATGGATGTTTACTGAAAAAGAGGTGGAGGGTACAGGGAGAGAAGCAAGGTCAAAGGTCTCAGCCTGGGCCTGGCCCTAGCCCTACTGTGTGCTGGGTGTGAGGCAGGTGCTTTGCATGTATTGTCTAGATTCAAGGAAGGCCAGCCGGGACTGGGGAGGAACCTCAAGTCCAGGATTTGATAATCCCTCTCATTTGCATAGTGTGGTGTTTTTTCAACACATACCCGTCATCCATCTGTCATATCTGAGGTCCTGTAATGTGCCTGTAAGGTAGGGAGGGAAGATATGACTGTCCCAATTTGATAGCACAGAAAACACCCATGGACAGGGCTCCTGATCCGCGTAAAGTCACCTGCTGGTACTGACACATCAGACCTGAACTAGGATGGCCATGTCGCCGCATCCAGAGCCTTCACCAAGCTGCTGGCCAGAGCCTCCCATCCCATCTTCTCCAGTGGAAAGAGATCTGAAAAGCTGATGAAGACAGAGATCTTCAGGCCTGGCTGCTAAGGCCTCTTACTGGCCAGCAGGGGTGTGCAATCCGCCTGGCCGGGGTTCCGAGGCAGTAGAGCCTTCCCCCGGCACTGGAGGGGTGCAGTATCAGCTGTCTCATGTCCAGTCAGTCTCATGCCGTGACTCACGCACGTCCCAACACGGAGGAAGCTGAGAGCGGAGAAGCACTCCAGCTGTGCTCTGACTCACAGTGGCTCCTGCACTGGGGCTGAACCACTTCAGATCCCCAGGGACACTAAGTAGATGCCACCCCAGCTGCTAGTTGAGACCTTCCTGTGTCATTTCCTTCTGTTAGAATCCTGGCAATTCCAGGTATTGGCAGCCCTTAGACACGAAGTCCCAAAGAAGTGGTAAGACCTAAAAACACACAACGCAGAAAGGAGTCTAGAAGCATCTCATCCTGTTCTGAGGTCAATAACTGTACATGTCACAGGCATCTCAGTAATCCGGTGTGCGTTTAGCAGAGTGGGAGGAAGGCTACCGCCCAAGGGGGCAGCCTCAAGCCTCACCTATGGAGTACCTAACCCAGGAGAGATTGGGCAAGCTGGGTTCCAATTCCCTAAGCCTAAGGAGGAAGAGTTCCAGGGGCCACCCGAACTGGGTGTTGACACCCAGATACACCCAGTTAGTGACTTGCCAAACCCAGCTGTGAGCCACCCAGCTTCATCAGCAGTAATCAATCACACTCACCAATCACCCACAGGGACGCCCTATCACGACGGCTCACAGAGGAATCATTTTCCAGCCAGCCCCACGCAAGGTGTTCCTGAGCATGACAGGGGCGCCCCAGGGTTCTTGTGCTTGCCAGTGGCCCATCTGGTTTTCTGGCTGCACATGTTGTGAAATGTGCCTTGCCCACATGAAACGGGGGCTCTCTGGGGTGCTCTCACTGGGGGAGATAGTGGAATACAGAACATGAATGTGTGGCAGCCCCAGTGTGAATGAGGTAGCACATGCCTATCTGGTTGGAGGGGTGTGCCCCAATGCTATTCGGACCCGGGTTCCAGCTTTGCCTTTGCTGTGTGACTTTTAGCAAGTGACCTGACATTTCTGTACCTTTGTGGGAAGATGAGAGTGAGAATCTCACCAAGTGTGATGATAGGGATCATTCATTCAGGAACCACTAAGGACCAAGTGCCAGCTAAACTTATTCTACCTGTGGTTTTTCATTTTTACAGTGAGTCCGTGAAGTATCGATAGTGAAAGATGCAGTGAGATGATGCGGGTCAAGTGCGAGTATGTAATGATACAAACTGTTACTCCATCATCACCCCAGCGCTCCTGCTGAACGGTCATCCCAGCCCCGCTTTCTCCCTCAGACGGGTCATCTCTTTCTGGAAGCCGGCTGGCTTCTTGGAGATGCCAGGCTAAGTGGTAAGAGCACAGGCCACTTCCTCCTCTGGATCTAGGTGGGCAAGCTGATGGAGGCCAGGTTCCAGATACATGGCCGGCTGCGTTCTAATTAATTACATGCCGTTTCTTAATTATACCAGAAACTCGCTTTCTGCCCTTTGAAAAACTCTCCCCTGTATGGGAATTTTTCTTTTACACTCTGTTCCCTTGGCTCCTGATCTGATTTTTTTTTCTTTCTCTACTGTCCAATAGAGGTGTGGGAAAAAAAATTGAAATCTACATCTCAATCAGAGAGCTGCACCTCTTCCTTCAGTTACTCACTGATTCATTCAACAAACATTTGCGGAGGGTTATTCTGTGATGAATGGCGTGTGCTGAGTGCTGGGGACACAATGCTGGCTCTACCCTCCTGTGTCCCCAGTTCTTGATGGCTCTTTGAGAAGACTCAAGGGAATAACTCTACATGAATGCATATGCATATATATGTATGCATGTGTGTGTGTGTGCATGCACATGTCTGCTGTGCAATATCATGTGTGTTCAGAGGACAGATTACAGGAGGTAGGTCTCACCTTCTATCATCTCGGCCTAGAAACTGAACTCAGGCCATCAGGCTTGGTGACCAGTGCCTTAAAGGTCGAGCCTTTGTGGGAGGCAGATGGAGAAGAGCGAGGGAGAGAAGTCAGGGAAAGGAACTGAATGATGGCCCCTGGCCTTCTCACCCACGTACTGAGAGGTGGGTGGTTTTTTGTTTTTTGTTTTTTTTAATTACTGTTTTATACATGCAGAAACTGATATGAAGAGTTTGTTACCAATCCACAAACTGTAGAGCTGGGCTTTAAACACACAGGCGTGACCCTGTGTGTGTATGTGGGGGGGCGGGGAGGGTGCACACGCTCTTGCTCTAGGTCTGCTGACTCAGCAGTGACACAGCAGGACTGTGGCCAACCTGGGAACCTCCTTTCCCTAAAAGTCCTCTACCTGGTGTTCTAGGCCAGTGGTTTTTAATACTCGAACACACATCAGAATCACCTGCAAGGCCTGTTAAAACAAATGATGGCCAGCCCCACCCCCAGAGTTTATGATTCAGTACATCTAGGGCAGGGCTAAGAATTTGCATATCCAAGTTCCCATGTGAGGATGAGCCAGGGACCTCTTTTATTTATTTAGTTACTTTCAGTGGTGGGGCTGGGGTTTGAGCCCAGCACCTTGTACTGCCAGGCAAATGCTCTAACTGAACTACACTGCCAGTCACAGCAGCTACATTCTGAGAATGGTGTTCTGAATGAGCCAATAATAATTATTTCTTACAGATAATAACTCTCTCTTCCCTTGCCTCATTTCAAAAGTTACACAGGCTTGTAAAACACAAGTATAAAAAAATGTGACTCGGGTGTGGTGGCACACACCTGTAATCCCAAACCCTGGCAAAGCTGAGGCAGGAGGATCACGAGTTGAAAGCCAGCCTGAGCTACTTAGTTCCAGACAGGGTACACAGAGGCACTGTCTCTTATACAAGGAACCTACAGAAAAAACAAAAAGCAGGGAATTGATCTACATTCTTATACTTAATGTCTAGGCATAGAAGCTTTAGTTTCTGGTTGGGATCCAGGTGAGACCCCAGCTCTTCCAGGAGATCTTGGCTAGTCAGTGTCCCTTGACATGCCCATCCCTCTTGAGGTTACAGAGAAGGACGAATGAGACGTGCTGATCAAGCGCTTGTTAGGTCGTCTAATGTGTAGTCGGGGACCTGGGCTCGGCCACTGTCCCTCTTTTTGTCTGAACCTCGCGCAAGGCTTGGGAAGTTGGCGGGGACTGCACCGGTCAGCGCGCTTCCCAGACCGCGCGTGCGCGCAGCCACTGCCGTTACTACCACCACTACCCCGCCCCCGCTCCGCCCCGTTTTACAGCCGGAGCTTGATGAGGGCTTTTAACTTTTCATTCACCAGCCCCGTAACTCCGACTTTTAATAACACACCTCCTGCACGACAAAAATTTGCTCCTGGCAATCATGGTTTCGACCACAAAACCGCAGCGGGGCGGCGCTCCGGGTTAACTCTTTCAGCTCTGAGGACCGGGGTGGAGGGGGTACGTTGTGAGCCCTCTAGCCTTGGGCCTTCCTCCGTGGTCATTCTCCAGTCTCTGTTCCCGATAGCAGAGGGCTCAGGCTGCCGGATGCAGAGGCCAGGGTGCTGAGGCCAGGGTGCTGAGGCATGGTATCCTCAGGATGCACCAACTGTATACCAGTGGTGGTGAAGCCCTCCATCTCAGCAGGTGTCTTGGACAGCCTTGAACACGGTAGGACACTTAGGAGAGTCCAAAGAGGCCAATAGTCACCAGGGATCTGGCTCTCAAGAGAGCCACAGTCTCCGGACTAGCCTGACGGCCCATTTAACCAGGCCCGTGGTGGGCATTGTGCGAGACCAGGCTGTGTTCCCTGAGAAGCCAGAAGTCTACAGCCCCAGGAACCCTCGCCTGCCGCCTGCTCTCGCCGCCCGCCGCCAGGTATTGCTAGGCTGCGGGCTGGAAGCACCAGGGGGGCTGGCAGAGGCGCCAGGCACTGGGCCTGACCACATGAAAGGCCGGGTGCTCACCACCCACCAGCTGCCTGGAGCTGGTTTCTGACTACACTGCCTGGCCTTTCCAGGGCCACCTCCCACCGGAGGAGGCCTGGGAATGGGGCTAGTGGGGCCAGGTGGTCCACTACCGAAGTTCAGCGTTCCCCTGCCAGGTAGGTGTGTTCATAGTCCCCGTTTTACTAGTGAGGATGCTAGAGTCAGGGAGGGCAAACTCATTCAACTTGACTTGAAGCAAATTCAAACCTGACTTTTCACCATTGCCCCAGGGCCGACAAAGTCGTTCATTCTCTGAGGGATGGAGATGGCTGCTTGGCCTAACATGATTTCTAGGCAAGGCTCTTCAAGACCAAGGTGGCGGCGGCGGCGGCGGCGGCTGCGGCGGCGGCAGCGGTGGCAGCAGCTGCCACCACCGCCGCCGCTCAGAACTTGCAAGCCAAGCAATTCACACACACACACACACACACACACACACACACACACACACACACACACACCAGCCCTCAGGGTCAGCCATTGTAATTGCAAATAGTAGCTTCAAAGTTGGCCTGCAATTACTCACAGGTACAGGCTTCCAGGAATGGAGAATCCTCTACTGTCAGCTGATTTGACTTCAAACCCAAACCATTAAGGACAAGCAGAAAAACCTTCTGTTCAAATAGGCCAGCTTCAGGACACATACCCCCTAAGGAGCAACCTGAATAGATTGTCTGCAGTCTTGGCAGCTTTAATTGGCATTCTAAGTCGTGCTGGGGACATACCTCAAGTGCGTTCATGAGTGTGTGTGTGTGTGTGTGTGTGTGTGTGTGTATTTTCAAAGTATGGGGAAATAAAAAGCAAGAGGGTTCAGAAATGCCCAATTGCTCATTCTTCCATGAAGTGAGGGTGGCATTATTAGCATGCTCCTTACAAAGCTTTAAAGCAATGGCTATTCTAAAATTAAATCCCTTAACAACTCTATAAGCACTACTACTGGTCACAATCTATGGGTAAGGAGACTAGGGCTTGGGTAAAGTGACTTGCCCAAAGTCACTCAGGTAATAAGTGAGGAGTGGGGACTTGAACCCAGGTGCCAGTACAGTGCTTCTACTTTTACTTAGTTGTGGTCCAATTGTCAACACATTGTACCAAGAATCCATTCAAAAAGAAATCTGATGCTGGCCACATAATCACTATGTGGTTCACATAGTGACTGTAGCTGGTAAATGTAGACACCATTGTGAATGGAGCTGGCCGAGCCAGGCACACCTAAGAGCTCCCAGGTATGCTGGAGTCCTGTCTGCATTAGGATCCACCAACTCTTCTGTCTTTAAGCGTTTAAATTCTTAACCTGCTGAGGAAAAGCTCCAAGGAGAGAGACCAAGATAGGAAGGAAACAGAACTGTTCAACTCTCCCATCTGCTCACGCACCTCGAAAGATGGGAGGAAAGGGAAGTTGGTGTTGAAGAACTCCGGCCTTTCCTGCTAGCTCCCTGTCCACACCCTAACCTTATCCCATCCTCTCTAAGTCTGGACCTGAAGCAGAGGCCCGGAGTGAGGTCAGCATCAGCCAGTCGGGAATTCTGAATCCCAGATGTGGGCAGGAAGGCACCTGCCAGGCAACACAGATGACCTCACCGAAAATCACTCCTCGGCTTCCCCAGTTTTAGAACTACCGTATCTGCCTCTGGGTAAAACTGACCACATTTTATTGAACTCAGCTTCAGACCTGGCTCTTTGGTAAGCATTTTACAGCTTTCAGCACACTTAAGAATCCTACAAAAACGTTCTTGTTCCCATTTTTCAAATGAGGAAAACGAAGCTCAGATAAGTCGAATGACTTGTTCAAGAAAGAACAGCTTGGGAGGGACAGGCGCTGGGTTTGAACTTCAGGAAAACCACTACAGAGAAGTGTAGAACTTCAGAAAAGCCACTACACTGTCGTAGCCTCTCTTGGGATTGTTCCAACTCAACAAACAAGTACCCTTAGAGAAACCCAACTCTTTGCCTAAGACAGCTCCGAGAGCCGCCTCAAAGAAGTTCCCTTTGGCAAGAGGAGAGAGAGCGTCCACGGGGCTGAAGTGTCTCTGATTTCCAAGGCCCCTTCAGAGTATCAAAACACCATGCCAAAATTCACAGTTTCAGTCAGCCCTGTGTTTCTCTTCCTCGAAACTGCTCAGCCCAGAGAGAAAGAAAAATTATTTTCCCAGGGAAACAGTCAGCCCTAGATAGAGAGCTGAACGTGCCTCAACACGCCAGGGCAGGATCGTCAGCCCATTCATTCACCCTTACAAATTGCCGTGTGAATCCTGGCGCCGGCCTCCCTGCTCTTCCCTCTGCAGGAAACCCCAGCCAGCCTCGGTGTGCTGGGGAGGCCGGGAAGCCCGGCATCCACCGCTTTACTCACTCAAGTTCATTCGACATCTTCCTTGTCCGAGGTCGGGCTCCAGCGATCTTGCTCCAGGTACCCAGGCGCCGCTGCCTGCTGGCCTCTAACTCGCGGCTGACATGGACATGCCCTCCCTGCCCGGGGAAGTGTTTGATTTCTGTTGAGCTGTGGATGTGGAGGTTTTGCTGACAGCGGCTCCCTGCGGCGTTGGCGCTGATTGGCTGTGGGCACAGGTGCCGACTGCAAGTACTTCGCAGCAGGTGCAGCTGTTAACGCTTGGCCCAGCAGCAGGGGCGGAGCTCTGGGGGGCTGACCGGGTGGAGCTGGCCAATTCCTTCCTTGCTGAGGGGCTGAGGGGGTGGGGACCAGGGAGGAGGGAGGAGACAGACGTCGGGAAGGAACATCGGGACCAGAGGAAAAATACAGAAACAGACAGGTTACTTGGCAAAAAGGAAGGCTCGGCCCACCTCCAGCTCGTATCCTGGATCCCAGAAACATCTCCCCGCAGACATCACATCTCTTTCCATTCACCTTCTCTGCCCTTCTCACAGAAGGGAGATCTCTGCACCCCTTCCTTTTCTTCAGAACTTTCCCCTTAAGGTAACGTTATGGGTTCTAGTTTTGTTATCCAAGTGATTTCTTCTGATTCTCACAGTGACCAGCTAGGGTGGTATTACTGTCAACTCTGCCCCCTCCCCAGCCATGCCCTTTACATGAGAGGGAGGAAATGGAGGAGGGAGGTAAGGGGGCTTGCCTAAGGGTGAGAGCTGGTGTCAGAGCCCCCTCAGTCATCCATGAGACTAGCTGCTCCTTGAGTTGAAGTTGGTGGCCTCAGTCCGCAGGGGACATTTACTGGGTACCTACATGTGCAAGGTCTCACTCTGGATTCTGGGGCAACAGAGGAAACAAATCCCGGTTTCTGCTTGGGAGGAGTTTGCTACCCCCTACCCCCTTCACACACACGAACCCATGTGCGTGCGTGCGTGCGTGCGTGCGTGCGTGTGTGTGTGTGTGTGTGTGTGTGTGTGTGTGTTTTAGGGGTGGGGAAGTAGGGCAGGGCAGCCTTTCATCTTGTGTGATGCCAATCTCAATGGGATGTGGGCAGACCACATGCCTCTGGCCAGCCCAGAAAGGATGGAAAAGTTGAAGGTGGTTGCCTCAGAAGCCTTAGCTGGCTGGCCATTTTAAGTGTTTGGCTCTGTGCTGGGCACTCAGGAGAAATCAGACGCCTTTTAAGTGAAGGGATGGTGGAGGAACGGCCGTGAGCAGTCTGGGGTGGCAAACCCAGAATGCCAGCAAGTGCCAGCAGAAACAAAGAGCTTCCATCAGGGTTAGTGGGAAAAGAAATCTAAGGCACACATCTTGGAATCGTACCTTTGCCCTTTCTGACCGCTACCCTCACCCCCTGCTTGGCAAAGCACTTCTTTGCTCTGTGTTCCTGGGCACCTCCCCGTGAGCATTCTCCTTCCCTCTTGGTGAAAGGCAAGCAAAGTCTCTGACGAGATGGCGCTTTTCAGGGTAACGTTGAAATTCAAGGGAGCCCTCTTAGGATGGGGTGCTGGGTTTGAAGAATGATCTGAGTGATTTCTCACTGGAGTCTGTTTAGAGGCCACCCCAGAGAGCTCCGATAACAGCAAAGAACCATAGTGACTGCTAATACAGCCTGCTCTGTGGAGTAGCCCTCTCCAGTCATGCTTGTGAAAGCAGACATCCGTCCCTGGATTTCACGCCGCGTTATTCTGTTCTCTGCAAAGCCCTTGGGACTTCCTCGTAGTCTTCTCATCTAGTCCATCTATCCTCCCTTCCTCTGCAATGTGAGCTCCATGGGAGCAGTGTCTTGGTCACTGTCCAGGGCTGGCTTCAGTGTCTGGCTCCCAGTAGGTGCTCTGCATGTTGCATAGACCAGGTATCATGCCAAACCTTCATATGCATCATGGCATTACCAAAAGGGAGCCAGGCACTTCATTGTCATCCCCTGAGATGAGGGAACAGGAGTACAAATAGCTCACTGCTGTTGAAGGCGGCGGCAGAGTTAGCGGTGGACCCGCTCTGCCAGCGGTCACTCACAGAGGTGACAGTTGACGGGAGCTGCAGGCCCGCTGCAGTCCGAAGGATGGCACACTTCTCTCTGTAGCTGTCTACCTCACCTCGTGCACGGCTCGAGAGTTTCTGTCAGCTGTGTTGCAATGGCCGTGGTATGACTCATGCTGGCTGAGCTCGGGAGGGGGTTGTGCTGGGATCTCAGGTGGCATGTCTTTGCTCGCTGGCCTTTATAAATGGGTCCTCTCCCTCTTTGGGTCCTGGCTCTATAGTCACAGCCACCATCAGAGTTCAGCAGAGGGCTTTTGTGCCCCCTTACACAAGAAGCCTCCAGAAGGTGCCCTGGATGAGATGGAAGGACTAGTGGTCTGGGGTAGGTACCAAGGATGCCAGGAGATAGGGTCACAGGAGTCCTCCCAGCCACGTGGCAAGGCCAACGCAGACCTTTACTGCCACAGCTCAGAGAGGTCAAGCTTCTGAAGGGACACTGCTTAAGCCTAGCTGCCTGCCTTTCCTACTCCTGGGGAACATGCCCCTGCACGGACAGCTCAGTTCTTGGTTGCTCTGTCTAGGAAATTATAAGCAGAGACCAGCCAATCAGATGTAACATAATAATTATATCCACTAAAAATCACACTAACTAATGATGGCTGCTATTCCCTGTCTGTGTTACCTCTGTTAGGGGATACTATTTCTAGAAGACACAGAACTGAGTTCAAGTCCCCGCCCAGGCACTTAGCAGCACCATGAGGTTGGACAAGTGACTATGGTCTAGCCTCATTTTCCTCCCCTGTATTTGGATACAAAATTGTGCTCCCCCTCACGAGGTGACCGGGTTGAATCAGATGGTGCATATGAAGTGTTTCGTGTAGTACTCAGCACCTAGTACTTGGTGGTTAGAAAAAACCGTTTCTGCATCAGGCTTCACCATTGCAACTTCATTTCAATCTACAGAAGAAAATTGGCAGCCCTTTTTTATAAACTAAGAACTTAGGCTAAGGCTAAATGATTGGCTGAAAGGCGGAAGCTACTAAGTGAAAGCTGAGATGGGAGCCCTGATTCTGTGCTGCTCCGATCTGCATTAAGTCGACGACTGCTCTGGGGTCAGGTTCTACCTATCCTCTGGCCACTTGCTAAGGCTTACGGCTGAGTCAGAGTCCCCACCCCCAAGAGACCAGATGAGGGAATCACTATGTGGATGGGCTCACATATCACTATCACCAAGAAGAGTTGCTTTGTCTCTGCAGGCCTGGTGACATGTGCCCTTGGAGCGTGGCACCGTCCTTCATCCCTCCCCATCCTTTCCAGAATGATGACTGCTCATGATTCGCCTGCTGCAGAAGAGTGATACCCACCTCAGGACCACAGTGCTGTTAGCACCAGTCCTCAGGGTTTCTCTGAACACCTGTGAAGGTTGCGACCCCACAACTACATTCGATGTGATGGCCTCACTAACAGCCCTGTCATCTAACACCCCAGATCTTCCTGACCGTCCAGAACTCATGAGCATCTGGTGGCCTCTAAGAAAATATTGAATGGTGAATGCCCTGCAGTGGTGCTCTGTGGGGACCAAAATGACAAGATTGCATTTATCCCTTGCCCCCTCATGCCCGGCAGTCTGTGTCACTTTAACACTTCGGACTACACAGTTCTGCAGCTCCACCATCATCAAACAAGGCGAAGTATGTAGCTGGGTGGCACAGATTTTGTAGGGCCTGGGCTTGATTTCTGGCACCTCCCACCCCAGAAAGTGATTAACCCAAACTAGTGACTACAGACCAGACTGCATAACCATTGTGTTCCTGTCCTTCCTAGGGCGAAGGCTGAGATAAAGAGACAAGACCGAGGGCTCAGGAGATGATTCAGTCAGGAAAGGGCTTGTCATGCAATCATAGCCCAAGTTTATCCCCAGAACCCACATTCAAAACAAAAAAACCAAAGCAGGTGTGGTGGTGCATGCTCACAATCGCAGAGTTAGGGGGTTAGAGGCAGGCAGATCCCTGGCGGATTTCTGGGGCTCACTGGATCCCCAGTAAGTCCAAGGCCTGTGAGAGAACCTGCCTCAAAGAACCCAAGATGGAGTGAGCCTGAAAAATGGCACTGGAGAAAATACCTGGACACACACAAGCATGCACACATATGCCCACACAAAGAGAAGACTCGGAGTCAGCCGACATATCAGCTCTAAGCAGTGAGCATAGATATCAGATCTGACCTTGACTTGGCAATGACAGTTATTGTCACTTACTAAGCAAACTCTATGGTACTTGCTCAGAGCCTCCCCCTGTAAGAGTGGGGCACAGGGTTCCCTTCCCAGAGGGGCCTGCTTCCTGTAAAACTGTTTCTGCCTTACTGAAGGCTATGACAAGTGCCAGAGACCTTGGACAAAAGCCTTCACTGACTGCAGTGCTCAGTTTCCCTCATTACTGATGTCAGGATTAAGCAACACTCTGATGGACTCCAGTGGGCCAGGCAGTGGTCTCACGCTTGATGTGTGGTGCAACACGTGACTCTTGAGTCCTCTAAATTAGTTGCTATGATTGAGTTGATCTTGCAGAGGCCGAGAGAGGTGATGTCATATCTAAGGCTCTCCGTGTGGTCCCAGGACAGGACCACACAGAGGTCTGCCTGCCCCCAGAGCCTTCCAAAGGACTGGAAACAGTCCTTTGAGCTTGTCCGGGCCTAGCATGACTTGACAGGTAAAGGGGGAAGGCAGATGAAAGTTGGCAAGGTGGTTGACATTTTGTGTGAAGGGGCTGTGGGAGCTGTGAGCGTCCAGAGAGTGGGAATGATGCAAAGAAAGGCCTTACACAGCAGTCGCCCCAGGCCTCGGCACCACAGGCGGCCAATGAATAGCTTGAACCAATGGAAATATGGGTGTCATTTACAACAGGTTCTAACACTCTGGATAAGCTGGCTGTTGCCATCTCCCCTCACCCACAAGGGGACCCCTGAACTTGAAACCCACGCTCCCCTTAGTGTATCTCAGGGTCTTCGTCCTGGGCCTGTGATTTCACATCAGTAAGTTTCCCCATCATCTCTCATTCCCGAGGACTGAGTTAGATGAGCCCTTGATGGAAGGTCAGTGGCAAAAACTTGGTACCTAATAAAGGAATGCTGTGTAGGTGGGCACTGCTTAGCAGGGGTCCGACCAACCAGCTCCTGGTTCCAATGTGAACAGCCATGTTCACAGCATCCTTACCCAGCCTCCCTTACAACAGCCCATTCTATGTATCCAGCTCTTCCACAGGGCACATGGTCAGAATTTGTCATTGGCCACATTTGGAAAGTTAGCTGAGGTTCAGAGAGAGCCCCTGGTTAGGCAAAGAACCTGAACTCTTGGATGGAGCATCACCCTAGATACCAGCATGGACCCAAGGGGTCCTGGAGGTCTGTTGACCTCTACAGTTTGCTGTGATGTCCTCTATCATCACTGGACCTGAATGGAGGCATAGAGGACATGTCCCAAAACTCACTCTGTAGACCAGGCTGTCCTCAGAGATCCACCTGCCTCTGCCTCCCAAGTGCTAGGATTAAAGGTGTGCACCACCACCGCTCACATGGCCCCCTTTTGAAGGTTTTGTTTGGCCTGGAAGCTGTGTTCCTGGAAAGCCAGGACATGGGCAGAAGTGGGCCACCTTCAGCCCCCTTTACACGTTCTACTTCAGATCCTTATCGGTTCTGCCTGACACCACCTACCTTCCTGCCTAGTGGTTCTGGGAACTTGTCGGATCCAAAATCACTCTGAATTCTGACCTTAAAACGAGAGACCATCTCCCGGCACTTCACAAATAAGCAGCTGTTTTTCCTGATCGTTCTTGATAAGGATGAAGGAAACACACTACCAGGATTGACAAGGGTAAGACCAGGCCCATGTGGACCTTGTCAGCCTGTCCTTCAGTCTAGCAATTTTACTCACATACATTTGGTCTAGGCGAATCACCTCTGGGTGCAAAGCACTCTAAAGGAGGTCGACCAGAACTCCGCGTCTGATCCTGAGAAATCAGTTCGTGCGTGTGCCCTTCGCCGAGGCTAAGAGAAGTAGAAGAAGACACGGCATGCAGTCAGACACCAGGCTGTAATCTGGGAGGGGGTCGTGGAGGCACGTCACTAGACTTGCAGGACAGTTGTCAGTGTCCGTGAGTCCTCATTCAACCCTCTCAGCCGTGAGAAAAGTGAAGCCCGAGAGTGACACACCTCACCTGAGGTGACCCGAGCAGAGCTGCCATGATCTGAGCCCTTGGTTTAAGTCTTTCGCTCACTCTACCTGTCATAAGCTGGTCTGCTCCTATCTGTAGATCCCATTCAGAAGGAGCGAGGAAGGCACCGGGAAGCTGTACGGAAAGGGAGCAGGTGCAATGTACATTTTATTATTTTTGCTCCTCTGTCCACATGACTTCTTTTGTAAGTTGAAAAAGGGAATTTTACAGTTATTAAAAAGGAGCCAACCAGACGGGCTTGTGCTGAGCCGAGCAGGGAACAGTAGAATGCTAAAGTATTGTGTGGGAGTCCTGGCCTTGTGACCAGGAACTGGCTGGAACTGGAGGCAGCCAGAGGGAGGGGCCCACTAGGGTCCAGGTCCTGGAAGGAGCAGGCTTGTTAGAAAGGCCATCTCAGCTGAGTGGGTCCCAAGGGAGCCCTGAGACCCACTCCCCCCAGGGACGTGTACCTTGGGCCCATCACTAGACTGGAAAGGACTATTAGAACAAGACACTGCCTACTTCCAAATAAAAGTCAACTCTGAAAAACCTGTTAATCCTGCCATTACCAAGGCAAACAGTACCGAGGCATGCCCACCCCCCTCTGCTGGAGTCAAGCTAGGGGCTTTCTGTGAGAACCGCAGAAGGGAGGTGGCAAAGGCCTGGTTCCATCAGGGCCTCCCAGGGCCCAGGCTGTCCCATCTGCCACACGCTGGGGAGGGAAATGAGGTGTATTTCTGCCCACCTGGAAGCTTGTGGGAAATTCCACAAAGCCCCTTCAGGAAAACTTTGTTTTCTTCCTTGAACTTCTGCAAAATCAATTTTGTTATCAAATTTAACGGCATCCTGTGTGTGTTGAGAACCCATAAGAGTTCTTGGTCCTCACCCTAGGGAGTCCAGAAGTCTCTACAATGGACCCCTCCAACACACATACAGAGCAGAGCTACTTGAGAATTGGATTCTGAGTTCAAATCCTGGAGCTACCACATACTACCCTGTGACCTGGGGCAAGCCCTTTGGCCACTCTGAACCATAGTTTCAGTCTGCAGAGTAGCAGGCATGACTCCTACCCTGGGAGGCTTTGCTAGGTGAGGCAACACAAAAAGCCCTTCGCTCCATCCTGGTGAGTGTTGACTATCATTCTTATCACCGGGGTGGGTATGCCACCCGGCAGCCCAGGGAGTGTTTGTCTCCTCTGCATCTGCCACCTAAGGCCCTCAACCCTGGGCAGATACGCCTGATGATGAGGCTTAGTCACCACATTCCCCTGCCTGTGAGGGTGTGAGCGCGACTGTTGTTCTGTGCCCAGGTTCCTGAGAAATCAGCATCGAGCCTCAGCAGCAAGCAATATAATGGCGTGGAGATGAGCCTCCGGCCCTGGTCCCCTCCCCTTGCACAGACAGGCTCCGCCGTGTGCATTGTCCCACGTCACCAGCCCACTAAAGGGCTCTGAAGACACCTCTGGCAAGCTAAGAGTCCTGATAGGCAGGGGACAGTGACCTGACTCTCTAGGCTGTGGCTTCGGTGGTTTGGCCATAGTTCAACAGTCTCTGAATGGACTGATGATCTGGTCTAGGGTCACAGGCTCTCATTTGGCTGTCACAGCAGCCTAGGACAACACAGACACAGTCCAAACCGGATGCGACCAGTTTCACGCCCCTCTGTTCTCCAGTCTTTGGGGTTGCCTGCAGCTTGCAAGGTAGGCGGGAGGTATTGAAGATCAAGACTCTAAGTTAAAGTCTTCAATGCCCTTCCGTCAGTGGTAATGCTAGCAAGTTCTCGACTCAGACACACGGAGGTTTGAAGCCTGGCTCGGCATTTTGTCAACTGTGTCTCTGCGTTTAATATCATCCTCAAAGGCCACTGTGTCCAACAGCCTAAAGGAAGACACTTCTCCATGGGGAAACTGTTGACAAGACCCCAGGGTGCTTTCTGGAGCCACAAGAAGGCCCCAGGGGAGGTAGAAGCCGGCAAGCAAAGGTCGCGACAGAAAAGTCACAAAGAGGCCAGCCCGCCCAAGCATTAGTTTGTGACAAGGAGGGTGTCCCACAGGCCTGGAGGATGCTCTGTGTCACCATAAAAGAGGCCTCGTGTGGGAAAAAGGCATCATCTTTTGGGAGTCCTGATGACCTCTGACACCCCCCTCAAGCCCCAGCCAAGTCACACCCAGTTGCGACAAATGTTGGGGGTGGAGGGGAAGTTAGCTTCTAAGAGGGGGAGGTCCCCACTGGGCTATTCTGATGCCCCGCTTGAACCCTGAGGGGATGACATGGTGGGATTTACAGAAAATAAAATAAAGGCCATTTTAACTTGTTCTACCAGTTTTTACCCCCTTCTGTTTTAAAAAGAAAAAGTCATTTAACTGCTTTAATACTCCAGGTTTGCCTTTAGAGAGACAATGGGCTTTAGGGGAATTGCTCTCACTAAAGAGACCTGAGCCCTTTAGAAATCCCCCCTTCCCTGTGCCCAGCGCTGTAGCGAATAGCTTCACTATGTCCTTATTCCTGTCAGGTGGGACAGCTGAGGCCCAGGGCCGCAGAGAGACTGACTTCAGGAGAGGGTAGAGCTGGGACTTGGATGAGTCCCTGGGCTCTGCAGAACCTTGGCTGCAGCCAGCCCTGATTTCACATACAGACTTGACTGGAGTCCCTTCGGGGAAGCTACCCAGACCAAGGGGCACAGACCTTCCCACCTTCTGTGGAAGCGGTTTGTTTCCCAGAAGACCCAGATGGCCACCTTGGAGTACTCCTACCTCACGCATCTGTCTGTGGCAAGGTGCCAGATGCAGGCATGGAGAGTGGGGTATGCTCACACTGCAGTTGCTGTCCCGTCCAGTGGCCAAGGACCACTGGCTTTCCTCTCCATTTGTCACAGAGTCTTTCCCACGGCACTTTCTGTCTCGGTGACTGCCTGAAGAATGGCCTGTCCCTGCAACTCTAGATCCTTTTCTCCTGCTCCAACTCAGACCTCCTGTGAAGTCTGACTTCTTTCTCCTGGACTTGACCTATGTCTGGGTTCCCTGAGATCCTGCCACGGAACCCCACAAAGCATCCCGAAGAACTTGAGGATGCCCAGGATGTTGCAGGCAGAAAAGGTTCTGACGCCGTGACCCTCCCGGAAACGGACAAGGCAGTTAATCCTCTGGAAAGCTCAACAGTATGAATCCCCCCTCGCCTTTTTTTTAAATTTCTTTAACCCAGAACTTTGCTTTTCTATCCCCCACGTGTTACTAGGATGGAGGTGACCTTGTGTTTATCAATTGAAGTCCTTGCTGCTGCTCAGGGTTGAGTCACCAGGTTCACAAAATAAGATCACGTCTGACCAGTCAAATTCTTTTTTTTTTTTTAAAAAAAGATTTTTTATTTATTATACATACAGAAGAGGATGCCAGATCTCATTACAGATGGTTGTGAGCCACCATGTAGGTGCTGGGAATTGAACTCAGGACCTCTGGAAGAGTAGTCGGTATTCTTAACCTCTGAGCCATCTCTCCAGCCCTGACCAGTCAAATTCTTAGGGAAAATATAGCATAGAAGAAGAGTTTTCTTAAGATGTGATAAGAATGTTACCAGAAAACAAGAATTTTCCAGAATTTTGGGATGAGGATAGAATTTTGAATTATCAGCAGGCAAGATTTGCCATCCCCACCCCCACCCCCACCCCCGCAACCTCCACCTTCACTGTCTGCACACGCCTTAGTCAGAGACCAAAGCCGGGGATGAAATGTAATGGACAAGTCCCAGGGCTGGAGAGATTGCTCAGTGGTTAGAGCACTGGCTGTTCTTCCAGAGAACCCAGTTCAATTCCCAGCATCCACATGGCAGCTCACAACTGTCTGTAGTTGTAGTTCTAGGGGATCTGACACCTTCACACAGACATGCAGGCAGGCAAACACAGTGCATATAGAATAGAAATAAATAAATCCTTAAAAACAAAAACCAAGTCCCAGAAACAGTGAGTGAGTGACAAGCAGCCGGTGGAATGAGAAGCATTGTGAATGAACAGACAGATGAATTAAGTAACTGGACGATGGAATGACTGGCCTCCACGCCTTTTCTGGACTCCATGCTATGCCATCTTCTGCGGCCACACATGTTTCTTCTCCAGACCTCACCAGTCCACTTTTCCAGTCAGCTCTGGGAGGGCTCCTCACCGTCTCCAGGGTGAAGCCCATGCCGGAACCAATGCCGAAGCGCCTCCCCTTGGTCCTCACTCCGAGACACCTTCATTTTCTCCTGTGCTTGAACCACTTCAGGATTCTCTCAGATCGTTTCAGGGAAGCCACAAATACATTCCGAGGGATGCCCAAGCTAGTCCTGTACT
Source organism: Peromyscus californicus insignis (assembly GCF_007827085.1). NCBI lineage: Eukaryota > Metazoa > Chordata > Mammalia > Rodentia > Cricetidae > Peromyscus > Peromyscus californicus. The sequence continues at coordinate 18,842,359 of NW_026294573.1, read as the reverse complement.
CCTCACTCTGGTCACAGGTACATCTTCCATTTCGCCTCCCTTCCCGCCTTTTCTGAATCGACTCCCTTTGCCTCGATTCCCCCTCTGCTTCCAATGCTGCTCAAACCACCCGTGGTGTTCAGGCTCAGCCCAACCCCCCTGTGAAAGGAAAGAGGCCTGGCCCAAAAAGAGGACATTCAGAATGATTCCACGGGTATGAAGGCTAGGAAAAGGCAAAACTGATTAGGTATGGCAGCACACACCCATAATCTCAGCAGTCAGGAAGTAGAGGCAAGAAGGTTGCAAGTTCAAGGCCAACCTGAGGAGCAAGACTCTCTCAAAAACAGAGTGCTCGCTTTGGCAGCACATCTGCTAAAACTGGGACGACACAGAGACGATTAGTGTGGCCTCTGCACCAGGAAGACACGCAAATTCATAAGGCCCAAGTTTTTAACTCCACTTGGGAGGTAGAGGCAGGTGATCCCTGTGAATGTGAGGCCACTCTGGTCTACATAGTGAGTTCCAGGCCAGCCCGCACTACATAGTGAGACCCTGTCAAAAAATAAAAATGAAAAAACAAAACCAACCCATTAGGTACAGATCAGAACTGTGGTTGCTTTTGGGGTGTAGTAATTAACTCAAAGGGGTACAAAGGGGCTTGGGGCAGTTTGGGTAGAGTCTAGATCTTGATTCTGGTCGTGACTGCGTGGGTGGATTCATCTGCCAACGTTTATTGATCTCTGCTTCAAAGATCTACTCATTTCCCCTAGTATAAATTAAAAAATAAAAATCGGACTACCTAGACATCCCTGACAAGAATTCGCTCTTGTGTCTATTAATTCTGTCAAAGCATTCTGTCTACACAGAAGTTTCCCTGCAGGGGAGAGTGGATATGACTCTATTATGGGGCTTGAAATAATGTAGGAAGTGACAGCAGTGGCCAGCTCTTACAACAGCAAGTGCTGTTGACCAGATGCTATCTGTTTGTCACCCGGGTGTGGCCGTGCTCTGGCTGGCATTTGTAACCTGTGGTTTCTCCACTGGACAACGGGAGGGCCTGAACCTCAGTTTACCCGTTCATGTGGGCACCATTACATCCAGTATTTGGTTATGTGTGCAGGGTTTTGATCATATTCACCTGCCCTGTTTCTGTCTCTTAGCCTCAGTTTACCCGTTCATGTGGGTACCATCACATCCAGTATTTGGTTATGTGTGCAGGGTTTTGATCATATTCACCTGCCCTGTTTCTGTCTCTTAGCCTCAGTTTACCCGTTCATGTGGGTACCATCACATCCAGTATTTGGTTATGTGTGCAGGGTTTTGGTCATATTCACCTGCCCTGTTTCTGTCTCTTAGCCTCTGTTCCCTGCCCTGGTCTTCCTCCCCTTTCCTAAGGATGGATACTTTCCTTACACGATATCAAAGTGCCCTGAGGAAGGTGGGGACCCAGTTCCTTTCCCTGCACCTCTGTCCCTTCACCATCACCGCCAGTGGACTTTGTCGTTATTGCTCATTCTTAAACAGTTATTCTTAGCAACGGAATTTCTTGTGGAGAGACTGTGAACTCCCCGGGGAGAGGGCAGCGGGTGGAGGTTCCCTCATCACTGTGTGTCTCTTGTGCCTCAGACATTCTGTCCACAGCAGACACCCAAGAAGTGTTTGAGCTCCATCTCAGAAGCTATGACTTCTTCAGTGTCCATACAGCCGATTCTCAGTCAGCCTGAGACCTCCCCAACCAAGAATTGTTCCTGGATGAAACTCAGAGAGTCTGTGCTGAGGAAAATGAAGGGTTGGCTGAGGTGCCACCTTCACAGGCAGAGAGTGAAGGGAAGCGCAGGAGTAGCTGAGCCCCCAGACTGGGTTGGGTGGCTTGTCTACCCACATAAAACTCAAGAAAGCCATGAGGCAGGATGCCTGGGTTTTACACTGTCACCATTTGGGCTGTGGTACAGACTTGTTGCTTCAATCTTTGGACGTGGTTTTCCTCAATCTACCAGATGTGACAGTCACAGAGTTCTGCTTCTGTCCCCCTCCCAGCATTTCTGGATGACTCATGAAGCCCCCTGCCCAGTCTGGAGACAGATTTGCGTGGTGTTCGAGGGTGGACAATCTCAGTTCAAAATCCTTGCTGTCCCTGGGCATTGATCCTGAACTACTAGCCACACCATCTGGGTAAAGGGTTTAGGACCCTGCTAGTCGCTCAGGGAGCCCTGGGCCTTGGTGAAATTTTTTTTGTTTTGTTTTGTGTTTTTCACCCCTTGGGAGGTAGGGAGCAAGCAGAGATGTTAAAAAACCAGGGAAGAGGAAGTCTGGAGTTGATCCCAGGATTTCTGACTCAGGAGTAGTCTCCAAACCCCGAGATGTTAGAGTCGGGAATAGGCTGTCTGATCTAGTTTCCTTGCCTGACCCAGAGACAGAACAAACAGCAGGTTGGTGACAGCAGACTGGCCTCTCAGAGCAGCTCAGGGACTAGCCCCCGGGCCGGGAGGCAACAAAGCCTCTCATGTAGCTGCCTTTGGGAGGGGAGCCCAGGAGCTTCTGGGTGCTTCAGCCAAAGGAGCCAGCCACGTAGCGCGGCCCAGGCCAGGTGCCAGCTGAAGGAATTGTCATCGGCCGCTCCAATTATTCCTTTTGTCTGATAATTCCAGCCATGGGTCCCCTCCCAGGGGGAAGTCATCTACCCACTCCTGCCCAAACTTGTCCTCTCTGTGGCTCCTCTAGGTGCCAGAGTGACTCTCAGAATGACTGCGCCTCCCAGACCCTGCCCCTCACCTCACGGCAGGGCCACTTTTGGGTGGGGTAAGCTGAACCAGGGCCCTAGGAGGAAGGGTCCCACTTCCTCAGCATTTCTTTTAGGCTTTCTCTTTTTAAAAAGGGCAAAATTTCATTTAACCTAATTTAGAAAAAGGAATTCCAAAGTGCATGAATATAAACAATTAATTGGGTACTTTATAATCTTCTTGTATAAATCCCAAACCTGTAATTTACATTATAACACACCTCATTGGAATACTGTAGTTTCAAGAGACAGAAACCAAAACGTGGAAACAGCTATGGATGGACACAAATAGATGTCCACCTGTTGATAAATAAATCGATGAACCAAAGGCGATATGCTCTTTCTTTTGGAATACAAGACAGCCACAAATAAGAGCAAAGTTCAACAGAACCGTGGAACATACTAATCAGGTTGGGATGTAACACAATTGATAGACTGCTTGCCTAGCGTTCACGAAGCCCTGGGTTCAATTCTCTAGCACTGCCTAAAAGCAGGAGTAAAGGCACATGCTTGGAAGCCCAACACACAGGAGGCCGAGACAAGAAGATCCAAAGTTCAAGGTCATCCCCAGCTACAGAGAGTTTGTGGACAGTCTGGGCTACATGAGACCCTGTGTCAAAAGAAGAGAGGGAAGTAAAGAAAGAAAGCCAAGCAAGAAAAGGCAGACACCAGAGGAGTTCCAGGACAGGCTGTTACAGAGAAACCCTGTCGTGAAAAGCAAAACCAAAGGCAGACACAAGACACTGATTGAATGACACCCCTCCTCCCCACTTTTTTTTTGTTTTTTCTGAGACAGGGTTTCTCTGTGTAGCCCTGGATGTCCTGGAACTCACTCTGTAGACCAGGCTGGCCTAGAACTCACAGAGATCTGCCTGCCTCTGTCTCCCGAGTGCTGGGATTAAAGGTGTGCACCACCACCACCACCACCACCACCACCACCACCACCAGGCTACGAACCTGTTTGTTTGTTTGTTTGGGGTTTTTGTTGGTTTGGTTTGGTTTTTTTGTTTTTTGAGACAAAGAGTCCTGGCTGTTCTGGAACTAGCTCTGTAGACCAGGCTGGCCTAGAATTCCCAGTGCAGACTAGGGAAATCTGTAGAGATGGGAACAAGACAGGGGACTCTAGGAGCTTGGGGCAGGAGGGCATGTGTAGAACTGTTCGTAGCAGTGAGGTTTCCTGGGACTTAGACAGTGATGGCGGCTTCACAAGACCTCCGATCCGTGCTTTAAAACAGGGAATCTTATGACATGAATTACATCTCAAAGGAAAAAATAGCAGCATTAGTACTGTCCAAACAATAAAGTTGTGTTATGCCTATTTGATTTCCAAATTTAAATGTAAATTCTTTAAGAAAAAACATAAAATTTAGGTCCTCAGATACAGTAAGTATATGCAAATAATAGCCACATGTAACTCAAATCTTAAAAGGTACTATGTAGCACAGCTCCGAGGTTCTGAGTGGCCACCCTGGTCATCCCCAGGCAAACCCCAAAGGGGCAGGAGACAGGCTGGCACTAGGGCCAGGGATGAGGCTGCATCTCAAAGCCCCCTTTCCCCCGCACCACGGTGTAGGCACGTCAACCTTATCTTTTCTTTCCATCAACAGTTCTGTCTCTCAGGTGGAGAAATCCACTCAACGGGTGGGAATCTTTGAGATAAATGCTTCTTTAATACACAAAATAAAGCTTCCTCTTCATGGTGGGCTTTGGTCCACAACCAAGCTACAGAGCAATCACAAAACACGGTCTGAGGGCCCATGAGCCGCCCAGAGATTGTTGCAAGACTTGTTTGCCCACAGTCCGCTCATCCATCCTCTTCACCATCTAGAACAGTGGGCACCAGCTCCCCTTTGCCCAGGTCCACACAGCTTAGTGACAGAGCTGGGGCTTGAACTCCCATCCACCAAAAAAGATAGTTTTTTTTTTTTTCTGGAAGCTACTACAGGCCGGGGGCTGACACAGACACTAATGGAGCACTGTGCGTGGCTCTTCTAGAGCACCTAGCCTGTCCCTGCTTTGCTAGGTCCCTTATCTTCTTCTCTGGCTTTAGGGGACTGGGTGCTGGGCACCCAGCTCAGTGGTGTGATGGTGTAGGCCCCTTGTGCCTCAGCTTACCTGTCCACCCTTTCAGAGAGCCAGGTGCAATAGCGTTTGCCAGAGGAGAGCTGGCAGATCTCCCCAAAGGCCCTTGTTAGCAGTGAGCTGAGGGCAGGTCCCCAATGTTGCCCAACCTTCTTCCTCATACAAGGCTTACTTGGGGTGGAAGTGTCCTAGCTGTCACCTCCCTCTGCAGCCTGGGACCTCTCAATCCAAAATGCAGCACACAAAAAGGAGCCTGGGCCATGTGGGCAGGAGGGAGGCACAGGGGACAAGCAGAAGGCTCAATCCAGGGTCTTGTAGGCTCCTGGCTCCTGCTGGGGGATAGGCGCAGGCCCAGAAGGTCAGAAGAGAGCACACTGACTGCATCTTGCTCTTCTGGGGTCGGATCTCTGCATACGGGCAGGCACAGGATCAACAGCCCATTATTGTCAACAAAACCCTCTTTGAGAACTGCACAGCCAATCTAATACCAGGGCCTCTCGGGCTGGAGAGGAGGCAAGGGGAGGGCAAATATTTTGTGGCTGTGGGAAGGCAGCCACTCCTTTCCTGCGTACTTCTGTGACAGCTCTCACGACAGAAGGAGACAGACCTAGAAAGAGTTCCACATGGGAAGAAGTCTTTCTTCTCAGCTTCCCTCCCTGGGTTTGAGGGGATGTGGTCCAGACAGACTTTTTTAGGTTCTTATTCTAACAGACTGGGGATAAAGCTGGGGTTGGATTTATCAGGGATATCCTAGGCTTCACCGTAACCGATTCATTTATTTGTATTTCAAAATTTTTCCCAAATGACCGAAGGCAATATAGAAACCAAAGTGTAAAACCATATCCCTTCACCAATCAATGCTACTACTTTAAAATCTTGTAAACTATTTTTTGATTCACAGAGCCCCTTCCCCCAACACACACACACACACACACACACACACACACACACACACACACACACACACACAGAGAGAGAGAGAGAGAGAGAGAGAGAGAGAGAGAGAGAGAGTCCCAGATAAGAAACCATCAGGTTATTTTTTTTTTCTTGTTAATTTTCATGACCATAGCAATCATTCTTAAGCACACCTGGTAAATTATTGATACAACCAGAAACACTCCCCCCCCCCAGCCTCCCGGACTCTGTGAAGCACAGTGGTTTCAAGGTGGCCGCCCAGGGAGAGTAACTCCTCCATCTTCCCTCGTTAAACGCTGCTGGTAAGTCAGGGCCGAGATGAAAGAGTGCCCGAGCTGAGTCAGCACGGAGGGCCGCCTCACGGGCCTGCCACCTCTTTTATTGAGCGTGCCCTCACATCATCACTGTCACTGAGAGAAAAGAAGGTAGTTTTCGTGGACAGGAACCGTGTACCTTCCCCCCAGGCTCTTTCTTCTCCCTTCTCAGCTTGAGGCTGAGGAAAAACATCTTCTGTGAAAGCAACTCACAGATGGCCTCCCAGGACAAAAAGCCCACCAAGGAGGACAGCAAGGTATTATTTCGAGGGCTGGTAGAGTATTTGCCAACTGTGAGTGAGCCCCCCTCCAAAGAGCAAACCAAACAAACAAAACCCCCACTATATTGCGATCTCTGGAGACAGCTCCCGGGACTCTCAGTGTTAAAGGGCACACGTCCCCCAGCTCCTGCCCTCTAGAGACAAGAAATGGCCACTCAGGCCCTGGGCAGTCAAGGCCATGTTGACTTCAGGGATGAAGCGCCGGGCATCTCTGTGTCCTCATCCCTTTCTCTTTCCAGTGAAGAAACACAGCTGCTCCATCCACTCTCATACTTTGCAAGACTATAAATGACCTATAAAAGTCCCAAGGCAGGACTCTCGAGAGGAACCGCCATGTCTCCAGTCTGTTGGTTAGTAAGAGACGCATGGTACCTGCATACTCACTGAAACCTCCTGGCTGGGGGTGGGCCTGTGGAGGGGAGTGGAGTTCACCACCCAGGCTGGCATGGATGAGTAAGGTGAGGCCGTCACCCACCCATCGGAGTCATCCTTGCTCTGGGCTACAGAGGGAAGTGGGTCACAGGGTAACACGAAATTCAACACTTTGCCTAGGGAAGTGTCCCCCATAACAACACTCCCCCCACTTCCCTTCCTAGGGGAAGGGAAAGGAAACCCAGGAAGGACCTAAGCAAGAACTTCTTTTTGCGTGTGTTTGTGTGTGTGTGTGTGTGTGTGTGTGTGTGTGTGTGTGTGTGTGTGTGTGTGTGTGATGTAGACTGACACATTCAATTGCAGAGAAAGTAAGGAACAGAGAAGGTTGCTGCCACACTCTGGCCACACACAGCGGCTCTGCTCTACCGCTTTTTACTAGCAATCTTAAGACTTTCTATAGATTTTGCACTATGAAGGCTTAGCATAAGCAAAATGGAAGTTTCACAGTTTTGTGATTCGGGACTTGGATGAAGCTGGAAAATACACCATCAGACATCACACACAACACGTCCAACACCTACAAGCTTCCTAAAGCCCCATGTTGTATCCATGCAGACAGTGGCTCTGGGCCCTTCATCCATAAAGGCTAAGGACAGCAATAGAAAAGGATGTCATCTGACCTTTGCTGACCCTTTCTGTCCCGGGCACCTTTAGACACTTACACCTACTGTATCTAGCACTCACAATAGGCCCAGGAAAAAACCCGAGCCCAGAGAGGAGACACTGCTGCCAGGGTCACACAGCGTCAGACAAGACCCTGCTTGGCTCAGGCCCGTTGCATCTAGCTTCCTAACTGTGCGTTTACAACCTAACTTTCGTACTTTGGCGATGCAAACTGGGCCGGAAGTTCAGGTCTCTTGTCACACAGCCAAAAAGACCTTGGGTCGGGTGTTGAAGTCAGCGTGAGGCATGCTGGTAAGCCTTGCCTTGCTGATCTGGAAACTGGGGGAAATCAGGAGGATTAGAGGAGATACTTCACACTAAGTGCTATTAGCATGTGCCATCAGTCACTGTGGGTTGACACAGGCTTCAGGGCACACCTAGGTGGGAGGGGCAGGGGAAGGACCCAGCAGGAACTTCCTTGATGAAAGCTGTAATTATGGTTCCTCCTACGACACTGGGGACCCCTGGGGCATTGGGACATCTTCTGTTCAGGGGGTCAGGTCATACATCTCTGCATGGATGGGCAATCACAGGGTTTGGAGGTGGGCCAGGTAGGGGCAAGCTGGAAGAATACTTGTCTCTGAGTTGGATAGCAGAGCACGTGTAGAATTGTACCTTAGAGCTGCCGTCCACAGGGAAGAGGTAGCTACAATCCCTTTCCCAAGAGATGGCCGAATAAGACATAGGCCTAGGGTTTCTGTCCAGGCATTTATTGGTCCCTCCCAAGAACACAGATGTAATGGATTGAATTTGAGCCAAATTCATATTAAATAACAGCTTCTCTCAGCACTGCTTACCCATCAGGCTCTGGCTATGATCTGATGGACCCCTCCCAATGGCCCAGCAGGACAGCACCCATCTCTCAGGTATGCACAGTGTGTCCCGGTCGACTCCGGTACTACAAGTATATTATTAGCCCTACTAAGTGCTGTTTTTAACCTTCTCACAGATGGGAAAACTGAGGCTCAAAGAAGGTAGGTAGGCTGCTCAAGAGCCAGATGGTAAAGGGCCCGGATTTCTAAGGGGGAGTGTGGACATACTTGACCCCTGTGCTATGTGGCTTCTCTACCCCATGAGCAACTGTTATAAACCCATTTGCCAGATGAGTAAACCGAGGCTCTGAGTCAATGCGCAGATAGCGTCAGAGCTGTGCTTATGCTGCTGCAGCAGGCTGGCCTGTATTTGTCTGCAGCTAGTAGTCTTTAGTGGGTATGGAGAGTGTGGTTGCAGGAAAGGAGCGGGGCAGACAGGGTTTCCCCCGACCCGTACCATAACCCAGGGCCCTGGCTAGGAGAGCAATCACGTCCTGCTTGCTGAGGTCCCACTGGCCAGGCTGAACCCCCAGATCCTGATCCAAAGCCTGAAAACATCCTATCTCCAGAGAAGACCACTGGATTCCACTCTAGCCCTCCTTCTGGGCTCTGAAGGTGAAAGGCTCCAGACTGTTTTGCAAGTCTTTGTCGATCCACAGCCAGAAGGTTCCGAGCTGAGTCAAACATGGATTCCCGGGAGATCCAAGGTCTGCAGTGAGCTCAGTCAAGATCTGCCTTCCAAGCTGCAATTCCCACCTTTAAGTGGCTGAGGCAGGAGGATTGTGAGTTTTAGGACAGCCTGGGCTCTGTGATAACACCCTGCCTCAACAAACAAACAAAACCCCAAACCTGCTTTCTTCATATCTCTTTAGTATGGAGATAAACAGGTTTTTCTTTTCTCTTCTTTTCCCATGTCTACGAGTGTATGTTCATGTACGTATGCACATCTGCATGTATGTGGACGCACATGCATGTTTGTGTGGGTGCAAAGGTTTGGGCGTGCATGTGGAAGGCGAAGCGGATGTCAGGGATCATCCTTGACCGCTCTTCCACCTCGATCTCGAGGCAGGGTCTCTCAGTCAAACCCGGAACTCACTAACACGGCTAGTCTCGCTGGTGAGCTTGCTTGGAGACCTCCTGTCTCCACTTTCTAAGGATTTCAAATGTGCCACTAGGCCCCCTCAGTGTTTATGTGGGTTCTTGGGGATCTGAATTCAGCCTCATGCTTAACCACTGAGCACTCGCCCCAGTCCCAGATTTTTCTTTTGAATGAAGATGCCCATCCTACAAATATTTTAAAATCAGCACAATTGGTCCTGGGGACACTGAAATGATCTGACATGTCCCTGCCATCAGGGGTCACCAGAGGAGAGACATACAGGCCCATGTAGTACAGCTCTCTGGCAAAGGAGCCAGGAGACTTCCGGAGACAGACACACTGAGCTGGGTTTGAAAGGAGTGGATGCTTAGAGCCACAGAGGAGCATTCTAGACAGAGGGGCCAGTACCCAGAGGATGAGATATGATGGAAGATGAGAGCATCTTGATTCCTAGTAGGGAAGATGCAGAGGCAGGGGCATGCCTGTCTGCAGGGTGCTGGTCTTGGACTCATGGAGCAAGTCACTTCAACACACACTTTTACTGTCAGGGACTGTGCTGGGCAATGGGGACCAGAATACAAACTTCATGGTCTCTTGTGCCTCGGGATCTGGGCTGGGAGTTTCTTGAGTTGGGATGGAGGTGGTAGGGGATAGAGAGCTGGTTTTTGAAGCCCAGAGATGGTTAAGGTGGGCGGCATCCTCACAGGTCTGGGCAGGAGGGTGGCATGGGCAGGGCAGCCTCCAGGTTGGACTTGAGTAGGAAGGAGGAATTGCCCGGAGGCCTAAGGACAGGAACACACTCAGGGAGCAGGGAGTTGCTGGGCTGGGCACAGCTTTGGCTGCAGGGAGGAAGTGTGAGGGGATGGGCTGAAAGGGTCACTGGGAAGCCGGCAGTTGAGCCCTGGGAGGAGGCCAGAGGAGAAGCCTGGGCCCAGGCTGAGCAGCTCTGAGCTACCACCACCTTCTGAGAGGGCAGCCTCTGGAGACAGCCATGTGGGTTCAAGCCCAGCTGCCCCCAATGATGACCGAGTCATGGGACCTTGGACATGTGACTTTGGTTTTTAGAGCCTCAGTTTGTACCTCTATAAAATGGAGACAATGACACTGTTTTCTAGGATTGTCGTGAGAGCCTCCAGCCACTCAGGGAAAGGCTCTGTGCCAGCTTGCACTGCATACCAGTTGCTTCCTTTCCAGCTGTAGTCGGGAAGAATTGCTTTCCATTCATTTGCTGGTCTGGGCCTATTCTCTTCAGCTCAGCCATTGCCAGGGTGCCGATCCATGCCAGGCTCTGTTCTGAGCTGGTAGGAAGCCCTGCCCTGCCCTGGGTGAGCTGCCACCCAGCCTTTCTCCCTGTCTGTTAGCCACACCCCAGCAAGATCCTGTGGAAGAGTCTCCTGTGAGTCCCAGGGGAGAGTAGGGACCCAGGACCGTATTAGGGATGACAGAAACCAGAGGATGGGGCTGCCCTTTCAAAATGGAAACATTACGATTTGGCTCAAGGTTATGAAATCATTCTATTGAGTGTCATTTTTGACATTAAGTTAGTTGCCTGAAGCGCCAAAGAGGGACTAGATGGGCACCATGAAGGCATGAACGTAAGACATCCCTTCCCCAAACCTTGGCCAAACACTCCCACATCATACGGAACACGGGGAAATCACCAGTGTAACAATAGCTGTTTTCTGAACACCTCCTTGCCAGGCTATACCAGCTGGTTTTTTTTTTTTTTTTTTTTTTTTTTTTTCGAGACAGGGTTTCTCTGTGTAGCTTTGCGCCTTTCCTGGAACTCACTTGGTAGCCCAGGCTGGCCTCGAACTCACAGAGATCCGCCTGGCTCTGCCTCCCGAGTGCTGGGATTAAAGGCTTGTGCCACCACCACCCGGCTTTATACCAGCTGTTTTACAGACAGCAACAGCCATGCCAAGGGGAAGACACCAGATGCTGACATCCTCAAGGTCACCAGCCAGTTAGTGGCGGGGCATGGACACCAAGGGCCTCCAGCAGCCAAACAGCCTTCTGAGGAGCTTCTGGAAGGATGAAGTCCACACAGTAGATGATTGCTGTCTCCAGATCCACAGCTTCTGTTCCTACCTGACAGACCACCTTGCTCCCCCACACCCCCAGGCTTTAGTGGTTTCTCTCCAGATTGTTTCATAGAAATATTGACAAGACTTGTACTTATGAACAAAACACAATCATTTTGAAATCTTGATCAGCCTTGCATATGTCTGCCAACTTGCTAGCATGTTTGTGACCCTCAGATCAACATCATTCACACACAGAGTAGCAAAGGCTTTAGTGCCCTGACCCAAACCCCGCTGAGATCAAATGCCCTTCCTGCTTCCTCCTTTTGGTGCTCACCCCATGAACAGGAGTCTGAAGATCTACATAATGCCTCGCTTCCCACATTTTGGAGATTTTCACTGGGTGACTTTGTGGCTCAGAAGGACTCTCAGGTGTACTGGGGAGATAGCTCAGTCAGTAATTTTTTAAGTCCCACCCCCAGAACCCACCACTGGTCCGCACCAAGCCAGAGAGAAATCCTGTCTCAGAAAACACAACGTGAAAGTTGCCTAAAGGATGATGCCCGAGGTTGCCCCCTGGTTTCCACATAAACATGCACTCACAGGCACACACATCTGCACACCTGCACACACGACAGCAGTATATATACATATACACATGGCTCTCAAGTGTGTGTCCTTAAGTATAGGAAAATTGTGGTCCAAGAAAATATATGAAGGGCAAACTTCATTTACACGTGAGTTAGAGTGCATGGTTTCTATTGAGTAAGATGCATTTCAACAGAACCAAATACAAGTGACAGATTTACTCGTTGGGCAAAAGTGCTGTTTTCTTGGGGGCCATGCTTCTGTGTTTACCAGCATTTCAGCATCTTCATAGGATAACTCCTGCCAATAAGGACCACCCGTATGGGACAGAACGGAAGTTCTTAGAAGTGCTTCTGCACTAGCACTGGAGGTCAGGGATAGAGTGCATGCCTAGCATGCTTGGGGTACCGAGTTTGATCCCCAGCATGGCAAAAAGAAAAAAATGTTAAGGTTGACTTCTGTCTTAGTTAGGGTTTCCATTGCTGTGAAAAGACACCATGACTACCTCTTATAAAGGAAAACATTTAATTGAAGTGGTGGCTTATAGTTCAGAGGCTCAGTCCATTGTCATCATGGCAGGGAGCATGGCGGTATGCAGGCAGACGTGGTGCTGGCTACATCTTGATCAGAAGGCAACAGGAAGTGGACTGAATGTCACAAGGAGCGAAGCTGGAGCAAAAGAGACCTCAAAGCCCGTCCCAACAATGACACACTTCCTCCAACAAGGCCACACCCACCCCAACAAGGCCACACCTCCTAATAGTGCCACTCCCCTCTGGGGGCCATTTTCTTTCAAACCACCACAACGTCTCACATACATACACAAAGACGCATGCATATGGTTTTATTGTGTCAAAACATTTTAAGCAACAAAATGCAGACTTTCACTTTCATTCTCTAATTCCACCTCCAGATAACCACACTTCCCCTTTACACTTTGATGATTTCTCTTCAGACTGTTTTTGTAAAATGCTCACAATACGTCTTATTTTTCTAATCAATGTGATGTCATTTTGTAATCTTGCTCAGACTCACACACATTTGTGCCCCTAGCAAAGGCCTGTGCTTTCTTGGCAGCTGTGTGTGTGTGTGTGTGTGTGTGTGTGTGTGTGTGTGTGTGTGTGTGTGCATGTACATGAGCAGGTGTATATGCACATGTACAAGAGGCCAGAGGTCCATATTGAGTGCCTGCCCTCCACAGCCCTCCACCTTGTTTTTTTGAGGCAGCGTCTCTCACTGAACCTGGAGTCCACAGATTCAGTTACACTGGCGGCCAGCAAGTCCCACCAGTCCTGTCTCTGCCTCCCGAGTGCTAGGATGACAGACGTGCCGTTGCTATGACTTTAAAGGTTTGGGGATCGAATCTGGGCCACCATGCTTGTGTGGTAAGCACTTTACCAAATGAGCCATCTCCCCAGTCACCAGGTTGTTTTTAAACTAACCTAAATGGGACCCTACTGGGTATGTTATTTTGCTAATTCTGGAAGTCATTACTTCTACCGCCTCATGGTCTGGAGGAGAAGACTGAGGCCCTCTCATTGGCCATCCGGCCTGCCCAGACAGTGAGTTCCAGGTGTTGTTTTTACTTTTCACTTGACAGCAAGTTGTGCGATGCATTTGCAGCACTTGGCCCACAGACAGACCTCACTCTTTCCAAACATCTGTATGTTAGAACTGTGCATTCTATCATGCATTGAATCACTTCCCCCATGCCACGGACATTCACCTCCTTTCCGGTTTTCATGATTACAGGCATTTCGTTTTGTTTTTCCCCCAGTGCTAGGGATTGAATGCATTAGCGGCAAGCTCTCCGTAGCCGAGCCATGTTCCCAGCCCCTACAAATATTTCAGGGGGGAACTGTAACCGAGCCAACGTCCAAGGGCCCTTGTATGGCTCGGGCTTCTCTTCCTCCCGAGGACTGTTATCAGGAGCCCGGTGCCAAGACTTGATGAAGGTCAGTGGAACGCGGTCCCAGAGCGACCCCAGCCATGTGTAAGAGGAACAGGTGCCTGAGAGAACGGGCTGGCAGCCAGGGAATCCAACCCGCTCGCTGGGGGTGTGCTCGCTGGCGGTGCGGTGCTGCGTGTGGTCCTGTTCCTCGGGCCTTGTGCAAACACCTGGCTTTGTCACTGGCTCAATAGGAAAGTCAGCCCCAAATTAGCACTAATATGAGGGTGGCCAACCCTCTTGTGAGGCCCCTTGAGAAGCACAAAAGAACTCAGCGGCTGAGCCGTCCAGCCCAAACAGGTCTGAGACACATGTCCGGCAGGAACACCAAGGCCCCAGGAGACTCTACAGCAGCTCCCGGATCACCCTCAGCTCCAGCTCCTGTTCTCCTGGGGCCACAACAGGCCTCAGTGCCAGAAACAGGGCCTTTTGGCTAGTTAAGGCTTTGAAATCAGGAAAGCCTGGGTTCAAACCTCACCGGAAAAGATACCCGAAGCAACTCCCTTCCTCCTCTGGCCTCAATCTTCTCATCCAGATAATGGGGTTGTAATAGTAATGACTTCAGGAGTTAAGAGGGTTAATATGAAGGGCTGTAGAGACAGCTCAATGTAAAGCAATTGCTGCGCAAGCATGCTGGAGGTTGGAGGGGAGGGCTCGTTTGGATCTCTAGAACCCGTGAGCATCTATGTGCTAAGGAGGTAGAGACGAGCAAATCTTTGGTGCTCATTGGCCAGCCAGCCTGTCCAACTAGCTGAGACCCAAGTGTAGCAAGAGACCCTGTCTCAAAAAAAAAATAAAAATAAAAAAAATAAGGTGGAGAGTGACTGAGGAAGACACCCAGCATTAACTAATGTCTGATTGCCACATCCAGGGCACACACATGAACATGTTTACACACACACACAAAATGATTACATGTAGTGAGTGGCACAGGACCACTTTCTGGAAGGGTGGCAGAGGGGCCTCTTCAACCAGACTGACAAAAATGGCAGGACTGTTGTGTCCCCCCCTCCCCCGCCCCATATCGCCCCCCTCCCCCCACCACTGTCCCGGCACTTGTCAGCTTCTGACCTGCTTCATAAACTGTTCTTTGACTTCGTCCGTCTCTAGCCGTAAGGGCAGAGCTTGGAGCATTCATTCAGGACTCTAACCCAAGAGTCTCACATGGGGCCGACACACAGTAGGTCCTCCTTTGGTGCTGGCTGTTTGTGATGTATATAGCACAAATGTCACGTGTTCCAAGCTTCAGTGAAGAGTGGCCATCGTGGGCCACTTCTGTTGGCTTGCTTTCCATTCTGTGTGACTCCCAGGAGCTCGGGGACAGCTCGGTCCTAGCATATTGGGCTGGGCCCATGGAGAGTCGTCCCCCCACCCACCCCTTTTCCCTGGTTCCCCAGCCTGGTTCTCCTCAGTTAAGATGGAAGGCTGGTAGGCGTGCAGTGTCCAGAGAGCAACCCACTGCATCTGGCCAGACATGTAGCAACCTGTGAGTGCTGCGGCCTTGGCAGCCTGGGTGAGGCACAGGGTTGGCCCGCCCCAGGGGTCTAAGCTGTGAACTGGCTTGTCTGAGCCTGAACACCCCTAATCTGACCACTGAATCAAGGAACTGACTGAACCCCAACTTGTCCTAGGGGAGCTCAGAAGCCCCTTGGCTTGAACGCTGAGGCCTTGGCCACTTGAGGCCTTGGCCAAATCCTTATCTGGCAAAATGCCAAGTGCAAGGGCCTCACGTGTATGCTAGTGGATTTGTAACCACAGGCCTTAGTTTTCCAAGTCATGGAAAGGGGTCTACTGTTTCCCAAGGGTGCACAGGGTGTCAGGCCTGCAGGAGCAGCTGGGGTAGGTGAGACACGGAGTCTTGGCCATCACTCTGGAGCTCCCAGTCTGGCCCCAGGCGGAAGACACGAAACAAAGAGTTCCCCAAATTACAGCTGGCAGATGGCCCGGGAGGAAAAGTACAAAGGACTGTGGGTGCTTTTAACTGGGCATTGAACTAGGCTGGGTGTTCTCTGAAGAAATGGCACTGAAGCTACGCAGGAAGGACTGTGGGTGTTAACCAAACCGAGGACCTGGGGTTGTGGTGGGCGAAGGCCATGGTGCCTCAGCAGGAGGGAGTGGCGTGTGCGAAGGCCCACAGGCAGCCCTGATGTGTGCCATGTGATCTCAGTGAAACCCTGCAGCTACACCCCAAGAGGAAGCATCTCATCTCGTTGATGAGGAAGCCGGGGCTCTCGGAGGTTAGCAAAGTGCCTAGGATCCACAGAGCGTGCCGAGCCTGTGGGGGTTTCTTGAGGATTCACCCTGAGTCACCCCATCTCTCCAGAGACCAGGCTTGTTCACCTGTAGAAAACATTCAGAAAGAGTCAGAGGTAGTGAGGTTTTCCTGGAGTCACCTCAGGGGGAAGGGTAGAGAAGGAAAGAGAGGAGGGGAGGGGAGGGGAGGGGAGAACAGGGGAGGGGAGAGGAGAGGCGAGGAAGGAAGGAAGGAGGGAGAGAGGAAAGGAGGGGAGAGGAGAGAAGGAGAGGGGAGAGGAGAGGAGGGGAGAGGAGGGGAAGAGAGGTACTCTGCCTCTGAGGTAACTTCAAAGGTAATTCTGGGATTCAGACCTCCTTTTTCTGACTCCCTGGAGGCCAGCCCATCTGATACACCTCTCTCGAAATGAATCACCATGCAACCCTGGCCAGATGTGCAGATACGTAAATAAATAAACCAAACATGTGGCCTGGGCCCCTCCTCCTGGATGAGAGAACCCTGCGGAGTGTAAACACAGGAAGAGGGCACCTCAGCATTTAGTGTCAGCCATGGCCATTGTTTCTTCCTGTGGCATTGACTAAAATCAACCCACACAGGTAAAGCGACCCCATGGGGACGGAGTCTGGCAAGCAGACAGAGGGGAATTCCTGGGGAAGGCTTGAGCGAGGCTCAGGTCACCTGCCAGTTATACACAAGCCCAGCTATTGCTGCCCCCAGGTGAACAGCCTCAATTTGATGTCCCATGCTGGAGAAGGTATCTGTTCATTCGGAAGTCCTGGGGTGACACCCCCCCCCTATACTTCTCAACAGGGACATGATGACTATGGCTGGTGTCTCCAGTCAATGAGTGACACCCAGACACCCACCTGTCCCCAGGTAGCCACACCTAACTGGGCGAATGTTAGGTAACTTGGCATGAGTCATCTGTCCGCATGGGTCATGCGTGCAATTCCCCATTTGCCCAGGTGAGTCACTGTCTACCAGGTGAGAACCGTGGGGTCCCAGCCTTGCCTGCTGTCCACCAGGGAGGCCACACAGCAGTGCTCTGGGTTCACAGGACTATGTCCAACCAGCTTCAGGAACAAGCCCTCACTTTAAAAATCCCTCTAAAAATGACTGACAAAGACCTTTGAGCACCAGAAGTAAGGCTAATTACCTTGCCCAAGGTCACATGACTAGCAGGGTGGGCCCAGGATGGGAACTGGGTGTGGGGGAGCCCTAGAGCATCTTCCCACCCTCATGTGGTAGTGGATGTGTGGAAGCCGTCCTCCTTCACTGATAGATTAGGGGGTGGTGGGGCTCCCACTTCCTGTTACTTGGGATCCAGGGAGTACTTCATTCTGTCTCCCATGTCGTCACATGCATTCCTTTCATATTCCAGGAAAACTGAAATGATGCGGTTTTACCTTGATGCTCTCACTTGTAATATTTGTCAGAGGCCCTTCAAATATCCTAAGGGGTCGAGACTCACCCAGAACCACTTGGGTCTGAGGCAGTGTCTGGAGATACTGCTGTCAGACCCAAATACCCTGTCACCCTTCCTGAGTGTGAGCAAGTGTGGGACGTCTGCTGCTGGCACGTGACACTGTCTTTAATAGCAGAACTTCAAGCCTGGTGTGGCGGCACAAGTCTGTGGTTCCAACACTTGAGAGGCTGGGGCAGGAGGATTGCCAATTCAAGACCAGCCTGTGCTACCTCGCTAGTCTGAGGCCAGCCAGGCTATATGAGGGCCTAGCTCAAAAATGAAAGTTTGTGTGGTAACACAGGCCTGTAATCCCAACACTTGAGAGTTGAAAGCCTGCCTCTGCTATATTATGAGCTCAAGGCTAGCCTGGGCTATACGTGACCCTATCTCCAACAAAACAAAAAATTAAATAAAATAAAGTAACTTGCCAGGCATAGTAGTGCACATCTTTAATCCCAGTACTCAGGAAGCAGAGGCAGGTGGATCTCCGTGAACTGCAGGCCAGCCTGGGCTAGAAGTTAGTTCTGGGCTAGCCAGGGCTACATAGTGAAACCCTGTCACAGCAAATAAAGAAGCTAGTTAATTAATTAACTAACTAAAAAGGTATAGACTTTAAAAACAAAATATAAAAGCATACAATGACATGAGAAGATATCAAAGGTGTAGAGTTGAATATAGGAAAGAGAACATTCAATTGTATATTGTGATGTCAACTATATTTTTAAAAATCTACAGGAAGTATGGATCAAGTATTTCAACTCTTTTTTTGTTTGTTTTGTTTTTGTTTTTCAAGACAGGGTTTCTCTGTGTAGTTTTGGTCCCTGTCCTGGATCTTGCTCTGTAGACTAGGCTGGCCTCGAACTCACAGAGATCTGCCTGCCTCAGCCTCCCAAGTGCTGGGATTAAAAGTGTGCACCACCGACACCCGACAGATCAAGTATTAATAATAGTTCTCTAAGTGCAGGTTATGGCAACCTCGCACTTTTAATTTTCAGCAATAATAAATAATATATGTGTCTGGAGAGATGGCTCAGCAGTTAAGAGCACTTGTTGCTCTTCCAGAGGATCAGAGCTTGGCTCCCAGTACCCACATCAGGTGGCTGACAACTGTCTATAATGCCAGCTCCTGGAGATCCAATGACTTTGACTTCCAAGGACACCCATGCTCATGTGTACATACCTACAGGTAGACAGACACACCCACACATAAATTTAAAATAATGAAAAAATTAAATATTTAAAAACCAATAGTATATAACTTTTTGAATTAGATGTAAACAGGGCAAGTGATGTGCAATCAAATCACAAACCTAGGCATAGGTTTGGGGACACAAAGACTTAGAAACACTGTGGTTTATCTACTGTCAGCCGGCTGGCCCAGGCTGAGGCTTGGATCTGAAGTCAGATGGTCTGACCGCAGAGGCCAACGGTGAGCATGGCAAGTGCGTTCTTCTTTAAAGATGGTTCTTTAAGAAGTGGCTTCTGCTGGGCGGTGGTGGCGCACGCCTTTAATCCCAGCACTCGGGAGGCAGAGCCAGGCGGATCTCTGTGAGTTCGAGGCCAGCCTGGACTACCAAGTGAGTTCCAGGAAAGGCGTAAAGCTACACAGAGAAACCCTGTCTCGAAAAACCAAAAAAAAAAAAAAAAAAAAAAGAAGTGGCTTCTGCTCATTGTGCCCAACAGTCAGGGGACAGAAGCAGAGCTGCCACGTACCCAGAGAGCGTGGCTCTATTTGTTTTGCCAAGAGGATTGACAAGGGACCTGTGTCCATGCAGAGAAAGAGGCTCCTATCTATAGAAATGTGAGTTAAAACTACAATGAGATGCCACGACACGTTAGTCAGGAACTGGACGAAGACCGACAACAGCAGATGTTGACAAGGCTGTGGAGCAACGGGAAGGCTTGTTCATAGTGGTAATAAAATGACACACTGTCATATAATAAATCATGCAACCACTTTGGGGAAAGATGTACCAATAATTTATAAAAATGAAACATACATCTACCTTGTGATTCAGTCATTATATGCCTAAATATTTACCAAAGGGAAATAAAAGCTTATTGTCATAAAAGCTTATATCAGAATATAACACTTTGTCATAGTAGCCCCAAACTGGAAACAGCCAGTGTCCCTAAGAGGATGGATAGCAAAATCTTATGTTCCCATTCCAGCAGAGAAAGGGAAGGAGGGACACTGAGGTGCAGGCCATTGGCAGAGTGCTTGCCTAGCATGTGCAAGGTCCTGGGTTTGGCCATCAGCACACAGAGAGACAGAGAGGAGATGTGTCTTCATAACAACATGGGCAAACCTCAAAAGCACTGTGTTGTGTAAGAGAAGCTTTGAACAAGCGTCCACACTGTTTCATTCCGTCTACATTGAGGCTGAAGTCCCCTGAAGACAATCAATGATGTAATACATCAGAGCAAGCAGCTGGGAGAGGATGGGAACGAGATCATCCGCCATCTTGAGAGAGTTTGAGGCCACACAGGTGCACACAGTTATCAGCACTCAGTAAATATAGACTTACATTAGTGTTTCCAACACATGTGTTTTACATCAAAGAACAAGAATATTTGTTCACAACCTTTGTCCTTTGGAGGTCCATCTGTGTGCAGCACTATGCACACAAGGTCTCCAAGGGATGTCTGCAGTTTCCTTTAAGACGAAGGAAAACAGTTGCATTGATAACAGGAGAGGGAAGGCTTTACAGGAAGAGGAGGCAGGTGCAGTTGAATCCCCACAGTAGGGTGGCAAAGCCATTGAGGAAGATGCCTGCCTGCTCTAGAGTACCCCCCACTACACATACAGAGACTGCACACACCACACACATAACACACACACACCACACACACAGAGACTACACACACCACACACACATGCACACTACACGCACGCATACACACAGAGACTACACACATACCACACACACACACAGACTACACACCCCATACACACATGCACATTACACATATGCGCATGCATACACACAGAGACTATACACACAACACACACACAGAGACTACACACACAACACACACACACCACACGCAGAGAGACTACATACGTACCACACACACATGCACACTACACACATACACACACACACACACACACACACGCATACACACAGAAACTACACACACACCACACAGAGACTACACACACACTCACACATGCATACACACCCTACACACACACACACACACATACAGTCAAAGTCACACTACTATTTCAGTGGCCAACTTGAGAACATAAAGTGTAAAATGCTTCCTCAACATTATATGCTTGAAAGGCCAAGGCAGGAGGATTGGCTCCAGTTGCAGACTGGCCTAGGTGACATCATGAGGTCTAGTCCAGCCCAGCTAAAAAGTGAGATCCATGATGTTACGCCACAGAAGTCAGGGCAGAAGAGCACGCTGTGTGTGACCATGCTCTGTAAAAAGCCAAAGCAGAACAATGGTCGAGGTCAGGATGAGGGTGGGTCCTGGGAGAGGAGGATGTCTGACTGGGTTTCGGGAAAATTCTGCTTCTGGATCTATACACTGATAACATTCACTTTGAAAAAACTGCAAAGTGGGCATGATTTTCTATTATGTATGTTATAATTTTCTGCACACACATACTATATGTAATAAAATGGGTCTTAAGGAGACTGCACATTACTGAGTCTTGCTTCAGGCTGTTAGAGGCGGCAGTTCACCACGGATCCTGTCCGTAGTCCCTCCCTTCCTCCCCAGCACCCTTTCTCCCTCCCCTCAGCCAGGGTCAGGGCTACCGGGCCTCTGAAGCATTCTCCCAGATTCCTCCGGTGAAACTCGAGGTTGTAGAACCTGGCTTGGAAATCAGAGACATTTGGGTTCAAGTTTCTGGTTTCGCTGCTTACCGGCCATGTGATCCAAGACAAAAAAGCCTGGACAGCACTGAGCTTTCTCATCTGCACAAGGCACAGCCGTGGCACCTGTCTGAGGTGAGTGATGCCACGTTCCCTTGAATCCGTGCACACAGAGAGCCTGGCCTGGAGCCCTCCACACAGCTGACGCTTTCGATGGAGTGAACTGGTAGCTTCAGGACTCTCAGTCCTGCCCCATCCCAAGTGGCGGTCACACCAATGCACGGGCTGGGAGCTGGACGGAATTAAGAGGGGAAGGCTAGGGGCCCTGAGACAGCAGTAAGGAGGCCTGTGGCCAAACCGGACAACCTGAGCCCCAGGACCCACGTGATAGGAGAGAACTGGCCCCCACAAGTTGTTCTCTGACCTCTGCATGCACGCCGTAACATGTGAGTACACACACACACACACACACACACACACACACACACACACACACACACATAAATGTAAATTTTTGAAGGAGAAAGCTCTCGAGCCCAGGCATTCATCTCTCTTTTCTGATGGCAGACAACATGCAATGTGACCTCAGGTTCCTCACACCACGCCCTCCCCCACCATGAGCGATCCTCAGCTGTGATCTCGAAATCGATTTGTCAAGTATTTTGTTCAGCAACTTGGAAAGTAACTAATGTACCCCTGAAGAAGAACTGATTTTTTTTTCTGTTTCTTTCTTCTTTTTTATTTTTAATTTGAGACAGGGCTTCACAGTGTAAACCAGGCTGATCTGGAATTTACTGGACAGCCTAAGCTGGCCTTGAACATATAGAAATCCCCCTGTCTCAGCCCCCCAGTTGTTGTGAGTAGAACATAAGCCATCATGCCCTGCAGGACTCATCTTTGTCTTTCTCAATAGAGTCAGGCTTTGGGACAGCCCGCTGACGCTAAAACCTCGTCCACCTTCCACAACCCCTAAGATGTCGGCTTGCGTCTTCCAGTTCTCAACAGGTTTGGAGTAATTGAGTTTCCTGTCCGTCAGCAGAATGTGCTGGGGCTGGTATTCAAACCCCGGGCACTGGTCTCTCCCCATCCCACCTTGGCATGGGAGGTGATGCACCAGTTGCTTCCAGCCTGGACCCTACTGAAAAACAGGTACTTGGCCTGGCTGGAGCAGCGGAGTGTCCAGATACCTATACGGAGCACAAGAGAAGTCCCCCTGAATCTAAATGAGGGTGTAACTGCCCCAGATTCCTGGTTCTTTGAGGCTGTACCACTGGGTACCTGAGCCAGCTTGCCTGCGTTCAGAGCCCAGCTTTACACTGATTAGCTGTGTGACTTCAGGCAAGTAGCCGAACTTCTCTATGCTCACTCATCCTTAAAAAGGGAATGGATATGATGACAGCCTACCGGCACCTGTCTCCAGGCAGACAGGACCACGCCAGCTGATGTGTGCAAGGTGCTTAGAGCGGAGTCGGGCACATTCACACTTTACAGAAGCGCCTGCCATTTCATGCCAGTATTGGGCAATGTAGCCAAGGCACTTTAGCTTGGCTATAAGCACAAATATCTTTGCTGAGTTGCAATTTGATTCTGTAGCCTGGTTTTTATAGATGGTGGGTGTGACAAACAGCCACCCAAGAACATGTCAGTGTCACCAGTGAAGCGGAGGTATGGCTCACCACATTACACAATGCCGCTTATCTCTGATTTCCCTATGCCCTACTCCTGGAGCTGACATCAGAAAGATTATGTCTCCCTGACCAGCACACATAAAATCTGGGATCTACTCAAGATTCTTGTGGCCGTTGGGAATTTGGGAATGGAACAAAGTAAGCACTGCCCTGAGTCCAGTGAGTCCTCCCTTTTCTCGCTGGTTGCTTTCTTCATTTAAAAATTATTATTATTATTATTATTATTATTATTATTATTATTATTATTATTATTTTGTTTTGTTTTTCGAGACAGGGTTTCTCTGTGTAGTTTTGGTGCCTTTCCTGGAACTCACTTTGTAGCCCAGGCTGGCCTTGAACTCACAGAGATCGGCCTGGCTCTGCCTCCTGAGTGCCGGGATTAAAGGCGTGCAACACCACCGCCCGGCCTAAAAAAATTATTTTAAGCTGGTGTGTAATATACATTTTTAATCTCAGTAGTCAGGGAGCTGAGGCAGGAGGATGATGAGGCCAGCCTGGGCTATATAACAAATTTGAGACCAGCCTGGGCTACACAGTGATAACCTATCTAAAAACAAAACAAACCTTTAAAACTATATATTTGAACCTCATTTGTTGTAGCTGTTGTTGTTTTGTTTTGTTTTTAATGGAGATAGTTTCCCAGGGAGGGGATGGGGCAAGGTTGATGGATGGGTAGCTTGTTACAGTTAGACAGGAGCAGGAAATTCTGGGGTGCTATTGCATAGGAGAGAGGCTAAAGATAAAGATAGCATACTGTACATTTCATAAAGCTCAAAGGTTTTGAAAGTTTCGCCATAGAGACATGATAGCTGCTGGGAGAAGGTGCGTTTAACCCAATGTCATCGTTACACACTGTTCTCACGTGTCAGTACAGGGCACGGCACCCCGCTCAGACATGCAGTCTTTTTTTTTTTTTAATTACTTTTTTAAAACTTAAAAAAGAATCTCTACCTGGCATGGTGCCTTTCATGGGGCTGTTCAGGGGGCTGAGGCTGGAGGGTCATGAGTTCAAGGCCAGCTAAGGCTACAGAGTGAGTTTAAGACCAGCCTGGACAAAAAGTGTGACCCTACCTCAACACAAGGAGGAAAAGGAAGCTGGGGTGTTGCTCAGAGGGAGGCTGCTTGCCTAGTATGTACAGACTCTGTGTTCAAGCCCCAGTACCACCACCACCAAATAAGAAGAACAAAAATGTTACCTGGATCTGTTTTTATTTTAAAATACATGCATCTTGATTATTTAAAAAAAAATAAACATTTTGTCATTTACCTCTGTAGATTTGGGGTATGTATCTGTGTGTATGTTTATATATATATATATATATATATATATATATATATATATATATATATATGCTTTTTTACACACTTATTGTGCGTGTGTGCATGCCTGTGTACGTGCATTCTCTCCATCTACTATGTGGGTTCCATGGATCAAATTTAGATCAGGAAGTACCTTTACCCACTGAGCCGTCTTGCCAGCCCACGCGTGTTTTCAGTAGACCAAACACTGAAACAGGAGCTAAGGACCTCACCCATGAAGGGCTGGCATGCTCCATTATGCACATCCTTTGGGTAATAAAATTTCAGAAAAGGAGAATTATGGCACAATTTTGTATTGTTGTCGAGTATTTGCACAAAATAATGGGCTTTGATTACATTTCCATGCTGTTATATAACACACTTTTGATCTGTGGCACAGTTGTTTTTTTAATTATTTTTTTTTAGTTTTTAAAATGAAATTTTATTTTTAATTGTGTGTGTGTGTGCACCTGAGTGCAGGTGCTCACAGAGGCCAGAAGAGGGAGCCAGATCCCCTGCTGCTAAACTACAGGTGCTTGTGAGCTGCCCAACATGGGTGCTGGGAACTGAACCTGGGTCCTCTGCAAGAGCAGCAAGTACTCTTAACTTCTGAGACATCTCTCCTATGCACCAGCTGTGGTCCCAATGGGAAGGGTGGCCATAGAAACCTCTGAAGCAGTAACTCTGAGACCTGAGTATTGAGGTTAGAATGGTTTGGGCTGAATCTAGACAGAAAAAACAGAAAGTGCAAAGGCCCTGAGGCTGCAGAAAGTTAAGGACAGAGAACAGGGTGGTGTTGCCGAAGCCTGGCGAGAGGCCAGACTCTGCAGTGGTTTAGAGGAGTTGAAGTGTCAGATTCTGATTTTACCATTAGGAAGAGTCTGACTGTGGAGGGAGAGAGGAGTGCATGGCAGAGGGAACCAAAAGACCAAAAGGACATCGACAAGAACCCAGGTGGCCTCCAGGAGGGCTGCCACGGACCTGCAGAGCCCTGGGTTTTAGTTTTGAAGTGAAATGTAGTAGAACAGAGGTACAGGCCTGCCGTCCCAGCCACCTAGGCAGATGAGGCAGGAGGGTTACAAGTTCAGGGTCTGCTTGGGTCACACAGTAAGTTCAAGGCCGGCCTGAGCAACCATTTCTCAAACTACAAGAAGGGCTGGGATAGAGCGCAGTGGTAAAGACGCTTGCTCAGCGTGTGTGAGGCCCTAGGCTTGACCCTCAATACAACCAAGGGATGGACAAACAAAAGTAGCTACCCTGAGAGAGGAGAAAGACAGTGGTCATGGTTAGCTCTGAGGCTTCTGATAAAAGTCACAGTTAGGGGCCATCGAGGTGACTCAGCTTGTAAAGACACCTGCCTCCAAGGCTGACACCTGAGAGCAAGAAGATGATTGACTTCCACGTACATGCGGTGGTATGCCTGAGTGCACGTGGACGCACACACATAGCCACACACATACATACATACACACATGCACACACACACACATGCACACATAAATACATACATGCACATATACACACACACACAACATGCATATACACACAAACACACATACATGTTAGATAAGTAAGGTAAAAGTGAAGGTCATTATCTACTGACCACCTAGTAACATCCCACATACACACACATACACACACACACACACACACACACACACACACACACACACACACGTTAAATAAGTCAGATAAAAGCGAAGGTCATTATCTACTGACCACCTAGTAACATCCAGTGCTGCCCTCGGCTCCCTTACAAGTCCCCACTCCCCCAAAGCAAAGCTACGCCATCGGGCCTGTCAGAGCAGCTTGCCAAAGTCACTGGGATCTGAATTCAGATCATTATTCCCCCCACCTCTGTTTTGTGGTGTGGGAAATGGAGGCTCTGGGATCATCAGCCACCCTGACCATGTCTCTGGGTCCTCCGGCCCAGCAGCAACAAATGGCACACACGTCCATTTCAGCTGTAGGATTCCACAGATGGACCTCTTGGCAGCAAACACTATCTTTACTTTTTATCTCTATTTTCACCACTCTGGGGTGTGACGCAGACTCAGGCTTGGAACCATGGGTCATAAATCCTTTCTAGCTACAGCCAGCAGAAGCCCAGTTCAACAGCAGCTAATTGCCTTTAATGATCATTGATAACTCTAATAATCGCAGTTACCACTCGCTGAAGGCTTTCTACAGGCTGGGCCCAGTCCAGTGCCGCCCAGGTGAGTGTGGGCGGGGCCACTCCCACTGTCTTCCCTCCCTGGGTCCCCACCCTTCCTCCTGGGATATCTACCTGGAGACCAGATGGTATCAGCCCTGCCTAGTGGTTAAGCACGGCAGGCCTTTGCTGCATTTTCATAAGGAGCCGGTGCCTTTTGACCCATTTCCTGGGCCAAACCCATCCTCAGGGCCTCACCCTCTTGTCAGAGTTTGACAGCAAAATTTGACCCATGGCCTGCCTCAGGGTGGGACAGTGGATGTTGGAGAGGGAAAGGGGTGTGAAAGGCTTAAGTGTGAATGGTCTTTGGTCTCTTGCTTCATAGGGACTGAGAAGTGTGTCTCACTGGGATGCCGTCTGAGGGCATGCCTATTGCAGCCCGGATCCACTGTTCTGAAAGGCTTGATGTCACAAGACTGTATTTTCTCTCTTTCTCAGTTGCAAGCCAATTCTAGTCCTTAGTGACAGGAACAAAGACTATTAGAGAGAAATTCTGGTGTGTAAAAACTTCACATAGAACTCTTCTGTTCATGTGTCCATTGAATCCATCCATCCATCTATCCTTCTATCCATCCATTCTTCCATGCGTACATTCGTTCTTCCACACACCCTTCATTCCATGTATGTATGTATCTATCTATCTACTATCTACTATCATCTATCTATCTATCTATCTATCTATCTATCTATCTACTATCTACTATCTACTATCTATCTATCTATCTACTATCTATCTACTATCTATCTATCTATCTATCTACCTACTTACCTATCTATTCATCTACCAACCAGTGTCCATTCACATCTCACACCCATCCATTCATTCACTCAACCATCTTCCTCCCATCTATTTATTCACCCACCAGTGCATCATTCATTAATCCATCCATCCACCTATCCACCCAACTAGTGCATCCATCCACCTATCTATTCACCTTCACCCATTTACCCTCTGATGAATCTATTTCCCTCCCCACCCTCCCAACCACACATCCGCTCATCCACCCACCTACTACTGGTGCATCCATCTACCCACCCACCCATCTATCCAGCTCTTCTGCAAAGGACTATGTTTAAGACACACACACGGATGCTTAGGCCTATCAGAAATACAGACGAAGTGTGGGCTCTGCTCTCAGGGAGTACACAGTCTCAAAGGGAAACAGCAGTGAACTGATAATTCCATGGGTGTTGAGGACCATTTCCAAGGCACCCACTAAGCTGAGCTAAGAAACTTCAGCTGAATTAGTCCTAGCCAGTTTGGCCCCTGGAGACTCATTTCTCAGCTCAGGTCTTCATTCTGTTAAACTATTGACGGCAGGCCTTGAGTAAATCATTACTCCAAACTTAGACTTTAGATATAGACTTATTTATGACATATTAAAGACATGTGCGTGGAGGGTACCATGCCTGGCCTCTAGGAAATGACAATTACTATTTTTTTAAATTTCCCTTTTCTTTACATTTTCTAGAAAGTTCCTGAATGGATAAGAACCAGTGCTCAATGGGAATGGAATTAGAAGGTAGAGAGCAGAGTGCCCAGGGGCTTACCCCGTACTAGATGTTACAAAATGCTTTTATTTGCCGGGCGGTGGTGGCGCACGCCTTTAATCCCAGCACTCGGGAGGCAGAGCCAGGCGGATCTCTGTGAGTTCGAGGCCAGCCTGGGCTACCAAGTGAGTCCCAGGAAAGGTGCAAAGCTACACAGAGAAACCCTGTCTCGAAAAAAAAAAAACCCCAAAAAAATGCTTTTATTTTTGCATTCAGTTTGTCTCAGTCCTCTTGGGAAGGAGGCTTTAGGACCTCCATTTCTCAGATGAGGAAACAGAGGCTGTGGCAGTAGAGCAGCTTGCTGAGCCTGCACAGGCTCACACTGGGATTTCTTCTGTTCTCTCCACTGCCTAGCTCATGCTCAAACCCACACTCCAGCGGGCACAGCTGTAAGGGCAAGGGGAGAGATGTGTTATGATAAAGGCCTCAGCACACCCTCTGGAAGCCCAGAGGATGCGCCACTTTGGATTTCTTAAAGAGATGGGTGTTTAACGCCGACGGAGAGAGACCTAGAATAGGATCTCACAGAAACTGCAGGTGCACACACAGCCCTGCAGGACAGAGCACGCGGGAACAGAGAAAGGAACGCTGCGATAGATTCGGGAGTAAGTTCAGGGTCAAGCCATTAATAAAATCAGATCATTTTAGTCTAAATCTATCATTTCAGAGATGGCAAGACAGAAGTCCCAAGAGAGGTTGGGGCATTAAAAAAAAAGATTTATTTTTATGTTACGTATATGAGCGTTTTGCCTACATGTAAGTCTGTTCACCGTATGCATGCCTCATGCCCAGGGAGGCCAGAGGAAGATGTCCGATCCTTTGGAACTGGAGTTACAGATGGTTGTCAGTCACCATGTGGGTGCTAAGACTCGAACCCTGGTCCTCTACAAGAACAGCCAGTTCTCTTAACTGGCTGAGCCATCTCTCCAGCCCCCTTTGTTTATTTTCTTTGTTCAATACCACACACCAGGTTCCATCTATGAAGCAGGCACTATAATGAATTTACTGAATGACCCGGATGAGGTCCTCACCTCTGTAGATATTATAAGCAAATAAAAAAATAAACAAGCAAACATACAAACAAAGGCGGTTATATTGAAGACAGGCTGCCTGTCTTGCCCTCACGGTTGCCTTGGGAACAAGCTGGACTGGCTACTGAGGGCTCTTTATCCTCTGAGCTGCTCCATATGCTTCGAAGGTGTTGGCTTAATGAACATGCTAGCAGCTCTCAGGCATTTCCTCCCAAACCACATGGAGCTCTTAGGATTCGGTGGGGGGGGGGGGGCAGGCTGGAGGAGATGGATCTGAAGCCACTAACATCTTGTTCTGGCAACAGAAAGCCAACCGAGAGATAAACAGGCTCGTCAGTCATCCCAAAGGCTTAACCCTGCTGAAGGAGACCGGAAGCTCTGCAGTTCCCAGTGCTTGATTTGCATTTCCCAGATTACTAGGAGGTGAGGCACCCTGTCACGGTTCCTGGCTGTTTGGGTGTCCTGCCCTGTGAAGGGCTTGCTCATGGCCTTCATTTTTCCTTTTCTGTGACTTCCTCCTCATTTCACACAGGAAGAAACTATCGTTGGAGAGGATAAAGTGATTTGCCTGCAGATAGAGCACTGATTTACAGAACACCACGTGAGCAATCATGCCGTGGATTCAAATGAGCAGAGAGTCACCTCAGCCAGCGGCAAAAGAAGCATGTGCTCCCAGAGTCGGTGGCTGCAGCAAACCTGCTCTGTCCCTTGTTCCTGGGTGATGTGAGCAAACACTGGGCTTCTCCATGCCTGGATATCCTTGCAGAAGGATACGTCTATCCCAGGTGAATGGGAATACCTAGTAGTGGGCCTTGCTCAGCAGTATCTATTTCCCATCTCTCCCTTTCCACGCACACACCAGTGGACTCCAAATCCAGTGGCATGGGTGTTGCCATGGCTTCAATGTGTCTCCCCCATAGTCCCTATGTTGGAAAGTCGGTCCCCAATGCAAAAGTGTTGGGAGATGGGGTCTGATAAAAGATGATTGGCTCATGGACTAATGTAGTTATCGTGAAATCAGGTTAGTTGTCACAGGGGTGGCTTGGATTTCCCTCCAGCTTTCTGGCCCTGTGGCAGATGCTGCCCACTGTGTGAACATTGAGAAGGCCCTCACCAGATTCAGCACCTAAGTCTTGAACTTCTCAGCCTCTGGGGTTGTAAGAAATAGATTTATTCTCTTCAGTAATTAGCCATATTTTCAATCATGGATCTCTCTCTATATATGTATATTATACATACATACATATATATATATATACACACACACACACATATATATTTATATATTCTAACACAGCCTCATGAGCAGATACAGACATGCTATGAGAGGCTGGAGGGCCCTCCACATTGCCAGTCCTGCCGCTCAGATGTGAGATAGTGGTAACCTTACCAGGTGAAAGGGACCTTGCAGATGTAGTTAGGTTAGAGACCTTGGGGTGAGAGGTTATCTGGCAGGGTTGTCACCACAGGAAGGAGGCAAGCAGGTCAGAGAGAGAGAGAGAAAGATGAGGATGGTGGCATGGGGGACACAGTGAGGGGACACACCTTGACGATGGGGGAAGGGCTGTGATCCAAGGGATGATGGTTACCTCTGGAAGCTGGAGAGAGAGAGAGAGAGAGAGAGAGAGAGAGAGAGAGAGAGAGAGAGAGAGAGAGAGAGAGAGAGAGAGAGAGAGATTCGTTTTCCCTGTGCCTTTGGAGAGATAGGGGCACTGCTGGAACTGGCCCTGTGGAACCGATTTCAGACTTCAGACCCCTGAACTGTAAGAGAATGACTCTGTGGGTTGTTTTTTGGAGTTGTTTTCTGTCTGCAGTGCTGAGGGCAGCCCTCAGGGCCTCCCCACACTAGGTAAACTGAGCCTCAATCCTTTCTTGTTTTAGGCCACTAAACGGGACAAGTCTCACCACACTGGCAGGAAACCAATATGGCAACATCTCAGAAAGGCTCAGTCTTCTAAAGGGGACGAAAAACTTGATGGTGAAGAAATAATAACATCCCCGACTTTTTTTTTTTTTTTTTTGGTTTTTCGAGACAGGGTTTCTCTGTGTAGCTTTGCGCCTTTCCTGGAACTCACTTGGTAGCCCAGGCTGGCCTCGAACTCACAGAGATCCGCCTGGCTCTGCCTCCCGAGTGCTGGGATTAAAGGCGTGCGCCACCACCGCCTGGCTAACATCCCCGACTTTTTAACATTTATGTCGTACCAAGAAGTATTCCAAACTCTGGTTTTAAATTGTCTGTTTCACTGTCTCATAAGAGGCTGGAGAGAAGAGCACTTGCTGCTTTTGTAGAGAACCAGGGTTTGGTTCCCAGTACCCACACGGGGCAGCTCACAACTCTTTGTAACTCCAGCTACAGGGGCTCTGACTCCCTCTTCTGGCCTCTGTGGGTACTACACACACATGGCATACACATACGCATAAACACAAACACATCCGTATGCATAAATAAGAATAATTGCCACGTGGTTAAGGAAAGCAGAAACCTTCATTCCACTTGTCAGCTGAGAACAGCAGAGGCTCAGCCAATGCAGGGGATTTAGTCACATTTTATGTCCTCAGCGGGGCTGATGCTCGACTCCAGGGCCACTAGTGACCAATTCATGATTTTCCTGAAGTAGAAGTTGGTGGCATGGGTAGAGGTGCAGAGAGTGGAGGCTTGAGAGCTGACAGGTCTCTGCCATGTGCACTCGCCAGGTGTTAATCTGCACCTCACAGTTGCATCTAGTTGTTAAAGTTAAAACCTTCCTTTTTAACTAGACAAAAGGAGGAAATGCTGTGGAATAATCCTTTGTACACTGTGCAGATGTGTTCCTCTCATTGGTTTAGTAAAGAACCAACTGGCCAATAGCTAGGCAGGAAGAGGTTAGATGGGAGAGCCAGACTGAGAGAACACTGAGAAGAAGAAGGGTAGAGTTTCCAGCCAGATGCTGAGGGAGCAGGACATGTAGAAAATGAGGTAACAAGCCATGAGCTACGTAGCAGCATGTAAATGAATAGAAATGGGTTAATTGAAGTTGTAAGAGCTAGTTAGTAACAAGCCTAAGCTATCGGCTGAGCATTTATAATTAATAATAAGTCTCTGTGTGGTTATTGGGAGTCAGTTTGTGGGACAGAAACTTCCACTGACATCTAGTGTTATGCTAAAGCTGGGAAGATCCATGAGTAATCTGTGAAGAGCCAAGATGCTGTGACATACTAAAGACCTGCATGAGATCACCATGCTACAAAACACTTGTAAATAAAACGGAGATCCAATGTTATGAGCTGAATACACTTCATCTCTCCTGAAATCCATGTTGAAACACAGTCCTCACCATGAGTTACTAAGAAGTGGGACTAAGTAGGACCTTTCAAAGGTAATTAGGACACAGTGACGTCCACTCATGCTATTAAAGCATCAGTGGCCTAATGGGTTAGTGATTTATCTTGAGAATGATCAGCCAATGTGAGGAGAGCAAAAGACACTGTTGATATCTGATGCCCTGTGCCCCCTGGAACTCTACTAGAGGGGATGCTGTCACCAGATACCCAATGGGGAAGCCATCATTTAGATGCAGGCTCATGGCTTTGGATCAGAACTGTGAGTCAAAACAAATCTCTTTTTAATAGCTTTCCCACCAGGCATAGTGGGATACGCCTTTAATGAAGCACTTGGGAGGCAGAGGCAGATGGATCAATGAGTTTGAGGACAGCCTAGTCTGCATAGTGAGTTCTAGGACAGCCAGGGTTACACAGTGAGAGCCTGCCTCAAAACTAAACAACAAAAAAGATTACTCAATCTATACTGTTGTGTTATTGACAACAGAAAATGGACTAAGACACTGGGGTTAGCAGGGTGGGCTCTGGAGAGAGGGTGGAGCCTCAACTGGGGGAGAAAAATTTGCAGGAAGTAGAGAGACGGGAAGAAGCCATGCTAAAGAAGCCAAGGGCTTGGGAAGGGCATGGTGCATGTGTTTTCATCCAAGTTCCACCCTGAGAGAACTTACACAACTCCTTAAGAAAAACCCAGAAGCCTTCTGGAGCTCAGTGGATACAGGGTAGGAGGGGTCAGAGGTCAGGAGGAATAAACAGCTCACAAGTTTGTGGAAACGTGTTCCTTCTCCTCTGTGAGCAAAGGAATAGGAACAAACTCTGTGCAAATGCCAGCAGCCCAGGGTCCGAGAAAATCCTCAGATGCCAGCAGCCCAGGGTCCGAGAAAACCCTCAGATGCTGCCCTGCTGCCGAGGATGCTGTGGAGCAGGCACTCTGTCCATGGCTCTTGAGAGCGGAGTGAGTACAAACTTTGGGGAAAACAGTTTGGCGATGTCTGTTGAAAGCCCCTGGGTGTTCACCTCCTTCCATCTATCACCTTCTTTGGGGAGGTGAGCCTCAGGAACTCTAGAAAGAAAACCGTCCCGTGTGAAGTGCTCCCTGCATTCTCGTGTATTCAGTAAAAGAACAGTCCAAGGATCCAGAAAGGGAGCGTGGACCGCGGTTATCTCTACCTAGTGGAATGGCACAGAGCCATTCCAAGCACAGCTGATGAAGAACGTGGGTTTCCTGCCTTACATGTAACAGCCTACAAACGGCGTAAGTGATACAGCAGCCATACAAAAGCAAAGCACGGCGTGTTTATAAAATTGGTTGGAGGAAAACTGTGGCAATATGAATTATCTAGCCCCTTAGCTATTTTTAGGGCTGTAGTGTTGACTCCATCCATGGTTTTATGATGGATTTCCAGAACTATTCATGGCTCGTTCTGAAAACCCTGCTCCCACCCAAACAGCTCTCCAGCATCCCTCACGACGTCTAATGGACTTGCTTGTTGGCCATCTTGGCTGCTCCACCTACCTCGTGGGGGATTGTGCAGCATCGGTCCACACTATGAGACTTAGCATTGTCTCAAAGTATGGCGTTTTGAAAAACAGAAGTCAAGAGATAAAAGAAAAGAAAAAGAAAAAAAGGATTCAAATAAAATGTACCAAACGTTGAGGTTGTCTTCAGGTAATAGGTTCATGTGTGGTTTTCAAATTTCTTTCTACATTTCCCGTTTCCAAGTGGTTTAGACTTACATTACAATTTTAACAATAGGCAAGATGTTTCTTTTGAGGAACAAAGAAAGTGAACTCCAGATGCTCGGGCAGCTGCAGTTCCCAGATGTGTCTCTGCAGGAGTGGAAGCCTAGGCTGGATGAAACTCCCCGCTCAAGAAAGAATGCCAATATGATAGCCAACCATCCCGGCTTCCATCTATCAGTTGTCCTCCCAGAAGCCAAGCACTTCCTGTCCCCTCCTGTGCCGGAGACCTGGAAGGCTGCCCGGCTTCTCTTGGTTGAGTCCCCGCTACCCAGGATGGATTAGACTAGGGGCCAGCTGATACACCTGGTGCAACTGTGAGTCATTCCTTCTCTCCCAGAAACGTCTAAGAGCATTTGTTTGGCTGTCTCTAAACTCACCCCGCCAAAGAGCCCTTAGGGACTTAAAGAAGTCGGACTCCACCCACTGCGTGCAGAGTTAAAAGGAGGAAAACCTTTGTGGGTAGGAATGGAAAGTAGGTGGAGGGCACAGGAACACATCCACCCGGTGCTGCTCTCCGAAGATCCTTGCGGGCCCAGATCTTTCTTGTGTCTAGCGCCTCCACCCTCCAGCCGTGGTAAGCCTTACAGAGGTTTCATAAATATTCATCCCCTGAATGAACCAAGAGCCTCGTGTCATGGAGACAAATAGCTTATTTGAGGTGTGGCGCATTCGTCTTGGGAAACTCGCAAGACACTGGAAAGTTACAGCAGGAGCAGGGGACTCTCAGGGAGGAGACCAAGGCAGGCAGGGAGCTGACAGGGCTGCAGGGACTATCCGAGGGGTCCTGCTTTCTGCCCTGCCATCCTGCTCCAGCACCCTCTGTGAGAAGAGGACCACTCCCCAGTGTAACCCCCACCCCCTCCCTGCTGAGACACAGGGCAGGGCCATCCCAGACCGTGCCTCCCGTCTTACTTGGGTCAGCTGGACTAGAATTTACTCCTAAGTATATTGTCAGTGAGACAGGGGAACTGACAGGCCAATGTAAGGGACCCTGGCTCAGCCCTGCATTCATTAGCCAATAGGTTACATACAGAGGGTCCAGCTAACTCTAAAGTGTCCCTTGTAGGATTCTTAGAAATTTAACTTACGTCACCTACTTCCCCCATCACCCCCCATCACCCCCAGTCCCCCTGCCAAGGAAAGAATAAATCTTCATTTCACAGATGGAGGAAGACTGGACCCAGGGAGGTTGAGTCAATTTTCCCCTCGTCACAGGTTGGGATCTGAACGTAGATCTGATGACTTTGGCTTGGCTACACCTCTGGCCTGTCACCGGGCCAAGCTGCCTCCCATCCACACCTCCCAGCAAAGCATTGCTGTGAGGCTCAAAAATGGGGTCACATATGAGAACTCCAGCACACCAGCTGATTGATCACAGAGATGTCACAGACCCGGAGAGGGGTAGGGACTGGAAAGTTTTGTGGCTACCTGCCACACCTGCATCCCTGCCCCCAAGTCTTCTCCATTCCTGTGAAGGCGGACGGCCCTCGGGCAGCCCGGCCCTCCCAAGGTGGGCAGGAAGGAATTTTTCCTGCTCTGGAACCAAGGGCGGTTTCCTAACAAGGGCTGTGTCCCGTGGGTTCTCTGAGCCACCCACTCCCTGTCTCTGTCAGCCCACAAAGTGACCAGAGCCCCTGCTGGAGAGTCAGGTGGCGTCAAGTCTTTCTGCTTCCCCTTGCCCCTGGCGCAAGAAGGGGTCCAGGCCAAGGATGGAGGAAGTAGATCTTGGCACAGAAGGGCAGCCTGACTCCAGAGGCAGGCGAGTCTGGCTAGAGAAAGGCCTTTTCCCAGATGTCAATGGAGGAAGGACGAGGCAGGTGACCAATAAACACACAAGCAGAGGTCTGCCCGCTCTCTGACTCAGCGGTACTGTGTCTCACCCGTTCATCACGGTTCCTAACAGGTTCTCTTTCAGGCGGGGTGGCACAGTGACCCCACATGTGCTTCTGAATCACACAGGCAGAGGGGGGATCTGACACCCGGCTTTCTCACTGGGGAACTTCAGTTACTTCAACTACCCGATCCTCAGTTGCCACATCTGTCCACAGAAACTCACTATGGCTCATTCCCAGGATGTCTGTGAGGAGTGGGGGGATGCCATCTGTGGAGGCTTCAGCGCAGGGCCTGCCGCATAGCAGGGGCTCAGTAGGATAGCATGAGCATTGCCGCTGAGATGGAAGGGTACGTAGGATGTACAGAGAAAACCCGTACTCTTGGAGAGTGTGCGTGCAGGCAGGTTCAGAAAAACACGAAGAAGCCGGGCGGTGGTGGCACACACTTTTAATCCCAGCACTTGGGAGGCAGCGGCAGGCATATCTCTGTGAATTCGAGGCCAGCCTGGTCTACAGAACGAGATCCAGGACAGGCACCAAAACTACACAGAGAAACCCTGTCTCAAAAAACAAAAAAAAAAAAAAAAAAAAAAGAAAGAAAGAAAGAAAGAAAGAAAGAAAGAAAGAAAGAAAGAAAGAAAAAAAGAAAGAAAGAAAGAAAGAAGATATACTACCATGAAGCACGGGGCTGAACACTAACCCATTTCATTCATCTTCATCCATGACCAGATAACAAGAGAGTTGTGGATTCGAGGTTTAAACTCAGGTAGCCTATTAAAAGTGAATTATTAATCTGGAGGGAAAGCTTTAATCCAGAGTCAGGTAACTTGGGAATATCCCCCTTTTAGCTCAGTTTTCCAAACTGTCAAAGCCCTTCCTTCCTTCCTTCCTTCCTTCCTTCCTTCCTTCCTTCCTTCCTTCCTTCCTTCCTTCCTCCCTCCCTCCTTCCCTCTCTTCCTCCCTCCCTCTCTTCCTCCCTCCCTCTCTTCCTTCCTTCCTTCCTTGCTTCCTCCTTCCCTCTTTCTCTCTTTCCCTCCCTCCCTCCCTCCCTCCCTCCCTCCCTTCTTCGTGTGGTAGGCTTATGTATGCAGTTGTACATGACTGTGTTCTCGTGGAGGCCAGAGGCCAACACTGGATGTCTTCCTGGATCACTCTCCACCTTATTTTTATTTATTATGGTTTTTGTTTGCCTGTTTGCTTTGTTTTTGAGACAGAGTCTCACTGTGTAGCTCTGGCTAGCCTGGAACTCACCATGTAGACTAGGCTTGCCTTGAACTCATAGAGATCCACCTGCATCTGCCTTCCTTCCCAGGGTTACAGACACGGGCATCCTCACATTTGCACAGCAAACACTCTCCCCAGGCCCACTCATATTTGTTCAAAAGAGTTTGAAATGTGCCCAGTGTACACACAGTAACACTACGTCTGACCAGAGAGAGACTAACTTACAGAGACCAGGTTTGAAGTTTGCTCCGGCTCCTGAGCCTGTGCTGTCCCCTGCCACCCCACCCCACCAGCCTCGAAGGTCTGTTGGGGGAGCACTCATCCGTCCTATTGTTCTCTCAAGTACTCACCTGAGAGAACAGATGGCTTTGTACTAGGTCAAGTGGTGTCACGGGGAAACCCACTCGTGACGTCAGGCAGCCAGGCAAGGGGACAATAAGACACGGTCTCACCAGCCCTGCATATCATGGCCTACTGTGTTCGGATATATGCCTTTCTTATGCTTCTAGGCTTGCAGTGAACCAAGAGGTGAAATTGCTAGCCACACCAGAGCCTCATGTGAGGCTCAGTTTGACTTTGCTGTTGTTTGTTTGTTTGTTTGTTTGTTTGTTTGTTTGTTTGTTTGTTTGTTGAGACAGGGTCTTGGTCTGAGGCTCAGGATGGCCTTTGAGTTCCCAATCTCCCTGCCTCTGGCTCCCCTTGGAACACAAACCCAGGTTCCAAACTGAGCTGGGACCCTCGCGCTTGTGTGTCTGGGGAAGCCGCTTCCCCTCCCTGGGCTATGGCGGTGAGGAGTCACACAGTCCTGACACCACCAGTCCTTGCTAGGTTGTGTGAGACCAAAGGGTTAAGAAACAGAAGAGGGGCGCTTGTGACTCGTGCAAAGAGTCCCCTGATCTCTACAGGGGTAGAATGTGACCCGAATCTCAGAATGCTTCTAGTCCAACAACAACCCATCGGGGGTCTCAAGAGGACGAGTTGGTGTGAGGGGAACGAAGTGCTGCTCTCCCCACGCTCACAAAAACGAAGGCCCAGAAGCATCGTTTTTGGAAACTTTCAACCTGACTTTGCAGTCCATTACGCCCCAGCAGCAGAGGTCCTTGCAAGGCGCTGATTGGGTATCCTGTGACGGCATGGCCTAGTACCGAGCTCTCCTATTGGGCAGAGCCCACACAGACCCGCCTCTCTTTAACACTTTAACCCAATAAGCTGAAGCAGCACCGAGGGTCACCTGGGAGACGGCTGTCCTGTCAGATTGAAAGAGACCGTTTTCCATAACTTCCAGACTGGGGGGAGTTAACGGTCTGACCAGATTCTTTGGTCCTATTTCTTCAGGGTCATTAGATGCGCAGATTGACTCGGCTCCTCCATCATACCCATGTTTAGGTGGCTGTGGCCAGCGAGGTGTCTCCGAAATCAGGTGTCGGGCAGCTTGACCAACCACTGAAGCAAGGCGGAGAGAATGACTGGAATCCTAGACGGGATTTAAGGACGGCCCCCGTGAACGCAGCATCCGAGGAGTGTCAAGGTCACGGGATACAGACCGCACTTTAAGGAGAGAAAGACCGTTGCGAGGTACAAAGGTGATAGTCAGCGGTGATGCTCTGGGGCATGTGGGGCCACCCGTAGCCACTACCGAGCCATGGCGAAGTACATGGCCCTCCCAAGAGCTTTCCCAGGAGGCTGAGGAGCACCGTGGTCAGGAGCACAGGTCTTGGAGTGGGCCCACATGGTTTCAAATGCCCATTCTTACACTTCCAAGTTCTGGGTTCACCCCACCGGCCTCACGTGGTCACTCTGAGCTTCACACAGGCTAATGAGAGCAGCTTGTAGCTCTGTGTCTACGAAGGAAGGTTACTTTCCTTTTTCCAGTGGTCCATCCCAGACCCTCAGGTCAACCCAGGTTGAGCTCTAGACTCCACACCTGGAACCACCCCCTCCTCAGTTCCCCAAGTGACCTGCATTTTACTCAGGATAGTGAAGGGAGAAGATGGAGCAGATAGACCCTCCCAGGCCTTCTAGCAGAAAGGCTCACCTGAACCCTGAGGCAGGCCCTCTTTGCCCAGACATCTTCTGGGGTAATCATGCTGTCAGTATTATGTTCCTGCCCAGTGTGCTGGCCCTGGCCTGGGCTGACCCTCTCTACAAGAGATAGACCCATTCCTTTAGTGGTTCGGAAAAGAGAAGCTGGCCGTGATCACCGGTCAGTAGGAAGTAGCCGGTAGCCAACCACCACAACACAAAAGTTTTCAACCATTGAACTTTCAATGTATCTCAACTCTTCTCTAGGGATCTCAGGAGCAAGCATCTATGTTCTCTTGGCAACTCTCTTCGATGTCTGCTGTGCCTCTCCTAGCTTTGAGCATCGCCGTCTACTCATCCTTGAGAGCCTCAGCAAGAAGAGGATTGCTCTGCCCGGTCCAATCGCCTCTCATCCCAACCATTCTAACCTCGGCTGGGTCTTCCAGGACCAGATCTGTGTCTGATTCACCTCTGTGTTCCCAGAATTGAGTACCAGATGATAGAGAGCTTCTTCCCCATTGATATAGAAGAGTGGATTTGGGGTGCATCTCGTTCGTTGGGTCCTAGGCCCTAGGATGTTCTCATCCTAACAGGAAACTGATCTGGCCTAGGGTGCTGTCCACAGCTCTCCCATCGCACCATTGACTTCGGGCCAGGGTTTCTTAATGTAGTGCCTGGAAGTTCATGTGTTCACCCCAGAAGGGTAGGCAAAGTTTTCAAGAGTTTGTAGGTAGTTTTCTGGTGGGGAGGGACACCCCCAGCCTCCACCAGAATTCAGTGGGGCTGTGAGAAGAGATGGAGAAAGGGGGGTGGGGATGGGGGTGGTTCCCGGAGGCACTGGGCAGACCTCCAGCCTTGCATCTTCTGGTAGCACACTCTTGGCTGTCCTCCTTTCCAGCATGGGAGGAGTACTTAGCTTCAGGGGCTTCTGTCACTATTCAGTCCTTTGGAAAGTTCTGTGAACTGGGATGTGTCTGTCCCCTGCCTGCACACACACCGTGCCTCGTACATGAGCACTCTAGAGAGTCATTCACTGTTTTCACACAGCTCGGGATCATTTCAAGGCTCCTTTAGAAGCCCAATGGAGATCCAGGCCAGGGCCTGGTGCATGCTAGGCAAGCTCT
Organism: Peromyscus californicus insignis; assembly: GCF_007827085.1. Taxonomy (NCBI): domain Eukaryota; kingdom Metazoa; phylum Chordata; class Mammalia; order Rodentia; family Cricetidae; genus Peromyscus; species Peromyscus californicus. The sequence continues at coordinate 18,801,850 of NW_026294573.1, read as the reverse complement.
CCACCTCTTCAGCCCCAGTCTTTTATGAGTTCAACTCAGCCTTATTTCTCCTCAAAGCTTCTCAAGGGCTTCCTGCATGCTTCCTTGTCCTTCAGGCCTCTGCTCTCTGGTCTTCAGGGCCAACTTCTTGCTAGACCACAGCCTCCGCTGAAAGAGCATTAACTGCTCCATCACATTGCTGGGCTGATTCTGATTTTCAAGGCATTTCTGTGGTCCTTTAACTGACAGGGCTACTGATGGACTGTGGTCTCCAGGAAAACAGGCTGTTCCTCTCCATTCTATTCCTGTTGCCTAGCACAGAGTATGCACACCATGGGTGCTAAATAAATATACTAGGAACACGAAAACAGTCTGGTTTTCACAAGTGTGGAATGACTGTAGGCTTTTTCTAATGTGTGTTCGGTATTCACCAGGACGTCTCGTTTGCATAAGTGATATAGGATGGTCATTCTGAGACTCGAAGGGAGAACTTCATTCCCCCTCACTCTTGAGAATAAGGGTCCTGACTCCTTCTAGTCAAAGTATGTAGCCTGAACCCAGGCAGTCTGAGTTCGAATCTCACAGGAAATCTATTGCCGAGCATATGGATCTCTTTGTGCCCAAGTCTTCCTCATCTCTACCGGGTGATGATATTCCCTACTTCCCAGACCATTTCGGGGACTCTGAAAATCCCTGCACTTGTGATCCAGAGGGGGACACAGCCAGTGCACGGCTCATTAACTGCCCGATGACTCCAGTTCCTTCTGCCCTTTGCCATTCTATAATCTATCCAAAGCTTAGGGGCCTTCACTTTTTTTCAGTTTCTTTGCTTTCTTATTCAAGTAACAGGGGCACACAAGGTCATTTCCAGCGAGTGGATGTTGAGTATTAGTTGGAAGAACCTGTCTAACCCCAGTCTCTGGAGCACATGGGGCAGATCTTAGTTTCAGCGAAACGACCATAGTTACATGCAGGTTTTTGGATCTTGGAATTTTCTTATTCATAGAGCAAGCCCCAAATATCACATCAAGCCAGAAGCCTGCAGCGAGAATTTCTAATGCCCCTCACCCGACCCTTGAGAATGAAAGGGAAAGAACTCAGGTTTGCTGAGCATCTCCCGCAATCCTTCGCATCCTGCACATATTGCTCTTCTGTGAGCCTTCATGTCAACCCGAAGCACCCAGGAATCTACAGAGAAGACTGTGACTTAGAAATCATAGGTCTACTCCACAACATATTGGCTCTTCCGGCCAATATGTGGACTTTCTGCAAATGTGTGCATTTTTGTTAGAGGAAGATCTGGAACATTCTTTGTGGTAATGGAACAGTTCTGTATCTTGATTGAGGTGGTGATTATACGATGCAATAAAATCTCACAGAAGCATGTGCCCGTGAGCACACAGGTTGTGTGTTGAGTAGTAACTTGTGGACTCTAAAAAAAGTTCCTGAGTTCATGGAATTGTACCAAAGTCAACTTACTGTCTGTCTTACTGTGGTTGCAATAGGTGTCGCTACTGGGGGAGCTGGGGAAGGGTCCATGGGAATCCTCCAAACTCTTTCTGCAATTCCTTGTGAGTCTTAAACTAGAATAAACAAATTATTTAAAGAATACAAGCATTAATAAAGGTCTGGGAGTCGGGGGGCGGGGGAGGGTTGCAGAGATGACCCTGTGGCTAAGCACATCATTTTTAGAAGACCTAAGTTCCTTTCCCAGCACCCATATCAGACCGCTTACAACTGTGTGTAACTCCAGCGTTCCAAGACTCTGATGCCTTCTCTGGCCTCCAAGGGAACTGCACTCAGGTGCAACGCTTCCCCCACACATATATGCACATAATTTTAAAAATGTTAAAGGGCTGCATAGGTAAGCCAAGGGTACTAACTGTGGATTTCATGGGGTCTGCAGCCTCCCAGGTCTCTCTCCTCTCTCTCTGCCCCTCAGGTCACAGTTTAAGTCCTTTGAATCAAGGTACTTAAGAGAATCAGGAAGAGGTAACTCTGTCCTGGTACTTACCCATACCCCAGCTGTCCAGTGAATGTGATTGACAGTCATGATCATCACTAAGGCACACTCTGATGATGGGTCTGACCCAGTGATGCACCAGATGACCCAGACAAGCTGGCTTATCTCAGCTCTTCAGGGGCAGTTGATCACAACTCTTCCCAAGTTTACATTCGAGTGACTTCAAAGTGGTGACTTTAAAATGAATTACAGAGGCATCTTTCCAACAAGAGAATCGGCCCGTGTTATACCTCACACTTTTTCATTTTGCCAAATAGCATGGAACTTCCCCAATCCTTATCATTCACTCACATCAGAAGGTTGGATGCTTTCCAAGGGGCCACGGGTCACCTATTAGGAAAGCAGGCATAAGCACTTGGCAAGACTCTAGCTGTCATTGGCAAGCCAGAGTGCCAGCCACATGGACAATCCCTTGAGATGGTAGGCCTGGGCGAGCAGCCCACACTTGCTTCGACGGCACCTTAAGTGGGTCAGCCTCATGTTAGGGGCTCCATTTTCTGAAGGAAAGAAGCGGGGCGGATGCTGAGCTAAAAGGTCTTCAAGGGACACAGGAAAAGGTTCAGGTACATACAGTTCAGACTAATCTTTAATTTTTAACTATCTAAAAAAGAAAGAAAGCAAAAAAGAAAAAAAAAAGAAAAGCATGAAGCTCACTGCTCAACAGATACTATTGTGAAGAATAAGATTGCATTTTCAAAAGAGGAATTGTGGGACTTGCAGCTAAGAGCACTGGTTGCTCTCCCAGAGGACCCAGGTTTAATTCCCAGCACCCATGTGGAGGCTCACAACAGTCTGTAACTCCAATCCCATGGGATCCTATGCCGCCTTCTGGCCTCCATTGGCCACAGCATGCACATGGTGTGCAGACATGTATGTAGTCAAAATATTCATACATGTAAAAATCTAAAACAGGAATTGTTTTAAATGTTCAGAAAATTAGAAATCTAATAGCAATCTCAAAAGTAAAGCTTTGTAAGTCACTAAAATTAAAACTCCTTCCAAAATGGAGGCTCCTAGCACCTTTGGTTCTGAGGACTCTGACTTTTTGGGTCATAAGCAAATGTGGATTCCATATACAGAGAACCTTGACAGTTCTGTCTACCAGGAAGGGAGGCTGCAGGCCTGAGGAGCTCCTGGAGAGCTGGCTGGCCATTGCCAGGGTTGTTCTAGAAGCCATCTTCAGATTAGCTAAAAGTACACGAAACAGTGACTCACAGTTTAAACAGGAAGAGATTTTTATAGAGCTCATGTCTGCAAGTCAGAGACTGCACAGGTCTCTGGGCCAGCTCTGTGGTGACCCCACGGAGTCTGCAGGCTTTCGGGTCCTCCCCACTCCGATCCCAAGTCTGCAAGGCACAGGGGAGGCTCACGCTGGCTCCTCTTGCAGCTGTTCTGGGTACTGCTTTTCCCCAGGCACATGCCGGGGGGCGGGAGGGAGGGAGGGGGACGGGGGGCGGGGGGGGGGCTTTCTTCCCACATCTAACAAAACCTTCTTTCCGTCTGGGATGTCCTGCTTGCCCTCAGCCAGTTACTGGTACCAGAGGAAGGCTATTCTCAACCTGACTCAGGCTGGGTTTCTGGTCTAGCTACTAGAGAGAGAACAGCCAAGCATAAGCATGATTTGTACTTCTTTGGGCAGCAGGACATTCTCCTGCCCGTGTTATTGCTACTCCTCATTAGAAGACAAGCCAAACAGTGGGAGACAATCACAGTGTTCCTCATGCTGTAGCAGGTTCTGCAGATGACCATCAAGCTCATTTTTTCTTTCTTGGGCACCTAGGTAGACTACATTTCCCATACACCTTTACAGTTACTTAGACATGGCCAACCAATGGAATATGGGTAGTAGCGAAGAGTTGCCACTCAGCTGTCTAGAATAGAAATGTTTCAAAGGCAAGGGGCTACAATGTTTTTCTGTAAACATTTTGTTTGTTTTTATTATTGTTTTTATTTTTAACCCAGGGCCTCACACATGCTGGGCAAGTCTATGGAGCTACATCCCCAGTACTCTGAATATTTTGGGTTTGTAGCCTCAAACGATCTCAGTCACATCGTCTTTCTCCTTCCTCTTTCTCGTTTTTGATCTTTGCTCCCTCTTCACAGTCCCTCCTTCTTCTCCTCCCTCTCCTCTTCCTCCTCCTTCTTCCCCTCACACACCCTCTCCATAACTCTTTCACTCTTGAACAACGGAAAATTCTTTTTTATTGTGTTTGTTTGTTTGTTTTGAGACAGAGTTTCTCTGTGTAGGCCTGTGGAACTTGCTCTGTAGCCCAGGCTGGGCTCAGACTCACAGAGATCCGCCTGCCTCTGCCTCCTGAGTGCTGGGACTAAAGGTGTGCGCCGCCACCGCCCAGCAAGTCATTCTTATTCAAGAGCCATAAACATGAGAAGAAACCCAGCTACTAGCTGGATTTGCCACAGGGTTTACTTTGCAAACCCTGCTCTAGACTGATGCCAGGAGCCACACGTTTGGAATGGAAAATAAACTTTTATATGTTAAACCTTTTTTAAATTGTAGTAAAATGTACGTAACACAAATTTTACCATTTTAACCATTTCTTGTTTGTTTGTGCTAAATTTACCTTATGGAAGCCCAGGTTTGCTTGAATTCCTGATCCTCCTGCCTCAGCCTCCTGAGTGCATGGATCAGAGGCTTGTGACATCACACCAGGCAAAGCTCTGATGTGATAAAGAACTCTATGTGCACCAATAACTCCCTTCTCCTCCCAGCCCAGCCCCAGTGAGCACTGTTTCACTCACTGTGTAGGGAGCTGACCGTGGCTGCCACATGAATGTAATCATAACTTTTGTATTCAACTTAATTCATGGTGCCTGATGGTGCAGAGGCTCATCCACAGTCCAGCCGGTGTCAGAACTTTCTCCCTGGTGGAGAAGGCTGGCTAGCAGTTAATTGTGTGGCTGTCTCCATGTGGCTTGGTACAGTGGTCTGTATATTACGAATGATGCTTCGGTGACTGGGAGGCAGGTATCTGTTCAGCCCTCTGCCTTCAATTCTTTTGATCGTATATGCAGTAGTAATAGTGATAGCAGTAGTTGTTGGTAGTAGTGCTGTGTGTGTGTGTGTGTGTGTGTGTGTGTGTGTGTGTGTGCACTTGGAGGCCAGAGATCAACCTCGGCTGCCGTTCTTCAAGTACCACCCACCTTGTTTGTGAGACAGAGACACTCACTGGCTTGGATCTCACCAAGTAGCCTAGGCCAGCTGGCCAACGAGTCCCAAGGCCCCGCCTGCTCCAACACTCTAGAGTGTGGTTGCAAACACATACCACCATGCCTTACCTTTTCACATGGCTTCTGGGGCTTGCCCTTGGGTCCTCATGCATGCACAGCGAGCACTTTACCCAGCAAGCTTGTCTTCCCAAGCCCCAGAATCGGAATAACTTATGGCGTTCAGTCTCCATTCACTTCCAGTTTATTTGTTGCAGCAGGAAGTATTGGCAAAGCCTCTTGAAGCAGCATTGTCCTGGCTCCCTCACAGGGGAGAGAGGAGGATGTGAGAGAGAAAACCTTCTAACTTCGGAGTCCCTTCTAACTCAGAGGCTCTGTGATACGGCATAGTCCGAACTCTCTGCAGACTCCCACGTGGTATCCTTCCCTGCTCTCAGGATGAACGTGCAGGGGGAGTTCCCACCTTCAACTCTGTCTTCCCATCCTAGGTGCCGGATATGTGTGCACATGCCCATGAACCCATGCGATGAGCCGAATTCAGATCACCCCCACGGCATGAGAGAGGCCTCCAGGGCCCACCCAAGGGACAAGTCTAGCAAAGCTCAGTACAGAAAACCTACCTGGGGCCAGGCTCAGGCCCACGGAGGGTGCCTGAGCCCGCCACCCCTCCCCATCTTTGCTGAGTCTCAAGGCAGGCCCAGGAGACCAGCTCTCGCTCCAGTGCTCACTGGGAGGCTGTAGGCAACCGGGCAGCCTCCACGGCCATTCCTCCACCCAGCACATGGGCTCCCCTGGCCTTCTGCAGGCAGGTGTGCTCACACAGCCTCCAGCTACCCAGCTAGCGACTCCTGAGGCAGTATACTTTCCATTCTTGTGTCCAGAGAGTTCTGAGGCCTCCCCCAGGGTGGCAGCGCCATAGCTAGTCCCTGTTAATATGGTCAGAGTTGTGTTGGAGATGAGGAAACACCACATAAGGAAGAGTGACTTGTCCAAGGTGGGGTACAAAACTCAGTGTGGTTCTAGAATTGGGCAAACCTGCCGTCCTGCCCCAGCAGGTCCCTCCAGGTTAGAACAGGATGGGAAGGGAGATCTGAGGGAAAGGGAGGCTTGGCCATGGACAGTCCTGAACCCCAGCCCTAGCTTCTTTACTGTGCTGTGTCATCTTTGTCAAGCCACCCGACCTCTCTGGGCCTCTGTTTCCCGATCTGCGTGAAGATTACGGCGACCGTCAATGGCTGCCCTCACAGGGTGCGCAAGCATTGAGACCATTGGGGACACAGCAGACACACAGTAAATGCTTGTCTCTAGCCAAGGATGGCTCAGTTCATCCACTCAGAAAGTTCACGGGGTTGCACTGTTTATCTCGTCCTTTTCTTATTTACAGGTCTTGGGGACAGGAGCCATCCCAGGGTTAGGAAAAGCACTTTAGGAGCCCCACGTCTGAGTTCCGGTTCTATCACCAGGGGCTGTGGGGAAGAGTGGCTTTGTCCTCAGAGAATCCATCCAGAGATGGGAGGAGGGACTCTACCCTCTGAGATTAGTCTCAGTTCTGACATTTGGCACTTGAGGCAGACAGACTCATTGAACAAATGTCTGCCCGCCGTGAGGATGTCTAAAGCAGGGCTTGTCTTGGAGAAGGAGAGGGAGACTTGCTGAGAAAGGATTCTCTCTCTGTGTGAGATCACAGACAAGACAACAGTCATATGCCAGAAAGAAAAACTCCAGAAACTCATCCCTGGGCATGTCTGAGAGGGAGCTTCTAGAACCGCAGGTGGCACCATTCCGTGGGCTGGAGCCTTCAGATGTATAAAATAAAACGAGAAAGCAGCCTGAGCCCCAGCACGCACGACTCTGCTTCCTGACTGCAGACACAAAGTGACCTACCATCCGTGTTCCTGCTGCCGGGCCTCCCTGCTGCGACTGTCTGTGCCCTCAAACCACGTGGCAAAATTAAGTTGCTTTTGTCCACTATTTTGTTACAGTTGTGGAAAAGTAACACATATACACTACATATATTCATGGGAAACGAACATGGAAAAAATGACGTCTTTGGGCTCAGAGTTTTGGGGAGTTCCAGGCAAAGTTCCTGGGCTCTGTGCATTTAGACAAAACATCTAAGAGACAAAACACACATGGAAGAGGAGGGGTTGCCTCATGCTTGATGGTCAGGAGACAGAGAGACTGAGAGAGAGAGGGGGGGGGGAGGTAATGGCAATTGGAATAACTCCCAAAGACATGGCACCCTCTCATGCGTACACTTCCTCCAGCTAGATGCCACTTCCCAAACTTTCTAGATCCTTCCAAAATAGCATCATTGGCGAAGGATTTGAGTCTGTGGGGAACATTGCATCTTCAAGTCATAACATTAACCTAAATGTAAAACTTTAAATCATTCAACTTCTAGAAGAAAACTGTTGCTCAGTTGAACATGGGAAGACATGCCTGGCACTCTGGGATTCAGGCAGGTCTGAGGCAGGAGGATTGAGACTGGGTTGTAAACTGAGACTATCTAAAAAATAAACACACACCACCCACACACAAAGCTGTTCAATATAGTACAATTTAAAAGTGTACAATGCAGGTTTGGAGGTAGAAGCAGGAGGATCAGAAGTTAAAGGTCATCCTTGGCTACACAGCAAATTTGAGGCTAGCCTGAGCTACATAAGTTCCCAGGAGCCTCAGAAAATAACAAACAGACAAGAAACTCAATTACAAACAAGAAAACAAACCTCAGACCTTACTGCCAGGTCTCAGACTGACCATATATCCGGAAATGAGCTCAAGATGGACTTTAGGAGATTCCTCGTGGTTAGATGAAAGCCAGTGAGTGCTCCTTGGAACTTTTGAAAGAAGTCATTTCCTTTACCTCTGACAGAAGGGACAAAAGCTACCTGTGACATCTATTAGCATATCAAACCCATGCTGGCCTCCAGGCTCCCTCAGTGTCACAGGTACACATTTCAAAGTCTGTGCTAGGATCCTGGCCCTTCCCTCCCCCTAGCTATTCATCCTCCTTATCATCCACATGATTTGTCCCCACTCCTCCCTCCCCCCATATGTTCCATTCTCTATCTCTTACTATCTCACTTTCTCCTTTATTCTCTCACTGTCTTAGTTTGGGTTTTTATTGCTGTGAAGAGACACCATGACCACGGCAACTCTTTTTTTTTTTTTTTTTTTTTTTTTTTTTTGGTTTTTTGAGACAGGGTTTCTCTGTGTAGCTTTGCGCCTTTCCTGGAACTCACTTGGTAGCCCAGGCTGGCCTCGAACTCACAGAGATCCGCCTGGCTCTGCCTCCCGAGTGCTGGGATTAAAGGCGTGCGCCACCACCGCCCGGCTGACCACGGCAACTCTTATAAAGAAAACATTGAATTGGGGTGGCTCACAGTTTCAGAGGTTCAGTCCATTATCATCATGGTGGGGAGCATGACAGAGTGCAGGCAGACTTGGTGCTGGAACTGAGAGTCCTACATCTTGACTCAGAGGCAACAGGAAGTTCACTGACTGCCACACTAAATGAAGCTTGAGAAAAAGACCTCAAAGCCCGCCTCCACAGTGACACACTTCCTCCAACAAGGCCACACCTCCCAATAGTGTCACTCCCTTTGGGGGCCATTTTCTTTCAAACCACCACATTCACTCCCTGGCCCCCAAAGGCTTATAGATATATCATAATGCAAAAATGCATTCAGTCCACTTCAAAAGTCCCCATCATCTATCACAGTCCCAAACTTGTTTCAATGTCCAAAGTCTCTTCTGGGAGTCATGCAATCCCTAACTACAGTCCCCTGTAAAACCAAAATCAAAAAGCATTTCCCAGCACCCACATGGCAGCTCACAACTGTCGGTAACTCCAGTTCCAGGGGACCCGACACCCATGGCAAAACACCAATGCACATAAAATACAAATAAATAAATAAATTTGTTTAAAAAAAAGAAGTGATATGCTAAAGTATATCAACTCCCTCCTAACCAGCTAACTAAATCTAAATAACTCACAGAAAATTATTCAGACCACAGACCAAAGAGGAAAGGGGGAGGAAAGTCTGGGCACCAGGTGTGAATGTCCTCTGCAGCCCGGGATTCTGGAGCCCTCTGTCCCCAGCTCTCATCTAGTTCTCAGAAGACCTGGGACCTAAGAGAGATCACAGTTCTCAGCTTTAGAGTTTGTTTCTTTGTTTTGAGACAGAGTCTTGCGTAACTCAAGCCGGCCTCAATTTTGTTACATAGCCCAAAGATGATGTTAAACTTCTGATCCTCCTGCCTCCACTTCGCAAGTGACTGAGATTCCAAGCTGCACCAGGCCTGGCCGATGTGGCGCTGGGGATGGCAGGCACTCGACCAATGCGCTGCTGCCGTCATTTTAAGACAGGGTCTCAGCAAGCTGCCTCAGTGCTGGGATTTTATGACTATATTACTCTAGTCCAATGTAAAAGAGTGATGGGAACCCATGAAGCCACCGTGCCAGATGTTATCATTTATTTTACCTTCTCCTTGTGTTCATTAGTACTCTCTCAAATGTTCCACCGTGAACATGTATTATTATGGCAACAATAAAGTGTTATTGTGAATACATCTACTCTCATAAACACAGATATGTCTATGAAACGGTACACAGACAAAGGACAAGAAGGAGCCACACCCCACATGTTGGCGGCACGTATGCCTCTGGGATGCTTTGTTGGTCCCGTAGTCTTCTTTGGGCTTGCTGAGGGTCCCTCAATCTGTTGTTTTTAGAATGGGGGAAAGTGTATTTCACACAGTCTGAATCCATCCCTGTCAATCATCCAAACCCTGCTTATTGTAGCTCTAAGCTGGCATCCTGTAACATGTCACTCCATGTGACAGCCATGGCTTTGTTTGGGGGAAGGCACACTAGGGTGGCTTTCTTTGGGGCCCTGGCCTTGGGTCACATGGGCAAACCTTGGCTGCTTGCTCCAGAAGTTTCCCTCTCTCTCCACCAGGGAAGCAATCCTTGAGTGTGGGTAGGGAGGGCCCAGATTGGCTGGAGGGAAGTGGCTCACCCAGTTGCAGGGATTTCTCTAGAACAAGAGAAATAGGTAGAGATTGCGTCTCTTGACATCAGGCGGCCTGAGTTCTGATGGGGGCCATTACTTACCTGCTGTGAGAACTCAGTCAGATGTCATAACCCCTCAGAGGCTGCTCCTCACCTGCAAAATGGGCTGTGATGGTATCAATAGGAGGTGTGATACTGTGATGTGTCGACAGAACACCACACAGGTGTGAAATATGCACGTCCCCCTCAACGTGTGAGGATGTTATCAAAACCCAATAATTTTACAGGCAGCAGCCTGGTGGCTTGAAACCACTTCCCACCAAAGCCGCTTGTCAGCTGACACACAGAAGCCTCTTTGCTGGGGTTGGACCTCCAGCTTCATTTCCTCGTCTTCTTTTCTTTCTCTTTCCTTCTCCCTCCTCCTCCCATCCCTCCTCCTCCTTCCCTCTCTTCCCTTCTCCTCTCCCTCCTCTTCATCCCCCTGTGCTGGGAACTAAACCCAGGGCCTCATACATGCCAGGTGAGTGCTCTCCACTGGGCTACACCCCAGCCCTGTTGGGATCAGTCTCAGATGGCCCAACTGGGAAAGGAAGTTTCCCTGTGTCTCACAGGAGTTAAAATACCGACGAGATACTTTACATCCAGGACCCATGTCAGTGCAGCATGAAAGGACCCTCGGTGAGCAATCGGCTCTGACAAGTAATTGCCGAAGAGGCTGAAGCAGGAGAATCGTAAGTTCAAAGTTGGCCTGGGCTACAGAGTGAGTTCTAGGACAACCTGGGCTGTAGAATGAGTTTAAGACCAGCCTGGGCCACCTAGTGTGACCCTGTTTCAACGTTTAAACATTAAAAATTGCACGCCTTTAATCCCCGTACTGGAAAGGCAGAGGAAGGCAGATCTCTGTGAGTTCAAGGCCAGCCTGGCCGACGTGCTGAGGTTCAGGTTAGTAAAACTATAGATAGTGAGACTTGTCTCAAAAGAGCGGGGAGACGACTCAGCAGATAAAGGCATCCGCTGCCTTCAAGTCTGACAGCCAGGGTTTGATACCCTAGACCCACATGACAGAAGGAGACCACCCTGCAAGCTGTCCTCTGTTCTCCACACAAGTGTGCTGTGTCATGCTTACACACACACACACACACACACCACTAATTTTTTTTTAATGTAATAAAACACAATGACTGTTCTTTTCCAAGCTGAAGGCCGGATGGTAGTTCAGTGGTACAGCTCTTGTGTAACTTGAGTGAGGCCCTGGGATCACACTCCTGGGCGGCGTCACGTGGTCTCCTGTGACGTCACTGGGTTATTCTCCTGGCTGTAGCCCCTCTGATTGTCACCTCAGTGACAGGGCCATGATGGTTTCAACACAAGGCAGGTGTGGTGTGGGTGTGGGGGCGGGGAGGGGGCTCAGGGTGGAAATCCTGAACTGCCTCTCTGGCAGGAAATGGTATCCTAGCAACCAGTCGGAAGTGGCTGCAGGTCCTAAGACAGTTGCCCCTCCAGCCCCAAAAGATGGTCCTCCTCCTCTCCCTCCTCCCTTTGTTCTCCCTCCTCTTCCCCCTCCTCCTTCCTTTTCCCCGTTTCTACTACTTTCTTTCCCCTTCTCCTCCTCCTCTCCCCAACCTGCCCCCCACCTGCATGTCTCAGGCTGACGTGTATCACTTCTCCAAGAAGTCACCGCTTCTCTCCTTCAGGGCTCTGAGTCCCAAGGCCTCTCTCTGGCTCCCTTGTACCCCAGTTCCCCATCACAGCACTTGACACCACACATTGCAATTGCCTGTCTGGCTTGCTCAACACCACAATGCCTGCATCACTCTGCCAAGCCCACTACGGAGCCTGAGAGAGGGCAGGGAGCCTGCTTATCTTCTTGCATCTCAGGCATGTGCAGGGAGATGGAGTTCACCCCTGCTCCTCGGGTCCCTGTGAGATGCCTGGGTGCCTGGGAACGGAAGTCATCTGCCTGAGTATTTGCAGGGAGAGGTAAAGAATCTGGGCTTTGGTTCCAACTAGCCTTGTTGGCACCTCCCCCCCAGAAGGTCCCAGCTTGTAATCGACAGGGGTCCCATGTGTTTGCCCTCCACCCCCAGCCACCTTGCCACCCCAGCAGCCAAAATGGAGAAAGAACAAACAAGTCCCAAAGCACAGTCCCTGTGACGTTTACATGCAGCAGGTGCAGGAATGAATCGGCCCCGAGCTGCATACAGCAGGTGCTGCATAAACGCTCTACAGGCTTATTTCCTCAGCCTCCGAAAGAGTAGCAGTTAGGGCCCACTGTCTTCATTCCCCCCGCCCCCCGCTGAGAACCTGGGGACAGGAAGGATGGAAGGAGGGGGCAGGCAGCCAGGCCTCCGGAACGTGCAGGTACCCTGACCTCCTCCCAGCCTCTTCTCCGAGGCCTCAAAGGCTGGGGCTCCAGCTCTCCTTGTCAGAGATTAGCCTATCACAACCTGCGAAACTCCGGCGGGTGACTCAGGCAGGTGGGCCACTTTGTCACTCCTCCTAGGGCTGGGCTCAGGGGCGAGGCCGAGGCGTGGGCCCTCCCCACACACCCTCACCCACGGGACCCCAAGGCAGTGGAGAGCAAACACCTCTTCCTCCCTCCCCCCACGCTCTTTCTGTTATTCCCACTGGTCCGGCCAGTTGTCTCTCCGCAGTGGAACATGATCTCAGGCACAGAAAATATCAGCGCTGCCAGGCTGACAGGAGAAGGCAGGGAGGTGGACAAGGGAAGATGACAGGGCTGGGCCAGGCTGCCCACGGCTGGCATTTTGCCCATCCGTCCCGCGCTGCACTGACCACAGAAGAGGCAGATATTCCTGGCCACTTCGTAATGCCTGCTGTTTGGAAGCATCCTTCTGGCAGCATCCCAGAATTCTCAGAAAGTAGTCTGCGAACCCTCGGGTATCCCAGAGACCCTTGGAGAAGATCAAGAAGCCGTAGTCATGCCCAGGTGTTGTTTGTCTTATTCACTATCCTTCACTCCCAATCACAAGGTGGAGTTTTCCAGAAGCTCCAAGACAGGGGTGTTGCGACAGAGGAAGTGCAGAAGGCTCCAGCTGTGCTCAGAGAATCCAGCCACCCGAACTTTGGTTTCACTTCTTTGGAAAGCATAGTGTGTGCTCTAGATTGCTTTTCGTTGCTGTGATAAAAACACTGTGACCCGGCCGGGCGGTGGTGGCGCACGCCTTTAATCCCAGCACTCGGGAGGCAGAGCCAGGCGGATCTCTGTGAGTTCGAGGCCAGCCTGGGCTACCAAGTGAGTTCCAGGAAAGGCACAAAGCTACACAGAGAAACCCTGTCTCGAAAAACCAAAAAAAAAAAAAAAAAACACTGTGACCCAAAGCAACTTGGGAAGGAAAAGGTTGATTTGAATTATGCTACCAGATTATCGTCCATCACTGAGGGGAACGGCAGGTACTTGAAGCAGAAACCACGGAGGAATGTTGATGGCTGGCTCACTCACTCTTGACTAGCTTTTCAATACAGCCAAGGCACACCTGCCTAGGGCTAGCGCTGCCCACAGTGGGCTTGGTCCTCCTGAATCAATTACTAATCTAGACAATCCCCCACAGACATGCCCACAGGCCAGTCTGCTCTGGGCAGTTCCTCACTTGAGGTTTCTCCTCTTAGATGACTCTGGGCTGTGTCAAGTCGACAGACAAGGCTACCAGGACAGTCTTATAAAATGTGTTTGTACACTAACGTGGGATGCGTTTGTTATCTTTACAAGGTATCTCAGCCTTGATACAGGTGATACATTGTCCTGGAAAAATCCATTGATGGCGTTGTCCTGGGCACTGAAAGGTGTTTCACGGCTTCTACCAACTAGAGCTTTAGTCCTGCACCCAGATGTGAGGGAAAAAAATGTGTCAATTAGAGATGGGTGTGAGCCAGGGAACCCTGTAGGTTTTAGGGATGGGAAGCATCTGGAATTGAAGCAGCCTGGAAGCCAACACTTCAACCATACACCAGGCATCCTGGACTTGACACAGTCTTCCCACCCCAGAGGTTTCCATGGCAACTAAGTCCCCTGCCACGTTGTTTCTGGGGTAGATGGCAGTTGGAGAAGGCTCTTTTTTTCCTCTCAAATAACATTTATTTGCTTTTAAGCAAAAACCAGAATCAGCATACATTCAAAATACACACATAATCGTAAACACAGGGTGAGAAAGAGTCCCTTTATTGCCCAAGTCACACCTGGTATCTGCCCCGATATTTAGGAAATGGAGTCTCTGTCAGGTTATGGTACCAAGGTCCTAAAGTGGGGCACTGTGAGAGAGATGTCCCCTCCATGGACAGGGCAGCTCCCTGGGCCTCCCCAGGTTACTTAAATTGCTCTCAGCCAGATCTGGCAGTGAGCACACATGGGGCCCCATAGGTAACTGCAAAGTCAGCTGCCTCCACAGGGCACCCAGTCGCCCAGACCCTGCCCCCAGACCCGGAACTCCTAGAGGCATATTCTCTGTCTGTCTGTCTCTCTCTGTCTCTGTGTGTGTGTCTCTGTCTCTCTGTGTCTCTGTGTCTCTGTGTGTGTGTGTGTGTGTCTCTCTCTCTGTCTCTCTCTGTGTGTCTGTGTGTCTGTGTGTCTGTCTGTCTGTCTCTCTCTCTCTCTCTCTCTCTCTCTCTCTCTCTCTCCCTCAGTCTCTCTCTCCTGCCAGGTCCCATGGTCTCCGAGTTGAAGTCCCGACCTGTCTGCCTGGATTAATGGTAATTCTCAGCTTCTGTGAACTCGGTGTGCGAGGCCTGGCTCAGGCACTCCTTAGATCACATTCATATAATGTCATTGCCTATTGCAAATGACATCACTACCTTCACATTACAGATGATGAGCTCAAGGCACAGAGAGGCTAAGCCACTTGTTCAAGGCCACATGGCCACTGAGTGGCAGAGTGAATCCACTTGCTGGGACCTATGGGCACCTCGGTGTGCATCTGTTCCCTTCTGATCTCCTGCTCCTTCAGCCTCTTCTCCCATAGACACATAGTTAGGCACATATCGATTCCAGGTTTGACTTAATCTGAGAGTAACTATGTGGCCTGAGGGAAGCCAACTGCATCTCTGAGCCTCCATTGTCCATCCATAAAGTGGGGTTCACAGGGGGTGTGGTGAGGATTTAGGATGGCAGGAAGCCTGGCTGTTAGTAAACGTTCAATAAAAGGGAAAACAAGGGCCCGGAGAGATAACTGTGTGGTATGAGTTCACAGTGCTCTTGCAAAAGACCTGAGTTCTGTTCCCAGCAGCCACCTTGGGCAGTTCACAACAGCCTGTAACTCCAGCTCCAGGGGATCTGATTCTTTCCCAGCTCCTCAGACACCTGTACTTGTGTGCACATTCCCACGTGGGGATACACACACACACACACACACACACACACACACACGCACACGCACACGCACACGCACACGCACACCAGCACACACTCGTATATACAGAGTTAAAACTTTTTCAAATAAATTTTTTTCAAGGAAAAATGAGTTCTCCACCCACCACACCCAGAGGTCTTTATGTAGCCACACTGCCTTTGCGCACACTGTCCCCTCTCCCTGGAACGTCCTCTGTCCCTGCACTCTAAACCGCTTCTCATCCTTCAAGACTCTATCTGTGCTGCATCTTACCACCAAAGTCTTCCGGGGGAAGGGTGATTGTAGCCCAGGCTGGCCTGGAGTTGTCAATCCTCTGGCCTCAGTATTCCAAGTAGCTGGGACTATAGGCATACACCACCACGCCTGGCTCCAAAGATTTCCTTCCTCTGCCCCACCCACTCCACACTTCTTCCTCTGACAACATGACCCTAAATTACAGGGTCTCACAACCCAAGTTCACAGTCCCTAGATGCACGTCCACCCCACCCACCAGCTAAATCAGAGTTTCCAGGATGGAGTTTGGAGTTAGACTCACAATTGGTTTCCCTTTGTGAGGACACCCTACCAGTGTACCCGGGAGGCCTGCGGCTTGCCATCCTATAATTATTTATTTCCAAGACATCCAGCATGGTCTCCAAATGAGGGTTGGGAGGCCTGGAGTGCAGGACTTGACCTTCTTGTTGTGGCTCCAAAAAAGCTGAATGCTTTCTCAGTCCAGGGTCTGACGGGATTGTCTCACAGACCCCTCAGGTCACCCGGGGAAGCAGGCATAGGAAGCCAGAGTCATCGGTAGGGTGGCTTCTGATCTTACCTTAATCTTCCTCACCCTCTGGACAGCATAAGGCAGCCCAGCCCATGTGCTTCCTCCAGAGGGATGTAATGCCCGGGGTCCTGGCTGCACCTTGAAACCCATCCCTGTGGGACGGACTGCCCCATTAGCCTGCCTATTCTGGTGATGCTACCTAATGTGGACCTGCTTTGGTTCGATGTCTCCCTATGACTTTGAGGAAACTCCCCAGTTCCATGGTCTCCAAGGCTTCCTCCCTCCATCCCAAGGCTTTCTTTGCATTTGGAATCAGGCTTTATTTTTGCCAGCTGCAGTCTGTGGTCGGCCTGCTCCCTCCCTGCTTTTCTGCACAGATGGTTCCTCACCTGCTGACTTCTTCCCTGGCAGGGGCTTCTCAGAGGACCCAGACTCTTCTGCCAGACTGGAAAAGGTGCAGATGTTAACAACAGATTCCCACAATCCTTGGCATCTAATATCCTGGGAATGACATAGGTCTTGCCAACGAGATGCTCTGAGGGGCACTGAAGGGTGGATGGGATGCAGGGGCTCACATTCTGGTTGGTTTGTTTTTCGAGACAGGGTTTCTCTGTGTAACTCTGGCTTTCCTGGAACTCTCTGTAGACCAGGCTGGCCTTGAACTCACAGAGATCCATCTGCCTCTGCCTCCTGAGTGCTGGGATTAAAGGCATGGGCCACCACTGCCCGGCCCTCACATTCTAGCTTTTAAAGTAGTTCCTCCTGATAGCAAAGTCAGGGAGTATAGATGGACTTTCCTTTTGGGTTGCCAGCTCCCCAAAAATGACACGGAGACTTATTAATTATGAAAGCTCGGCCAATAGCTTAGGCTTGTTTCTAACTAGCTCTTATGCCCTAAATTAACCCATTTCTAGTCATCTACGTGTGGCCCAGTGACTTGTGGCTTTACCTCTCCTCCCGCATATCTGTTCCCTCTCGTCTGCTGGCGGCTCCTCCCGCCTCTTCCCTTCTTCTTCCCCGCGTTCTATCCACTTCGAAAATCCTGCCTAGCTGTTGGTCATTTAGCTTTTTTTGTTAAACCCATCACATATCTTCACACAGTGTAAAGGAATATTCCACAACAAGGGAGCTTTCCCTTCAGTGCCCCTTGTGCCCAGACGCAGAGAGACCAGGGGTGTGACAGCGGTCAGCTGTCTTCTTGTTCCCAGGTGACAGTTAGGAGTGTGTGTCTGTTGAGCGTAGACAGCCTCAGCTGGGGACAGACTCTGGGCTTGGTTCCTGGACTTGCAAGCAGAGTTCATTCCCTCAGTCCTTGCAAGGATTTCACAAAACCCTAAATCCCTGCATTATTCCTTCATTTAACATTCCTGGAAGGGCCTCAGTTTCCCCAGCTGGCAATGTGGCCATTCTCCCTTCTCTCTTGTAGACGAGATTAAAGATGATGGAGCCTGAGGCAGAAATCTGAGAAACTGAGAAATCTGCCTCTGCACTGAAGTGAGCGTTGTCAATAGAACCCAGGCACTGTTCCTCTGCTGCGCCACTTGGTTTTTTGAGACAGGAATCTTAGTATGGAACTCACCAAGTGCGTGAGGCTGGCTGGACAGGAAGCTCCCAGCATCTGCCTGTCCACTCTGCTCCCCCTAATGCTGAGGTCACAAGCGTGCACCGCCATGCCTGGCTTTTTAGGAAGGTTCTGAGGGATCGAATCCAGATCCTCCTCATGTTTGTGCTTTACTGAGTGAGCCCGCCCCAGCCCCAGCCCAGTCCCAGCCCCAACCGCAGAGTGGGAACGTTGATCAGATCTGCTCTCTGCCATGCTTGACACCCTCCCCTAGCGCACAGGCGTCTTCCACTCAGTGAGTGACACAGCTCCGCAGATGCTCTTGCCACCTGGTGTTTGGAGAATCTCTATCATGCAACAGCGTGGAATGAAGCCGTGGACTACCTGAAAGCAATTGCCTGGGAAACCCAGCACCCCGTCATTGCCCACCCCAGGAGCAGTGGTGAAAAGTGTTTCCAATGGTCGGTGACATGTGCACAGAGCCACACTCTGGGCCCTGGTAGAACCGGTTCAGAGTTCTCTCCAACCTCTTAGTCCCAGAATCAGAACCGCGCTCAGTTCGGAAGTGTGCTGCTCCCTCTGGATCCACCGGCCAGAGCACATTGTGTCTTCATGGGTAATGGAGAGGTCGCGCCGGGACTTTTCCTTCCCCGTTACAATTGCTCAGTCGAAAAGCTCCCCTCCCCCAGATCTGGCCAGCTCAGTCGGGTCCCAAATTCTGGAGCCTTCTTTGACTGCCACCCCCACCTCCTCATCAGCAGGTACCTGCACCACTGCCTCTGAAGCCACCGGAAACCCAGCCCTTCAGTCTGGTCCATCCCCAAGATGCCAACACCAACTCATTGTTGGCCCCAGGCCCCCACCCTCAGCCTACTGTTTATATGTGGGGTACCCCTCCTGAGGCACGAGTCAGGCACAAAACAGTGAGGTTTAATGGAACCCAAAGACCCTATCAAACTGCTGGACCCTGTGTGGGGGATCCTGAACACAGGCGGGTGGGGAGAGAGTTATGACAATCTGTGGCATCGGGCATGGGTGGGGGGGGAGGAGGGTGTGGGCCACACCCTTTCTATCCCTGCCTTTGGGTAACCAGGCAAGCCCTGGATGCGGATTTAGTCCTTCAGAGAACAAGCCTCTATGTCCCTCTGTCCCTCTGAGCCTTGCTCTCTGCAGTCCAGGCCTAGGGTACTCAGGGTGACCTTGGTCAAGGTTCCTTTGGGAGCGAGGGGGACTCTCACAGCCACAGGAGTGGGCATTGGGTATGTCTCAGTGTAGAGCCGGATGTCACAGGTTGTGCCTGTGACCCCACGAACTTCTTGGTGCTGTTCCGAGTCTACCCTTCCCATTCTTTCCTGGTCTTAATGGAGTCTTATCTGAAGGTCCCAGCTGTGCTCTGGGGAAGGAAGGCGGAAGCTGTGACCCCAGCTTTAAGCAGGTCATCAGAGGGACAGTGCACTCCATCTCTGAGACATGGGGTATCCTTGGGGACCCCAGAGAGCTGCAATGACAGCCACAGAGAGGAGTGACGTTCCCCTCCAGAAACCATCTTTAAAGAGACCAGTTGTCTAGCAAAAATGGGGTGCAGCACCCCTCTACGTCCTCTCTTGATGCCCCTGTCTGTGAAGGCAAAACCAAGGAGACCATTGTGGAAACAGACAAGGAGAGAGTTAAAGAAATCCAGGATACAGTGTGGATGTGAGGGGGGCATGTCCCCAAATATAAAGGACACCCGTGGGCCCATCTCAGTGACCATTTCTGACTGTAGTCCCACTGAGCCCCCAGCAGTCTCTGGGGAGTGACTAACCTTAAGGGTTATGTTCCTACTGGAGGCTCTGAGCTGGGAGCAGTTCTACCTGGAGGCATTTGTCAGCGCCTAGAAACAGTCTTGGTTGTCATAAGTGGGGGTTGAGGAGAGTCTAGTGTCTAGTGCTGCTCACCACCCTACATCATGTAGGAACCCCACTCTGCAACAAGGGGGGTGTCAGACACTCCTTGGCAATTGCAATTGTGTGTATGTATAATGAAGACGTGTGTGAGAAATAATCGGTTTATAGGAAGCCCTCCAGAGGCGGGGAGCCATTGCTGAGGTGAAACCCTCTCTGGACTCTGAGAGAAACCCAGGCTCCACTCGTTTGCAAGCTTGTGTGATCACAAGACAATAGCGGCCCGCAGTGCTCTCAGGCCACCTCTTGTAGGAGGTCAGAGCCAAGAGCCAATGGCAGCTTGTATGGATTTGATCTGGCAAGATGCCTCTTCCTGGGGCCAGAAAGATGCTCAGCAGTTAAGAGCACAGGCTGCTCTTCCAGAGAACCCAGGTTGGATTCCCAGTACCCACACGGCAGCTCACAACCAAACTCCAGAACCAAGGGATGTGATGCCCTCTTCTGGCCTCCATGATAATTGCACACATGTGGTGCATAGACCTATACACAGGCAAAACACCCATACACATAAAATAAAAATAAATGAATCTAAAAAGAAAACAAAAACAAACAACCCTCTTCCTGTCTTACAGACATAAAGCCCAACTTCCCTCTAAAGGTGTTTCTTCCTGACACCTCTCCAGAGCCAGGTGTGGTGGCAACACCTATAATCCCAGGAGTTAGGAGACTGAGGCAAGAGGATTATGAGTTTTAAGCTAACCTGGGCTACATAGAGAATCCTATGTTTAAAAAAAGATAAGGGCTGGAGAGATGGCTCAGAGGTTAAGAGCACTGATTGTTCTTCCAAGGTCCTGAGTTCAATTCCCAGCAACCACATGGTGGCTCACAACCATCTATAATGAGATCTGGGCACCCTCTTTGGTACACATAATAAATAAATAAATCTTTAAAAAAATAAAAAATAAATAAAGATAAAACAAGACCAAGTGCTCCTCTGTCTCTGAGGGCTTCATGTCCAGCTTGCTGCTTCTGGAAGGAGGTGAGTCTGTGAGCTGGCTTGTTGGCACGTGAGGACTGGCATGTTGGCGTGTTAGGCCTGCTGATTATAAACCAAAGGTGGCTAGGTTAGAAATGAGGGTCAAAGGGCACTTCTAGGAAAACAGCTGTAGCTATTGGCCAGGGAACTTCGTGCCCTGTGCCCTGTATGCAGAGGCCTCTTTGACCCACTTCCTGGTTCAAAGATGGGGCCATTTGATCCTGGGTCTGCTGAGCTGGGTACTCATCTCCCCTGGGTGAGTCTGCCTGCTTTGGAATGTGTCCTATGATCATTTTTATCAAGACTAAATATGACTTCTTGAAGAAATAGATTTCAAAGAATTTTTTTCAACTAATACACAGTAGGTGACTGGTTCATGACGGGCATTGTGGGTACAGGAATTTGATCAAGCCCTTTGGGATTGGATGTAGTTCAACGTGGTCGATGATTCTCTAATCATTCATTCATTCAGCAAGATTTTGGGAGTGGGGTGTGCTGGGTATGGAGCCCAAGGCTATACATATGCAAGAGGATCATTCTATCATCAAGCTACATTCTCAACCTCAGCCTTTTTAGTGTTTTTCTGTTTTGTTTTTGTTTGTTTATCGGTTTTTTTTTGTTTTTGTTTTTTAAAAATAGGGTCTCACTAAGTTGTCCAGGCTAACCTTGAACTTACTCGGTAGCCCAGGCAGACGTTTGAATTTGCTACCCTGTCTCTGCCTTCTGAGTGGATGGGATTCCAGGCCTGTACCACCAGACCCAGCTAAGAAGTATTTAATGAGTGTGTGGTGCGCATTGTTCTGACCCCCCACCCCAAACCCGTGCTCTCTCCTCAGAACCACCACGTAAGGCTGGGTCATTTATGCTCGCTTGACAGATGACAAAACCAAGAGTCAGAAGGGTGAAGTCACTTGTTCAAGGTCACGCCTTCAGGAAGGGTGGAGCAGGGTCTGCGCCCTTGCCCCCCCCCACACACACACACACCTCACTTCCCAGGCTTCTAATCCCCCACCCCCGGGAAGCCTCTGTGATAGTTCTTTAAGAACCCTGTACAGGGTGCGCACACGGCCAGGCTCTGGAAGCCGCAACGTGTATTTCATTAAGCTCTGCAAGTCTGAGAGGCTCCACCCTTGAGAGATACCAGAGTACTAGCCTCCCATGACAGAGGGGAAGCCTGGCAGTTCCGGGGCTCTGGTGACTCTGGCCTGGTGCCAGCTGTCCCCAGTCCCAGAGTAGCACAGCCCAACCTGGTCACGAGGGCTGGGCTGCCGAAGGTGGAAGGAAGGGGAGGAGCAGCGTGACAAGCAGCCAGGACAGGGAGGCCCATGACAATGGGACGCTTTGCCTCTGGAGACACACATGGGTTCTTGGTAGCCTTCATGGGAAAGTGTGGACCTTAGGACCTCGGCTCCTCTCTGCTCCCGTCTTCAGGTATACAAGATGCTGTGACAAGCCCTGCCTGTGAAGGGGATGCAGAACCACTCCCCACTGTGCGCCACACCATTTCCCAGAAGATGAAAAGCACAACTTTCAACTCCGTTTGTGCCCGTGGCAGACATTTCTAATAGATCACAGAATCCTTCCCCACCAACCCCACCACCACCACACACACACCCATGCAGTTTCAGAGACCTGCCCAAGGTATCATTCCAGGCAGCCACCCCCAGTAGATCAGAGTTGACATGTGTTCCAATAACCCATGACAAAGCAGCTTTAAAACAAGCATTTTATCGCATCTCTGGGTTTGACAGGTCAGGAATTCAGGCCAGGTCAGCCAGGCAGGTCTTTGACTCTGCCTGGCATGGGGTGGTGGCAGTGGTTACCAAGTGGCGTTGGGCTAGCAGCAAGCTCGCTTGCATGGTTTATTGGCACATACCCCTGGCAATTTGATGGGGGCTGTGAGGCTGGATCAGCTGGGTCCCTCTCTCTCTGGTATCCAGCTGGGAGTCATCTTCTTATGAGGCAGCTGAAGTCTCAGGGGCTAAGCCGAGGGATTTCCGTCTGTAGCAGGGCCAGAAGATGCCTGGGACTCTACTGTCATGGATTCTTGGCCGAAGTAGTCACAGGCTCGATCCACACCACGGTGAAGCATGTGCTCCCTTCCAGCAATCAGCATGTGCTACAGGGGCCCCTCCCACGTGCCCAGGCACCACAGCCCCAACTGCGCTCAGTCAGAACTTTTTATTTTCACAGCCCCATCTGTACTTAATCAGAACCTTAATTTTATATTTTAGTGTATGTCTGTGCATCCCTCGCATGCCTGGTACCCTCAGAGGTCAGAAGAGGTCATCAGATCTGGGACTGGAGTTACAGCAAGTTGTGAGCCTTCAGGTGCTGGGACGGCTCAAACCCTGGTCTTCTGGAAGAGCAACCAATGCTCTAAATCACTGAACCATCTCTCCAGCCTCTAGTCAGAACTTTTGAGACAAAGTTTCATATATCCTAGGCTGGCTTCAAACCCACTGTGGAGCCGAGGATGACCTTGAACCTCTAATTCTTGCCTCCACCCCTCCCCCTCTCCTCTAGTGCTGGGATTACAGGCATATACAGTCGTGGTCATGTTGCTCTGGGGATGGAACCTGGCCTTCATGTGTGCTAGGTCACCTACCAACCAGGCTATATCCTTAGACTCTTCCGTGGGAACTTTGGAGAGTCTGTCTGGAGGCCAGCCTGCAGGACCCTTCTCTGCTGCATTGGAGTCCCTGGGGTCCCGGGGAAATGCACCAGGGTCCCTGCAGAGCAGATTACAGCCCAGTGCTGAAAGGAAGGGCAGGGAGGTGACATCCAACTACACTAAAGAGAGGGACAGACTTCACAGCTACCATTTACTGTCTTCGTCAGGTGCCTCCCGGGTGCCAGGCACCTGGTGGTTTGACCCGCAGCAGTGGGCTGGACAGGGTCCCAGGGGCGAGCGGTTCTTGAGCATCAGGAAAGGTTAGGGTTGAGTGAGGCAGGAGCTGTACCAAGGCAAGCACTCCTGGGGGTCCGGGAAACTAATGTGGGAGACAGGGACACAGAGCCATGGAAAGTATTGAAGTGGGGGGGGAGAGTGTCGGGCAGGCTCCTCAAGTGGAGACAGGACATGGAAAGACGTGCCGCAGAGGTGTTGCCAAGCACAGAAGTCAGGAGGTGACCGTAGCTGCAGCCTTGTCAAGGAACAAGGCCAGTGGACGATGCCTGCTGGGCCAGCGCAGATGGAGGTCAGGTTAAGGGCTGTGTGTGGAGTGGTTGGCCTCAGATCCATCTGGCAGTGTGTGGAGACTGGGCTGAGTGTGGAGAACTCAAAGCCAGCAAGAAGGCTGCAGTTCCTCTGAGGGAGGAACAGGGTGAAGCCCTGACATGGGCCATTGGAAAGCGCAGAAGGTGGGGGACATGCAAAGGCATTGGAGCCCAGAAGCCTGGGTGTCAACACAAAGAAGAAGCCTAAGCTATTAGGAGCTTCTAGGGAGCATGGGCAGCAAGGCACAGGCTGGGAGCCAGGGATCTCTTCCAGAATGAGGATCTTAGACACCTCTCAGCAAGCAACGGGAGTCTGGGGGTGGGAGTCTGAGCCCAGAGCCCTGGAAAGGGGCATGATGCCAAAGCACGGTCGTTGGCTGATGGCAACTTTACCTTGGTGAATAAATGACAGTAGACTGCATTGTGACCTTCACAGCCCCAAGCAGCCCCACAAACCTGCTAAGGGTGGGTTCTGCTGTAGATGAGAAAGCAGAGACCCTCGGGAATTGAGCACTAAGAGGTGTGACTGGTACTCAAACTCACAAAGTAGCTCCCTGGGGCCTGTGTTCTTTGTGTTGACCTAGTCCAGGGAAGTCACAGAATTACAGTCCTTTACTGAGTACTTACTGCTTGCTTCGCAGGGTCCTCAGCTTTTATTTACTGTCCACAGCAAACCTGCCAGCTAGGGCTGTTTCACCTCATTTTAATGTACAGAGCAGGTCTGAGGTCACACACCAAGCAAGTGGTCACTGGGACTCGGATATTAGCAATGCTGTTCCAAAGCCTATGCTGAGCTAGTGGTGGGAAGCCCAGTGCATTGTGGGAGGCTGGGCCACCAAGCCAACTGACCTCACAGCCCCTCACAGGATTCCCAGCCTGACTCTGTTCTCACTCTGGGAGGGTCCGTGCATGGAAATCTCAGACTCCAAGGATGGCACCAGGGGGGCACCGAAGAAGAACATGGAGGACACATTCTTGGCGTGAGGCCATCTGTGAACATCTGGGAAAGATAGAGAAAATGCTTTGGTTGAAGGGCATGACTTTACGGGGTGTTGCTCTTCTCACTGTTTGCTTGGTTGAACCCGATCAAACACTTTCCTGAGCCAGGGCTGCTGTGCCCATCCCACCCCCCTTACAACCTGTCAGCTGGCTGCCAAAGCAGAGCCAGGCAGGCTGGGAGACAGAGACAGGGCTTAGCATCACCGCCTGGGAGTCCCTGTCCCCCACCAACAACCCTCCACCTCCCCCTCAGCTACCTGTTCCTGGAAGGCCATTCCAGAAACCCTAGTGCATGAAAGGCAAGAAGAGCCCGGGCCTCGTTCCCACCCTGGTGACTCCATACTGTACACCTGCTGGGATCCACCTGCCCCAGACTGGCATTCCCTGCCCACCTGTCCACCCTCCAGTGGCTTAGATGTCTCACCAATGTGTCACCAAGCCCACCTGTGATCCCGAGTCCCTTGCTTCCCCTCAGGCCCCCCTTCCTGCCCACCAGCAGCCTCTGTGGGCTACTGTCACACTCTCTGGACTTAAGCACCTTCCCCTTCTGCCCACCCGTCCCTGTCACCAGTCACTTCTACCCTGCTGTCCCGGCCACCCTTGCCCCTGTGCGGCCCTTCTGCACGCAGCAGAGTGGCATTCTAAGAATGCCAGATCTGATCTCAGGACTGCCCTGCTCAGCAGTTTCTGCTGGCTTCCTGGTAAAGTTGTCTTCCTCGCCATAGCCTCCGCTGTGTCTGCTCTGCCCCCCACCCCCCTGCACCATCCCCACCGTCAGCCTCATCCACTGTGTGCTGGGTCCCCGGGCCTCCCCGGTGAGTCCTGTCCTTTCTCGGGAATGCCCTCCCTCCAGAACGTTCCATGGCTGCCCCTGCCCGCCATTTGTGTCTCAGCTCAAACATCATCCTCAGAGAGTCCTTTTCCCTAAGAGGCAGCAGACCCGCCCTGCTTTCCTCTCCTAAACAAAACAAAACTGTTTTCCCACAACACGTCTCCTGTTCTGAAATTATCAATTTTACTCACTATGTCAACCCATTCGAATGGAGGCCTGAGGACCAGCACCATGGCTCAGTGGGAAAGGCTCCTGTTGCCACGCCTGAAGACCGGCTCGGTAGAAGAAGAGAATGAGCTTCTGCAGGTTGGTCCTCTGACCTCCACACCTGTCCCTGGCCACTCACATACACACACAAATAAATAACATGCAATGAAAATTTCTAAGGGAAGTTATCATAAAAATAAAATGGGATTTTTGTTAATGAAATAATAAAATGAATAGTATTTGTAATAAACACGACAAATATTTTTACTGTTCATTCTATGCATCCTAAGTTAGCTTTGAACCCATAATCCTCCTGCCTTGGCCTCTCAAGAGCAGGGCTTATAAGCAGGTGCTACCACATCCCACTGAATTTGGTAATGATGCTCTCAGATGGCCTGTGTGGTCCCTCTTGTAACAATCTCTCTTAGGCCTGGGAAGACTGCTCCACTGGCCTGAGTTCAGTCCCCAGAAGCCACATGAAAAGCGGCAGGTCTGACGGTGCATGCTGCACTCCCAAAGGAAGACCCTTGGGGCTTGGGGCCAACAGTCTAGCCTAATTAGCAAGATCTCAGTCAACGAGAGATTCTGTCTCAAAGGAAGCGGGCAGCATTTCTGGAAATGACACCTGAGTGTCTTCAAGTTGCCATGTGCACGCACACACTCGTGCATGCACACACACTCACACAGATTCTAACGCACGATAACAAGGTCACCCTACAAGTGACCTAGGACTGGCCAGTGCAAGACAGATCCCAGTTCGTTTGGAACAGCTCGCACCCAGTCAGAGGACTGCTGAGTCACCGCTGGACAGCAGTTAGGGGTCTGAGTGACCATGTAACAACCAAGGGATTAGGAAACTGCCAGTTTTGATTGGTTGAGGAGCAGATCAGGGCACTGCTGAACTTTCCCTGAATGACCAGCTGGGAAAAGTCCACTGCTAAGTTCTGATTGGCTGACTATACTTGTGTACAGGTGTCCTGCCAGCTCAGGGGCCTGGGGCAGAAACTGATATGACAGCGTATTGAAGCTACTCCTGGTTCTGTTCTCACGATATGATCTAGTTTCATTGTTTCAGTCCATGTCAGACAATATCTAGAAAAAATGGCCTTGGCAGGTGACAAGGCTGTAGTGTCCTCAAAGAGAGCCCGAAATAACCTAGGATCTTGTTCTGATAAATGCCAGCCGTGTTTTGCAGGCTGTCTGGCTGGAGCCCAGCAGTGTTGATCAGTTTAGTCTCCCCCACCCCCTTACCCCCCACCCCCACAGGCTTGCCTTGGCTGCAAGACAGCCTCAGTTGAGCTCCGCACTCAGATCTGCCTGATTCCTAAGTCTGTGTTCTGATCGTTACTTGGAAACTCATGACATCCTCTGGGCTGTAGCCACACCCTACTTCTTTCTGTAGGCAGAATGGAGGCCATCTGTAGTCAAATCTGGCTGGCACTCTGCATTTAAGAACCCAGCAAAACCTTCTGAGGATCACATGCCAGCCCTTCACATCCTGGTGTCCCATCCCCAGTTGTGAAGTCTCCCAGCCTTTCCTCAACCTGAGTAAAGAGCCCATGACCAGCCCAGCAGGAGTCCTGAGCACCAGCCAAGTGCACTGCCTATGCCTTGGCAGTCAATAAGAATTTGAGTATCGCTCTGGGGAAAGCAGGAGTTATATATGAGGTGACCAAGGAAAGCTGCAGCTGGATCTTAGCAGCTGTGCCCCCGATGGCCAGAACTTTCCTTTGTGGTTAAACCGCTTGGGTTGGTCCAGTTTATCAGAAACTAGGACCCCAGATGCACTAACGACACTGGGCTCTTTATAACACCATTTGCATTGTGGTTTGACACCCACCTTACCCCTTTGCAGGCTTTTCTAGAGGATTGGGGAGAAGGATGAAGTCTAGACCTCCATGACTTTGGAATATATAAACCACCTTACGCCAAGAATATGCCACCTAGCTCATAAATATTCATAAAAACTTTTTTAAAATTCAAAAGGCAGAACCCACCAGCTGTCCCGGCCTTTAGGGACAGTCTAACTCAATCTTGGAATACTTGCTTTGCTTTGCTAGATAAACGTCTTAAGAGCTCTGTGTCCGTTGACTGAATCTTTCCTTTAAGAACACAAGAAGCCAGAGGACCCACCCCCACCCCAGCCCCATAACTGCAGCTTAGTGAGATCCACAGCTTAGTGAGATACATATCTTGATAGGATCTACAGCTTGGTGGGATCCACAGCTTAGTGAGATACATATCTTGATGGGATCTACAGCTGGGTGGGAACCACAGCTTGGTGGAAATCACAGCTTGGTGGGACCCACAGCTTGGTGGGACCCACAGCTTGGTGGGACCCACAGCTTGGTGGGATCCACAGCTTGGTGGGATCCACAGCTTGGTGGGAACCACAGCTTGGTGGGATCTACAGCTTGGTGGGATCCACAGCTTGGTGGGAATCACAGCTTGGGGGGAACCACAGCTGGGTGGGAACCACAGCTTGGTGGGACCCACAGCTTGATGGGAACCACAGCTTGGTGGGACCCACAGCTTGATGGGAACCACAGCTTGGTGGGATCCACAGCTTGGTGGGAACCACAGCTCGGTGGATTATGGCAACAGATCTACTCACCCAGTGACCCAACAGCTCCCCCTACCTTCCGGAATACTCATCTCACCCATTGTTCTGAGACACTGAGATCTGTCATTAGAGTAAGCTCTCTGCTGTTGTAAAGTCAACACTAAGGTGGCTCTGCCCTTCCTAGAACATTCTGTATCCCAGCATTTCTCAAAGCTTGCTCAGTTACACCCTAGGCCCACCATGAGATGGCTTACTATTAAAATCAAAATAATTCTGCAGATGTTGTGGTGAATGTCTGTAATGCCAGCACTTGGTAAGTGAGGGCTGGAGGCTCCTGAGTTTGAGGCTAGCCTGGGCTAAATAACAAGATCATCACTACATAACAAGATAGGCTCAATAAATAAATAATTCTAAGGTCAAATACATTTTGGGAACTATAGGTGTTGGGAGAGAGAAGTGGATATTTAATATTCAAGGTTCTGAGAAGGCCTGCAGCGTAGGAAGTGGATTTGCATCCACTGAGGCCGAGACCCTGTGCTGTCAAATCTAGGTGACCACAGGCCTCTCTTGGCTCTGGTGGGGTGGTTATGGTTATGCAGCTGGGTAAACGTTGATGGGGAGTCTCCAAAACTTACTTTGGAAACATCTGCTCAAATCTAAAGAAGTAGTAATAGAGGTGTGTGTGTGTGTGTGTGTGTGTGTGTGTGTGTGTGTGTGTGTGTGCATGTGTTACCCACACGCATGTGTTACCCACCAAGAGGAGCCCGATGCTGTGAGCAAGGATCTGACAATGTTTCTGCACTGCGTTGGCACCTGGAAGTAAACCTCCATCTTGCTTCTCTTCTCTCAGGGTCCTCTTTCCTTCTTGCTTCACAGAGGATGGGGCAAGCAGGGTGATGGGATCAAGCTGGGAGGGCTTCCTGGAGGGAGTGTGGAGCTGCCTAAAGAGGAAGGGCACCCTGTGGCAGGGAAGAGGGTGGAGGCGAAAATGCCACACCCTTAGGACACTTGGCCAGCTGTCGGCTCTCCACCCTGGCTTCCAGGTCTCCAGACCTCTCCTGAGTCAGCTCTGCCTTCCCCCTGGGGAAGGGTCAGGCCCTTTCCTGCTTCAGGACCAGGGCCATCTTCAGGGCTGCAGCGACCTTCTCTCCTCCTCTGGGGTAGGGCCTGGAGTGTGGAGACAGCACACAGGCAGCCCAGTGGAGCAGAGTTACCAAGGACTCTCACCTACAGCCGCTTCCCCGAAGAAAAAGACAGAGGACCTGCAACACAAGGAAGAGGAGGGGACCCCCAGGGCAGGAACCTGACTCAGGCTTTCTCAGGTTCCTCTAGAGAACCCCTTGGCCAATCAGGAATAAGAGGGGAAGCAGGTGCTACCAGAGGTGGGAGAGGCCCCAGCAGGTGCCGGCCAGCTCCACCGCCCAGCCCAGAGCTGGGAGCGGCAGGGTGCCTCCTTCTCTCCTTCTCAGCTGACAGGGCAGGGCTAAGAGCATGCAGGGACCTGGGACCGAAACTAAGCAGCGTGCTCACCAGGGACCCTCGCCCAGGCGGGGACGCCAGACAGCTTTCAGCAGCCCTGGAGCCTGCCCCACCCAGGACTCAGTCTCTGGAAAACGGACCAACATCCCAATATCCCACCCCCTCCTACCCCACCCCCGTGGAGACAGAGAAAGAGAAGGCTGTGGGGACAGCCAGAGAATGCTTACTGAGGATGTTTCTCTCTTTCAGAGTCTCAGCTTGGTTCTAGAATCACAGGAGAGACTCAAACTAGATTTGACTCCTTGAAGGCTGTGGGGCTTTGGCCAAGTCCCGCCACCGCTGTGAACCTCAGTGGTCTCCGCTGTGACAGAGGGCTTCTACCTCTCTGCCACCTGGTTCTTTGACAATAAACTGACTAAGCCTTGTCTGAAGGGATGGGGCACCTGACAAGGAGCAGTCGCCACAGTCTCCAAAGTGGCAGCAGGTGTTCTGTGAAATCCCTGTACAGGGACCCTGAGCCTGCTTCACGTCCCAGTCTCCGCATGCTTGGCTAACCCAACCTCCATTCCCTCCCTGTTAGATGGGTTCCCAGCTCCAGAGCTGGCGAATGCCTAGGATCAGATAAAACAGACCTGGGGCCCTTTACAAAGGTCTCCGACTCAGGGTTGTGGCAAAGCTCTGCCATCAACACATAATTCGCATTCATGCCTGCCTGGGTTCCATTCCCAGCACAGACAAATGGACAGGAGATCGCTGGGGCCAAGTGGGGCATGGACACTGATTTTTGTTCTGATTTGGATTTCAAACTTCTGGTCACAAACCATCATGAGCCTTCCCCACCCCATCCAACCACGGCCAGTACTAGGAATGCAACCCAGGGCCTTATGCATGCTAGACAAGCATCTCCATCATGTCAGAGTCCTAAAAGCAAAGCGGTAGCCGCAGCCAGAATAATCTTCTATTTGTGTCTATTGGCAGAGGGTGAGTGGATGCCAACAGTGAGCATAGAGGTCATTGGACAAGCTGGGGCATCTGTCTTCAGGGGCCTTCCTCCTTTTCTTTAGACTGTGTCTCGCATTGACCTGAAACTTCACTACATAAGCCGGGTGAGCTGGCTCTCTATGAATCCATCCGCCTCCACCTCTTCTTTTACCATTCACCATCACCAGGATTGCAAACACTTGGCTTGTTGTTGGTGCTGCAATGTGCATGTGGGCACACACGTGGAGCAGGCATCACAGGACAACTTTGGGAGCCAGTTCTCTCCTTCCATCCTTACACAGGCTCCGAGGCTCAAACTCTGGCTGTCAGATTTGCACAGTAAATGCTGTGACGTGCTGAGCCATTTCCTTGTGCCCACCCACACACACCATGCTTGGATTTCTATGTGGGTCCTGGGAAATCCATCCTTACACTTGCTGGGCAATGGCTTTCCAACTGAGCCATCCCCCTGCCAGAATTGTTTTATTTTAAAGATTTGTTTTATTTTATGTGGATGCAGGGGTGCCTGGATGTATGTGTCTGCACTGTGTGTATGCCTGGTGCCCACGTAGACCAGAAGATGGCATCAGCACCCCTGAAAATAGAGTTACAGGCAGTTGTGAGATGTCATGCAGATGCTGAGAACCGAACTCAGGTCCTTTGCAAAAGCAGCCGGTGCTCTTAACCACTGAGCCATCTCTCCAGCCCCCAGAACGTTTTTGTTTTGTTTTAGTTTAGTTTTGTTTTGTTTTTCGAGATGGAGTTTCTCTGTGTAGCTTTGGTTGTCTTGGAAGTCGCTCTGTAGACCAGGCTGGCCTCAAACTCATAGAGATCTGCATGCCTTTGCCTCCCAAGTGCTGGGATTAAAGGTGTGCACCGCCACCACTGTCTGGCCAGAATGTTTTTTTAATCACCTGGAGAAAACAGGATTGGAAAGCACCTCATGTTGTAAGAACGTGGGTTTTCTTAGACTTCTGTTCTTGCTGTTTAATTTTTATTTTGGTTTGGGTTTGTTTTGTTTTGTTTCCTTTGAACCGGGACACAGTTCAGTCAGTTGGTAAAGTGCTTGCCTAACCTGCACCAAGCCCTGGGTTCTGTTCACAGCACCATAGAATCCAGCTGTGGTGATTCGAGAGTATAATCCCAGCATTTGGGAGATGCAGACAGAGGATCGGGAGTTCAAGGTCCTCCTTGGCTACCTAGTGAGTTTGAGGCCAGCACAGCCTACATGAGACCCTGGGGCCGGGGGGGTGGGGGGGGGGGGGGGGGTGGGTGGGTGGTGGTGGTTGCTAAGTGTCATGGCTCACACTTGTAACCTCAACAGATGGGAGTTTGAGGCAGAAGGATTCCCTAAGTTTGAGTCTATCCTGAACTACATAGTGATACTTTGAGGTAATTTAAAATTTCAGAGGCAGACTGCAGGGGCTGGCATGTGGCTCAGTGGCTGAGTATTTATTTACCTAGCATGCTGGAGGGCTGAGGTTTGAGCCTCAACACTACAAGAAAAGGGTGTGACGGGTTATGAAAATAATGCTCACAGTAAAGCTCATTTTGTATATGCACATATTTTCAAAGGCCTATACGGCCGGTCCATGTGCCCCCACAAGGTGTCCCCAATGATGGTTTCCAGGTGGTGGGTGACAGAGACACACCTTGGTTTCTTCCTCTGATCACCCTGTACCTAACTGTGTTGCTCTCAGGGAAAAGAGACATTCGTATCAACGTTCAATAGCAGCCGCTCCCCACCTTGGCTGACTCAGGTGACATCCTCAGGCCATCGCGTGGGCTGACGCCAGGCTGCTTCTCTCCAGCCATCGGGTGTGTCTCTGTGGTTTGGGACTGTTTTTCTGTTTCTTCTTCTCTGTTCGCACTGGTAGCCGATGACCTCCCAGTGGCATTACTCTGTCAGGAGCATGTGCCAAAGCGTGCAGCTCCCACCCATAGGAGGCCACAGGGAAGCCAGACCTTCTGGAATTCTGTACAACCCAGGTGGGGGGAGTGCAGAACTTCAGTCAAGGCCAAGAGAGGGTCTAGAGGGTGGGGTGTTGGGAGGGGATGGGCACAGAAGGAGGAATCAGAGCTATGTCCCCAGGTGACTGGCTTTCTGCCAGGGCTTTCCCATGAGGTTACATCCCAAACATCAGGTGTGTGTGTATATGTGTGTGTGTGTGTGTGTGTGTGTGTGTGTGTGTGTGTACGCGCCAGGCTGATGCTGGAGGCAGGAAAGACAATATTTGGCCAAGAAAGTAATCTTGAAGATCAGCGAACAGTGGGGAGCCCATAGAGACTGTCGATTGGTGGAGAATGACAGGTCCAAGCTACCCCTTTAGAAACTCGTGGCTGGGACTGGCGAGATGGCTCCGTGGGTAACAGCACTTGGTGTGCAAACATGAGAACCTGAGTCTAGATCCCAATGCTCACATCAAAAAGCCTGCCGCGGCCACACATGTGCCATTAGCTCCCCAGCACTATGGGAGGTGGAGACAGGGGGCTGACTGGCGCTCACTGCCTAGCAGTGCCTCAGTAAGAGACAATGTCTCAAAGGCACACGGTGGAGAGGACGCAGGGTACCTGACGTTTTCTTCTAGCCTCCATATGCACAGAGGCCCCACCCAAGCAGACACACACACAGATAATCACATGTGCTATTAGCGTGGTGGTGGATACCTGTGGTTCCAGCACTTGGGAGGCTAAACCAGAAGGTTGGAGAGTTCAAGGCTAGCATGGGCTGCATAGCCAGACCCTGTTTCAAAAATAAGTAAATAAATAATAGGCTTGCGTTTTGTGGAGGCTGTGGTCTCATGGGTCCCCACAAGGCAGGCAGCTGGGTGTGCTCTGTGTCAGGCTAGATCAAAGAGATCCAAGACACAGCCCCCTGCCTCCCTCTGTGAGCATCTAGTTCAGCACTGGTCCAGACCCTGACAAGCAGAGGGTGAACAGTGAATGTCAGTGTCTAGGTGATGGAAGTCGGAGTGCTCAGGGCCCCAACTGCTAGATTCCGCCCAGCTTGCCTGTATCCCAAGCTTGGACACACTCAGGAGGACCCAGGAAAGGTGGGGAGTCAGTGGGGAGGAGAATCCAGCCTGTCCAGGAAGGTGGCCCACAAGTGCCATGTCATATCACCGAGGTCGGGAGACTGGACAGGAGGGCCGGGTGGGATGGACACCTTGGGATAATTGGACGGCTTAGCCTGACCCTATTAGTAAAGAGAGGCCAGAATAGTGTCTAGGAAGAGAGGACCAGGCCCATTTTGAGGGGAGCCAGAAGATCTCCTCATTGAACCCAGAAGGATTGAAGCCTTAGCCAGAACCATCAACTGAAGACCCTTCTCCAGGGAAAATCACCACCACTTCCTGGAGCTCTGGGGGCAAAGGAGTAAATGTCAAGATTGCCTCCTTCTGGACACTCCAGGAGTTACACTAACTATGTTGGGAAGGTCAGAAACAGCAAGCAATGGGGACAGATTCTAGAACGTTCCAACTGGCGTAACAGTTCAATGACTATTGCTGCGGCAGCTTCTCTGTTGATTAGGTGTTTGCAGTGACCTTAGCATTGTGGTTAGCATTTTTCTTGAATGATCACGTTTAATCTTCATAATGGCCTATAAGATGGACCATGAGTTCAGAAGAAAGTCAGGTGGAGGCACAGACAATTCTTTCTGAGTTCTCAAGTTATTTAGTAGCAATATGAGCCTCCAGCCGACATCTCTCTGACTCAAAAGCCCATTTTAAAGCATGTTCTCAGACTTCTGACAGAAAGCTTTATCCCTGTCTCAAATCTTGCAGCAGCTGCCGAGGGCTGAGTTGAGGACGATCGGAGTGTGGTGATGTATTTGGCGATGTCTTCCAGGAGTGCTGGAACGGATCAGCCGCGAATGTCAGATTTGCCTTAACATCTCCCCTGGTCCAACCTGCTGATCCTTGTTACCTTATGAGACCCTGAGAAAGGGACCGGGCTCAGTC
Organism: Peromyscus californicus insignis; assembly: GCF_007827085.1. Lineage (NCBI taxonomy): Eukaryota > Metazoa > Chordata > Mammalia > Rodentia > Cricetidae > Peromyscus > Peromyscus californicus. The sequence goes on along the minus strand of NW_026294573.1, from coordinate 18,766,797 downwards.
CCCTCACTTCTTCTCTTTCTTCATCTGCTGAACAACCTCCAAAGCACCTCAAGTTTATCACCTTTAAATACGAACTCTTGATCTGCACCCCCAAACCCGTCTTCCCCACTCAATAGAAGGTCTCTGTCCACTGAAGACAAGGGCCTTGGTATCGTCCCCATGTTCTCTTCTCAGGTTCCACATCTGTGTAGCAGCCCTGGCTGTCCTGGATCTCACTCTGTAGACCAGGCTGGCCTCGAACTCACAGAGATCCGCCTGGCTCTGCCTCCCGAGTGCTGAGATTAAAGGCGTGCGCCACCACCGCCAAACCTGATCTCTTAGTTACTCTCATTGGCTCCACTTTTTTTTTTTTTTTTTTTTTTTATTTTTACCCCGCCCCTGGCTCCACTTTTGAGTAAGATCTGGATACAACCGCTTCATTCCACCTCCATCGTTGCTATCATCTGGAGCCAGTTACAGCCAGTTCTGCCTCCCCAGCTTCGCTATGTGTGGCCTGATGCTTAAAGGCTAGTCTCATGAGACCTCCTGATGGTGTCAGGGTACTTTTGCATAAAATAAACATGGGGAGGTGGGGGGGACACAAATAAGGGAAGGGACATAAGGGAATTGTCACTCCTAGCTGATGGATAAGAATTGAAGCCCAGAATAACAGTCTTGTTGGCACAAAGAATATAATATAAGTGAAGGAATATATAATATATATATAATATATAAGTGAAGGAATCTGCCGGGCCAACTCTTACTTCAGTCCTCACCCTCCCTAGTGTGTCCCTCTGGCTCCCAGAGCCTCAAATATCCACAAGTTTAAGGTCAGGTAGGAAGGATGTCAAGGAAGCAGGAAGACACTCCATTGGCCTTATTTCGATCCCCAAAACCTTACCTCATGATCCAATAGGCTTGCAACATGGGTCACTTTCCTTTGGTGTATGGTGCCTCCTGGTGGTCATATTAGGAAGTACATGTGGTTATCTAAGATGGGCAAAGAGTGGGATTTGGAGACTGGGAACCCAAATTAATCACACTTTCCAGGTTGCTCCCGCCTTGCTGGACTCGTCCATCCCTCAGTGAAGAAAGCATGCACCTCGGCATGTGAGGGGCAGGCTGCCCAGCGTACAGACCCTTACCCCTTTTACTGGGAACCCAAACTGAGGCTGACTTCGAAAGCAATCTTTAGAATTGTGAAGTGGTTTTTTTTAAAGGTTTGAGTGGTATCCTGATGCTGTGTGCTCAGTGAAAATTTCATATGAAATGTATGTACTATCCATGTTACATATCTTTGAAAAATACACCTACAAATGGTAGCAAGACATCTCTGAAGATTGAGTTTATTTTATTTGCTCAGCCTTGCAAGGGCTAGGGGTGGCAGGCTGTGGCAACCTGCTCCAGTACATTTTTGTTGTTGTTTTATCTTTATTTTTTAGTATCTTTGTGTGTGTGATGGGGGCAGGGAGTGTGTGTGTGTGTGTGTGTGTGTGTGTGTGTGTGTGTGTGTAGATGTCCATCAAGCTGGAGTTCAGGCAGGCTATGACCTGCTAACACAGACAGAGAGAACTGAACTCAGATCTCCTGGAAGAGAGCACGCCTTCTTAACAGCTGAGCCGTCTCTCTGGCCCCATTTTCCTCTTTCTAGGGTAAAGCTTTGTACAGGCAAAAGGGCAATCACAAAGCCACGGTGACGTACACCTATAATCCCAGCACCGGGGAGGCTGAGGCAGATTGTCACTCATTCAAAGAAAGTCTAGGTATTTATCAAGTACCAGGCCAACCTGGGCTACAGGGGGAGGCCGTGTCTCAAAAGAAAGAGTCCCTCCATCTGGTGCCTGGCCTGCATGGTATCTGTTGCAATGCTGTGAGCCAGAGTGTCCCCCCCAGAGGGAGGTTCAGTTGTGAATGTGTCCACTTGCCGAACAAGTGTGTGTGTGTGTGTGTGTGCGTGTGCGTGTGCGTGTGCGTGTGCGTGTGCGTGTGCGTGTGTGTGTGTGTGTGTGCTGCAAGAGGGGAGCTTCTGAGAGCCCCACTTTACCCAGGCATTCTGAAATCATAAGGGGGCAGGAGAAACAGACAAGGAAACTGAACAGAAACCAAAAGAATGTTCGTGACCAAGTTTCTTAGACTAATACGTGGGACACTGAGAGATTATATACAAGAACATGCCCAGGACCAGAGAGGTCACGGGAAGCTCCCCAGGTCACACAGCAGATGATAATACAGTTGGGTTTAGTGTTCCAGTCATCAAACCCCAATTTCTGAGATCTCCTCTGACACCAGTAACCTAAAGCCTCCCCAGAACAGCAATGGAAACATAATTAACAAAACCTGTTGACAAGACATTTTAATCTGATGAGTTCCAAACTCGGCCTGGAAGTTGGGGGAAGGGTCTCGCGTGCTCTGCTGGTGGGAATTAAGCTGGTTAAGCCCCGGTGGAGAGCAGTTGGCTGTGTTAGTTGGAATTTTAAATGTCCACACCCCGTGACCTAGCAGATCAATATCTGGGCATTATCTGCCCAGGAGAAACATGTGCCCAAGTACACAAGGCCTGAGCAGAAAGATCGCTGGGGTGGTGGCCGGGTGAAGAAACTAGACGTATTCAACTATTCATCCATGGGGATGGTTCAGCTATGGGAACCAGGGAAGACACTGGGCAGAACAGAGCCCTTTTGCCATGAGGGGAGGAAAATGGTGATTCAGGGGTATTTTAATGAGTCTCCAGGAAATTGTATTGGTACAAGGACTGTGTAATTTAAACTTCACTTTGAGAAGGTAGGACTAAGAGGTAGAGGAATAAAAAATTAAAGGGGAGCAGAGAGGAGGTCCTGGGGGGGGGGGGCTGAGGCACATAATAGGTCCAAAACATCAGCCCGTGGGAAACAGGTTCTGGAATAGACTCTGCTTTTCCAGAAGGTTCTGGCAGGCCTTTGAGCCTTGAGCTGGGTCTTGGCATGCGGGTATCTGCCCCTGCATGCCCATTCTGGGACCTGTGCATCTGGGAGCTCTGTCAAGATCCTGGAAGGGACCGATAAGGTTTGGAAGAGCCTGGCTGTTCTTACAAGAGGGTAAGGGAGTTTCCAATGAGAATGGCCGCCCCCTCCTCTCCCACCATCTCCCTACCAGTATCACAGAGTCCTCCATACCCCAGGGCCTAGGAAGCCCCATCCCACCCCACTGAACAGCAGACTGAGGCCAGATATTGGCACAAGGTCAGATCCAAGACAAGGAAAGAAATCCCAGGCTCTTTCTCAAGCAGCCATGTGCCTGAAGTTTTGGGTCCCGGTTCCCTCATGCTCAAACTGTCTGCCCACAGGACCCAGCTAACTGGGAGAATTCATACGCCAATATTTATTTTTATGTGTATGAGTGTTTTGCCTGCATGTGTCTATATGTATCATATATGTGCCTGGTGCCCAAGGAGCCAGAAGAGGGTGTTAGGTCCCCTGGAACTGGAGTTACAGTTGGTCGTGAGCTGTCATGTGAGTGATGGGAGCTGAACCTGGGTCCTCTGAAAGAACAGCCAGTGCTCTAACCACTGAGCCATCTCTGCCCAATAAGTTACCCCCCCTTTTTTTTTTTTTTTTTTTTTTTGTTTGTTTACCGAGACAGGGTTTCTCTGTGTAGTTTTGGTGCCTGTCCTGAATCTCACTCTGTAGCCCAGGCTGGCCTCGAACTCACAGGGATCCACCTGGCTCTGCCTCCTGAGTGCTGGGATTAAAGGTGTGCACCACCATCACCTGGCTATGTTTTTACATACACCTTTTAACATGCACAGTTTCAATACATTCACATTGTTGTGTATATCAACCCATCACTACCATCTAATTCAATAGGTAGTGAATTCAACAATTCAAATTTTCCTCAGTCAGGAAGGAAACTGTGTACCCAGGAACAGCCACAGACAGGTTCCCTGCCCTGCCCCAGCCCCTAGCAACTGATGATGACATTCTTAGTATCCCCATAGACCTGCCCATTCACCACAAGTCATACATGGAACCAGAAGCATGCACCACACAGCCTTCTGTACTAGCTCTTTTCCCTTGGCACAGTGTTCTCGCAGCTCGCCCACACTGTGGCTTATGTCAGGACTTCCTTCTGTTTATTGCCAAATAGGATTCCATTGACTGGATATACCACAACCTGCTTACCTGCTCATTAGTGAGTGGGAGTTTGGTTGTTTCCCCTTGCCAGCTATGTGGATAATGAGGCTATGAATATTCACACACGTGCTTTCAAATCTCTGGAACAGATCACAGCTAAGAACACAATGGCCAGGTTAGGTGGTAATTCTCTTCAGTTTTCAGAGGAGTGGACACGTCTCACATCCCTCTGAGCCCCAACTGCCCCTTGGCAAAGCCTCAGTGTGCAGATTTACCTTCAGCCTGGCTGTGCACAGTGAACAGAGAATGTCGGGAAAGCGGTGGTTACTCAGGAGCTACCCGGAAAACAGAGGCGGGCGGGTGTTAGGCTCACTGGGTCTGTAGGACACCCAACCTCTTCCTGTCTGCTCCTTCACAGCCTAAACAGACACCTACGTTTTATGTTTTTCCTTTACTTGTCTAGACTTGAATTTCTCTAGATGGTTGTTACTTTCAGAACAAAATTTCTGCCACCTGGGAACACACACACACACACACACACACACACACACACACACACACATCACAGCACCATCACTCGTGGTACATGAGAACAGGAATGCAGTGTTCAGAATCAAATACTAAGCGTTCTCAAAGTGTGGATTGGTCTAGCCTCAAGTTGCCAAGGGCAGTTCCTAAGGAAAATTCCTGAGAGACTTGGCGATCCCTAAATGTAGTGGATCAGGTCACCAGAGGAGGTTTTGGGGGAGGCTGGTGTGGATGGTCTCTGAGGTCTCCTCTAAGATAGCGGCTGTCTGTCCACACAGCACCCTCCTTCCCGCGATGGCTACTACCCAGACTGATCAGTGAGGGCAGCCCATCCTTCTGTCCACAAGAGTAGGTCAGAGGCACGTGATCAAAGTCAGCCATCAGCAATTTTCTCTGCTAGAACAAATTCACCCTCACCTCAGCCACATCCAACTTGGAAATTCCCAATGTGGTGGACTGTAAAATTTATGTTTTGCCTAGGCTAGTTTGGGGTCCACACTTCTTCACGTACCTCACAAACTGACCCCTAAACTTGTTCTCCAAAATCCAAAGCCATCTGTGTGTGTGTGTGTGTGTGTGTGTGTGTGTGTGTGTGTGTGTGTGTGTGTGGTATATGTGCTCATGTGTGTACCGGCATGTGTGCTGGTGACAGTGAGTACATATGGAAGCCACATGTGGATGTCCAACGTCATCCTAAACAGTTCTCCACTTTATTTTTGAGACAGAGTCTCTCACTGATCCTGGAGCTCACTGATTGACCAGACTGGCCAAGAGAAGAGACAGTTGAAGTAAAGAAGTTTTTATGACTGACTATGATGTGGGAGGTATTTCACAGGGTAAAGTGGCCTCCTTTCCCTTCCAAATCATAGTGGATCAGATCTTCCTGTTAGGGTGTGTCTTCCCATGATCCCCTAGAAAAGTGCACAGGAGGGGGCAGACACCAATGGAAGGGCTAATACCCTGAAGCCAAGGTCTTTTGGGGACACAGACTGTGATGGCTGGGACAAACTGTCTACTTGACTGAATCTAAAATCACCTGGGAGATTTTAGTGGCTCTGGGCATTCCTAGAGAGGATTATTTTGACTACAGTAATTGACGTGGGAAGGCCCACCTTTATTGTGTGTGGGCTGGCCTCTGGACAGGGAATCCTGGACTGTTCACAGTGGAGAAAGAGATCGGAGCTCTAGCATGGGCGCTTCTGTCCCTCTCTGCTTCCCGCCTTGCCCGCCACAGGGACTCATCTGGGACTGTGAGCCAAAGCAACCCTTTCTCACGTAAGCCGCTTTTTGTCAGGGGGCCTGTCTCACCGAAACAGAAAGAAACTGAGACACCGACTCAGCCTTCGTGCGCTTGGGTGGCAGCTGGGCACCGCCCCTTGCCGTAGCTTCTGCTATAGCAGGGGCAACCAAGCCGCAGCTTCACAGATATTTACCCACCCTCTGACCCCGCTGCAGTTTCCTGGGTCTCTCCTGTATAACTCCTTATCCACCTGATCTCAGATGAGAGCCTGTAAAACGCCAGCTATGGAAGGCAGCAGGACCATGAAGTCATGCTTTCAGATACGGAGGTCTATTAAGAGTGAGTCACACACCAAGTTCAGCTCTGTAAATATCGGGTGGCTTTGAGTGAGCCAGCGAGGAGCCAGGAGGAGGGCTGAGTCGTTTGCGGTGTATGGAATGTTCTGGACCGAGCCCCGGACATCGAAAGTTGGCTTATTCACTGCCCATTGGACTGCTGCTATGTGCCGGGCCTTTGGTTGAAACTGCATCAAGGCAGCACACACAAAAGGAATTTCTACAAATTACGACTAAGTGCCATCAAAGAGACTCTTAAAATGTATCCCTCAAATCCACATAACCCTGAATGCAACACCTTTGGGGGATAAATGGGAGGTGGTGTTTGGGTTGTGTGGGCTCAGCCCTCACGAATGGCTTTCATGAAGAAGGCTCATCCCTGCTCTTCCTCCGTGTGAGAACAGAGTGTGCCTTAACGCAAGTCGCTGGCATACGGATCTTGGACTTCCCAGCCTCCAGAACCGAGGGACAAATCTCTGTTACTTAGAGTTACCAAGTATTACAGTTTGGATCTGAAATGTCCCTGTGCCCTCAGCTTCACACTCTTTTAGTTTGGTGTGGGTGAGTCTGGGTGGTAGTAGTTGTTGTCGAGACATGGTTTCATGTAGCCCAGGCTGGCCTCTAACTCACTATGTAGCTACAGATAACCTCAAACTCCTGAATCGAACCCAGCATTTCATGCATGCTAGGCAAGAGCTCTACTGCCTGAGCCCCAGTCCCAGACTCCAGGTTCATGTTTTGAATGTTCAGCCCCCAGTTTGCGGTGCTGTTCTGGAGGCTGTGGAGCTGAGGCCTGGCTGGAAGAAATAGCTCACTGGGGATGGGCCTTTGAAAGTGATGTCCACCCCTGGTTCTGACCCATTCTCCACTTCCTGGGATGCCACCATGTGAACAGCCCCTTGTCCCCAGCACCACGCTCACTGCCATGAACAGACCTCGTCACACTCCTGATAACACAGATGGAACCTCTGTCACACCTCCCCCTAAGCTGGACTGAGGTGCCCCAGAAACCCGGAGCCCAGACAACTGCTTCCCCATCCCAGAGGGTCCAGCCTTCTGCAGGTCAGAGAGACGGGAAACAAGATGCAGAATCGTGGAGAAAAACACAGACTTCTTTTCTGAGGGACAAAAGCTTAGTTCTTCATTTTATTATTCTTTCTGCTTTTTTTTTCTTCTCTGTTCTTTTCAGTTCCATCCTTCCACCCTGGTGTCTCACTCTTTCCTCATGTCTTCTTTCTACATCTTTCCTGGTGTCTGCCTTCTAACAACTTTATTTTCTTCTCTTATAGCTTATATACCCAAGTAAATTCTTTCAAAAATATAAAAGTTACAATGTGGTTACATTCTATTTTTTAAGTGAATGATCACAATGAGTACAAGTGAAAAACAACACCTTTCCCATTTCCCTTATGTGATTAAACATTTTACATACTACAGGTGAAAAACAAATTATCCCCCAAAACCCACATGCATTCATGTCCAAGCAACTTGTTATAGATTAACAAAGTGTAAGCAAGCAAGGTATTTTTCTCAGCCAGTTCTTTATTGGCAGGCTGCATTTTTGTGGTTACAAAGAAAGGACCAATCATTTTAGTATTTGTCTCAAAAGGAAATCTTATAAAGAAATCTTAAAAGAATCACAAATCTAAACTTTTACATATGAAAAACAGTCATTTCTACTTTAAATCCTCAGAGTGCATACACACTCATCAGCAGTATTTTTATTAAGTCATATGAGGAAGCTGAGGGCAGAAATGGGTACAAGGAATTAATCATCACCCTTGATCACCAACCCGTCCTAGCAAGAAAGGTATGCCAGGCAGCAATAGCCAGGCCGCATTGTTTTTGTTCCCTGACCTCAACGAGTCCCTCGCTCAACTATGAAGAATGTTTCTTTCTAGCCGGGCGGTGGTGGCACACACCTTTAATCCCAGCACTCGGGAGGCAGAGCCAGGCGAATCTCTGTGAGTTCGAGGCCAGCCTGGTCTACAGAGCGAGATCCAGGACAGGCACCAAAACTACACAGAGAAACCCTGTTCGAAAAGCAATAAAAAAAAAAAAAAAAGTGTGTCTTTCTAAACTTTCAATTGTTCTCCAAAGTTTAAACTTCACATTGTTCTACCTCAAAGTCATTAATAAAAAATGTCTTAACCGACCCTTGTCATTAGTTAAAGCTTTGTTTTAGCTATGGTGCACACCAAAACCCGTGAACATGTCTCCCAACATTAAGAGGAAAAGAATTTGAGCTAGCCTAGCTTCTGGAACCCAGTGGTTTTCCTTACCCATTAACCCAAGCTCCTCAAGAGAAACTCCTAAGTCCTAACTGCATGACACATTCTTGTTCTTAGTTGCTTTATCAGAGGCAGGGCAATGCTGTATCCTACCTTTATCTACATTAATTTCCCCACTAAACTAACCTCTATCATAATCCTTTACACATTTGTTAAAATCCCTTAATCATCAAAATTTAAATTATTTAATATTTATTTTAAATATTTAATTTAACTTTATATTTAAATTAACACTATTTTTAAATTAACACTACTATTGTATAAAATCATTGCTTCAGTTAAACAGTACAGCTTAAGAGGAAATCATCTTCATAATAATCCACAGGTAAAAATGCCCAGTAGATTAGGATATTTCCATGAAATAATCACACTACATTGAAGGCAGTGGGGATCCCCCCACACCCATTCACACCGTGCCAGAGACCAGAGAAAAAGGGCAGCGGCAAACACGTAAAGACACAGCAGTAGCAAGAGACGTTCTAGAACTGAAGCCCTCGGGCCTTGCCTATCCGAGATTCACCCATCAGTGCTTTGCTTTCCTGGTGGACCAACTTCCCAAACTTCAATTGCCACCTGCTGTCCTCTGACGTGGCCCCTGGCACCTCCTTAAGATGCTTTTACACGTTTTCCGTCATGGGGATTAGAAAAGAAACATACCTGGATTGTGGGATTCTGCTGTCACTGAACAAAGCACAGGACAACAGAGAGCAAACCAAAGCCAAGGTCAGGGAAGGCTCCTCGAGGATGTGCCGCAGAGTCTGAGACCTGAAGAAAGAGTAGGCATTGGCTGTGAGGGGAAGGGAAGCCAGGGAGGGGATGCTGGGCACAGAGACTAGTAATAGATAAGCCCAAAGAAGTGACAGAGAAGGGCCTTTGTGACTGTGGCTAGAACACAGAGACCCAGAGGGGGAAACTTGTCGGGTAGACTGAAGCCTTTGGCTACTGGGAAGTGACCTTGAATCTTTGTGGACTGGAGACTTTCCACATAAGCCTCATAGGCCTCGAGGCTCTGCTCTCAATGGACAAGCTCGGGGATGGTCCCACAGATGAAGGTGATCCTGTGACCCAGTGATGTGTGTGGGCAGCTCACACAGCCCAGAAGCATCTTGTGCTCACTGACCTAGTGCAGCAAGAAAGCCACTGTGGCTGTTCATACGCCGAGTCTGGCTGCCCCAGTCACACAGGCCTGCCAGTCCCCCTGCCCCAGACTGCTGTGGGATGGTCTGTATGTCAAGTGTGTTGCTGATTGGTCAATAAATAAATCACTGATTGGTCAGTGGCCAGGCAGGAAGTATAGGCGGGACAAGGAGGAGAATAAAGCTGGGAAGTGGAAGGCTGAGAGAGACACTGCCAGCCGCCATGATGACAAGCCGCATGTGAAGATGCCGGTAAGCCACGAGCCATGTGGCAAGGTATAGATTAATGGAAATGGATTAATTTAAGCTGTAAGAACAGTTAGCAAGAAGCCTGCCACGGCCATACAGTTTGTAACCAATATAAGTCTCTGTGTTTACTTGGTTGGGTCTGAGCGGCTGTGGGACTGGCGGGTGGCAGAGATTTGTCCTGACTGTGGGCCAGGCAGGAAAACTCTAGCTACACCAGACACTGTGGCTTCTCAACACAGTTGCTTCCTCTTAATAGCCCGACCCTATCAGAGGGCTGGTATTGGTTGGTACCCATGGGGCCACTGGTTACTGTGATCTTTGCAAATCAGGAAGATGTTGGTACCAGGGGCTTTCCTTCTCTCTCGCCCTTAACCATCTAGAGAATGAATAGCAGAAGTCTAAAAACCACAGGCTTTGAGGACAGACAGGGTCTGAATTCAGCTGCCACTATAATTAGCTGTGTTATATACAAGCCATGAGTTTCACTGGCTAAAGGAAAATATTAACAGTGCTCTCTGTGTGGGTTTACAGTAGCAAATGATAGAACCTCTGTCCTGTGGCATTCTGCAGTGCCTCAGGGCAACAAGGGCCAATAAAAAAGTGTCACCAATGCTTATCAACAAAGTGATATCAATAGAGGGGCTGGGAATGTGGCTCAATTGGTAGAGTGCATAAATATGGTATGGTGGCATATGCTTGTAATCCCAGCATTTCCATATTCCATTCCATTCCAGGAGGATTGGAAGTTCAAGGTCACCCTCAGCTAAAAAAATTTTGAGAACTCTAACTTATCCAAACTGTGGTCACAAAATGTCCTTTCAAAGACCAAGCTATCTGGACACAGTTTCCTCATTGAAATGATGAGTTTGAGGGCAGGGGCCCATGGGAGAACACACAAGGCAGATTTGCAGGGAAAGAGCCAGAAGCCCAGGCAGGGCACTCGAAGTAGTGAGTGAAGACGCCCTTGTCCGAAATGCCCCAGTGTCCTGCTCAGTGGGCTTCCGGGTCTGAAAGGGCTGCCGCTTCAGGGTGGAAGTGTTAGGAGTCTGCCACTCCTCCAGCAGCATGTCTGCACATGTGCAGTTCAGTAGTTAAGCAAGGGGTCTTTATGCCATCAGTGCGCTGCGTGATTATGCAAATGCGCACAGCGTGGTCACGCAATCGGCACATGCATGGCATAGCTCTGTAAGCCCACATGCGCATGTGCAGGGGAATCTTTAAAAGCGGGTCACAGGCTCCTCCCCTCTCTTCTGCTCTCTCTTCTCCCTCTCTCTCTCTCTCGTGCACGTGTCTTTCACAGGCCTGGTCACTCTCTTCTGTGCCCCCCCCAAAAAAAATGAAGCTCTGATACTGGGTTTTGTCGTGCCTTGAGTGACCTTTCCTCGCAGAGTAAAAGCGCTGCATTTAAAGCCAACAGAAGTGACGTCAGATCTCCTGAGGGGTAAACCAATGACCTCTCCCCACCAAGGCCTCATCTGTCCACGAGGCCCTGTAAAGAAGGGCTGCTGCAGTTGAAGGCACACACATTCCACGACAGTTTGGACCTTCCAAGTGTCTGCTGCCCCTGCCAAACTCAAGGCAAGGAAATCTGTGAAGATACATCTCTCCCAGAAGCTGGTGAGACCTGAGCTGAGAGTCAGGTGGGACCCAGACGGAGAGAGAGCCAGCTCTGTGTTAGGACTGAGGCTCAGGAGTTCCTCTGCTTTACAGGCTCCTCTTTCCTAGGTCCCATCTCGCCTGACCAGCTGTCACCAATACCCGGGCAGGGAATAGAGTAGTACCACAGGGACAGTGTGACCACGGAGTCAGGCCAGCTTCCCAATGGAGCTAAGTCTGAATCTTGTGCCTTCCAGCTGCATCAGCTCACTGCGCACGTAGATGGCAGTTTCCTTATCTGTGGAGGGGAGAGAGAAATGAAAGGAAGGGAAGAAATGGGGAGGGATGGGTAAGGGGGGGAAGGAAGGGAAGAAGGAGAGAGGGATGGGTAAGGGGGAGGGAAAGGAAGAGAAAATTCTGAATCCTCCGTTATGACAAGGGTCATGAGGTGGAGTGAATGGGAACATCTTCAGGCAGAACTTAACAAAGATGTCCTGTTCCACCTCTGAAGAGAACTAAGATGTGTTTCCTCGGGAATTTTCTAGATTTAACCCTACAGACACAGCAGCAGCCCTCCTCTGTGGACTGTCCATCCCGAAGCTTCCTACCCCTCTTGTCTGTAGCTTTGTGGGTTCCAATGAAGTACTTGTGCATTTTCTAGCCAAGCCCAGTTGGACTCAGTAAACAAACCCCTTTATTTCAGAAACCCCTCCACCTCAGGGGTGTTAGATTAACACAGCTATGATTGATTTTAGAATAAAAGTGACTTATCTTGTTGGAAAGTAGGAGCTGTCACTTTCTATACTGATTTGATTTTTTTTTTTAATTAAAATTTAGAAGCATGACCAGAGAGAAGAGGCTGTTAAAGAAAACACTCATCGGGGGACGGGGACACAGACCAGTGATTGAAGCTACTTGGGAGGGTGAGGCAAAGTGATCTCAAGGACAAAGCTGGTGAGTTCAAGGTCAACCTGGGCTCCTTAGTGAGACATAGACTCAAAAGGTAAAAAGAGGTCACGGAGTGCTTGCCTAGCATGCCTGGGCCTTGGATTCAACCTTCAGTACTGCCAAGCAAAGAAGAACAACAAATCCTCTTGGGGCTGGAGAGATGACTCAGGGGTTAAGGGCACTGGCTCTGAAAGGGAAAAATCAGTAGCCCTCTTGAGAGACGCTGCCCATGCTCCTCCTCTTGCTGACCAGCAGTTTTAGAACTGACCAGAAGTTGAACTCATGGGAAGACAAGGCTGAAACAATAAGTCTATATATCCTGGACTTGGCAAGACAGGATATGGGGAGTAATGGACTCAACTGACCAGAAATTGAACTTATGGGAAAATAGGACTGGAACAATAAATCTGAATGTATGTATCCTGGGTTCAGCAAAAATAGGACATAGGGAGTAAAAAATTTATGTCTCTGTAGATACCCTGCATCCTGCATCAGCCATCAGTAACCTCATGCTTATAGTTCAGCCAATAACTTCAAAGAACTACCTCACCCTGAGCCCCCTCGTCCAATCCCGAGATACCTTTCCATATAAACCCCTCGAAGTGAGTGCTCAGGGCCGTCCTCCTCCACTTACTGTGTTGGACGTGGACAAAGCCCGGGTTTGCTTTGTTATTAATAAACCCCTGTGTGCTTGCATCAGATATCGGCTCTGTGGTGGTCTTGCTTTGGGGTCTTTCGACCTGGGCACAACAGCTGCTTTTTCAGAGGACCCAGGTTCAATTCCCAGCACCTGCATGGCAGCTCACAACCATCTGTAACTCCAGTTTCAGAGGACCTGATGCCCTCTTCTGGATTCTGTAGACACTGCATGCACATGGTATGCAGGCAGAGCATATACACACAAATCAATTAGCTTTTAAAAATTTAAAGAAAGAATCCCCAAAGTAATAGCCATTGCCATAGTGGTAAATGTCTAGGTATTCCTCCCTATGGTGTCTACGAAGACATAGCTTTATCTAGCTTTTGGTTGTTTTGTTTTGATTCAAACAGTAGACCAGGTTAGCCTCAACTCAACATGAAGCTCAGAGAAGCAGTGGTCTTCACTTCACAATAAGAGCCCTGGAGACTCAGCAGCAAATCAATTTGTTTCATGAACTTGTAGAGCCAGCATTGGCCCAGAGAAAAGGCAAAAATGGTTGGTGCATCAAATTTGGCACCAAACTGGGTTTGATGCCCCTCAGCGTATTTTTCTGCCTCCTTCAGGGAGTTATAATCTACCTGTGTTGTTAAATGTTTTTTATTACTTACAATGGCTGTCCTTTAGCAACTGCTGTCCTGATCAGAGACTGCAGCTCCTCCATTACCAGCAGCAGTTCAGCTGCAGGAGCCGCAGCCTGAGGGAATTCTGTTCCTCAGGCACCGACTCTCTCAAAGCTAGTAAGGGAATGAGGTGGAATTCTGCTCAGAGAAGCTGAACAGCAAGTAGCTAATCTTCTCCCTTCGCTGGCGGCTTCCAAAAAACCCAACCATTCTTCTGCTCAGCCCCCACTGAAGAACCCTGGCTACACGTGGCTCCTCCCTACCACTTCCTGTCAGCTACTTGCTGACTCAGCCTCCTGCTCACAGGTTAATTTTATTTAATCAAACAAACGTAACACAACTTTGCATCGTTAACAAAAGCAGTAGGGGAAAAAATGCAACACACTTTAAAATAATAGTCCACAACATACCTATTGGCTAGTATTGCCCCCTTCCCAAATTCCTCACCTTAATGGTTCAGGACACAACCCCCTCCTTCTCTGGTATGTGAGCTCAGTCATGTGAGCCGACTACCTGCAACTTTCCAACCCTAGAACCCAGGAAGGATGCCTAGATAAGCTGCCAGGCAAAGGAGCTAGGGACCTGGTGCCCCCTGCTTATCCCTGATGAGCTCTAAACACACCTCATGCTGAAAATGGACCATACTGGTTGATTTCTTACAGAGCCAAGGTTGAGTCCCACCAGGAGCCCCTTGTTGACTGGGCCTGAACAGAGCATATTCAAAAAAATCAAGGTAGATCCACCCATGTTAAATTTTGGTCCCCACAAAGAAACTAAGCTCTTTATCGACCTCCCGGGAGATGAAGAGAAGCTTGAGCTAATTAATGGCTTGCTTACCCCAAGGCTTGGCCTTTGTTGCTTTTCTATCTTGTATTTATTCTCCAACAACTCTGTACAAGTATCAGTGGATCTTGGTGGTATCTACCCCCCCCCCCCCCGCGCGCCCTACCCCCACTCCCCATTCCCCCCCCCCCCCCCCCCCGCACCGACCCAAGCAAAAGGTAGAAAATGAAGTTTGCACAGCCTTAATCCTTACACACAAAAGGACCCCCGATGTTGTTGTCCTGTCCCTGCCCCACTCCGCCTACAGGGAGAGTAACTTTGAAAGAGCGACAGGCTTTCCCTCCCGTGCCTCCACGGTTTCCAGCCATTCTCTGTTTGCAAAACCAGCCTCCGCTTGGCTAGTTAGAACATTTTGTGTCATGGAATGGCGTGTCCCCTGTTCTAGGATAGAAAACAAAGCTTTTAGCGACTTCCTTTCTGGTTAGTGACTGAATGGCCAGCATTGTGGCTTCTGTCCCGATTTGGAAGGACAGCCTCCTCAAAGTCCCTAGAGCGAAGTAGGCGGGCAATAACAAACAGGCCTCGAATTCCTGCAGAAACTCCGGTAGGAAACGCAGGATGCGCTAGGTGCCTTCCCCGGCTCCGCCTGCAGAACAGGAGACATGCCGGTGACGGCGAACTCTGTTCTGGGTGCTGATTGCTTAGTCCTCATCGGAACCCCAGAACTGGATTTCTTGCCTGATTTACAGAAAATGTTACTGATATCCCCGTCCCCACCCACTGCGGGGACAGCAGGCGGGACGGCCCTAGGTGAATCCCCACCATTGGCCCCGCCCGAGGCTCCGCCTCCCTGGGCCGCCGCCTTGGTCACCTGCGGCCCATGGGCCTGGCGCCGGGCCGCGGGCCGCGGGCGGCGGGCAGCGGGGACCACGGGGACCGAGATGTGGCAGGCTGGCTGGTGGGCGCCCCTGCTCCTGTGCCTGCTGCAGAGCGTCCCAGGTAAGCGCGGGCCTCGAGGGGCGGCGTGGGTGGGCCACTCACCCGAGATCCCGAGACGGATGTGGGTGCTGGGCCACCCACCCGGGGACCTCAGGGACCCTATGCTCCTGCCGCGGGTTTGCTTGGTCCCAGGATGAAGCAATCCTGAGCTTGGACGTCCTTTCCGGGAGGAAAGGAGCTGGGTTTCCGGAGACCGAGGCAGAAGACATCTGAGCGTTTACTGTATGTTTACCGAACCCTAGAGTGCGTTCCTGATTGACCCTTATAAATAGGACAGGCCTCTTCTGCCCTCCTCATCCTCTGGCTGCGGATCAGACGCCCCACCCGGGCCCCCGGGGACCCAGTTCTGGATGATCTGGTCCCTCCTATGAGACTCCTTAACAGGGCGTTTTCTCTCTCGGTCTCTCAGCTGGTAAATAAGACACCAGGGCACAAAATACCCGAGGCCAGGACCCAGGCACAGAACCCCAACTTTCCACAGATACCTGCCGGAGGGAGGAGAGCCTCTCTTGATAGCAATAGGCGTACCTCGGAGTCTTAGACTCAAAATAGAAAGGGCTGAAAAGGTTCTTAACTAAGTAAACAATCATAAAAGTCCGCATTATTTTTGTTGCTTCTTTGTGCTGGGCACTGTGTTCTTATTAAGGTTTGCAGCCCAGTTGTCCTGTGAGGCAGATAGGCATCATTTTCAGGTGGGGGAAACTGAGTCTCAGAGCACTTAAGAGGTTGCCATAGAAGTACCCCAGAGGGGGACACAGAACAAAAGAAGCTAGCCTGAGCCTTGGTGTGCTCATGATCAGTGCTACCCAGAGCACCCTCAGCTCTGCAGCGGGGTTTTTAAGTTAATGAGGGTCTTGGGTGTGGGGTATATTCTATCCCCAACACAAACTTTGTCTCTGAGCCCAGTGCCTCCTCCATGAAGGGTGTGAGTGGCACTTCCTCGGAGTGGTGGTTTGAAAGCTGTGACTTTTCCTGTGTGGCTAAGCTCAAACTTTGGAGCCGGCCTGCTCATGAATGGCTTAAAACTAAGGGGCTTATGCACAGACTGGCCTCTTGCTAGGTGCCTGCCTGGCAGGCCAGGAGCTAGGTTTAACGACAGTGGCAGAGGCTCGGAGATGCAGCCTCAGGGCATTGGACAGGATGGAAATAGACTCCCACATCTGAGTCTGAAATACCTGAGGTGAGGAGGCAGCCCAGTCTTGGGACTGAGCTGAGAGACATCATGTAGAGCCGGGATTCTCTTGCCTGATGCCTAAAAATGTATGGGTCTCCGTAGTGATGCACATGACAGAATTCTCCCTGGGACCATGAGCTCCCCTGGGGCAGGAGATGGAGCAATTTCCTTCTGTTTCCTGGCACACGGAGGAACGTGGGAAATGCGGGTTAAAAGTAGTAAACAGGTGTGGTTGCTCGTTCCTGTAATCCTAACACTCTAGGTGCTGAGTCAAGAGGATCACCATAGATTTGATCTAGCCTAGGCTACAGAGTGAGACATGTGCATCCCTGCATACACACACACACACACACACACACACACACACACACACACACACACAAAATCTAAAAAGAGAACATTAGGAAGAATAAGACTGAGCCCAGGATATACTGGAAGAGGAAGCCCAGAGCACAGACTGGAGAGTTGGCTTGATCTAGATTTAAGTATCAGAGAGGAACTTGGTTCCCCGACCTGGGCTATAACACTCCTAGATCACTCCCAAAGCGCTCAGCTCAGCTAACTGGAAGTGACACCTCAGTACAAAAGAAGCTGTGCTTCCTCTGTGGTCACGGTCACCATCTCTTCTTAGAGATGGCAAAGCCGGCTACCTGGAGGAAGTGACATTTGAATAGAATTTTCCAGAGATTAGATGGTGAACTCCAGGTAACCCAAGACACCAAAGTTCAAAGACATCTAAACGATGGGAACTGCAGCTTTGTGAGCCTGTGGGGAGCTGCCAGAGACTTCAACCAGATCGCCAGGCCACCCAGACAAGTCCTTGGACACTTGGATGAGGAGTATGGACTTTATTCTAGGCAGGGGAAGGACAGGAAGTCCAGGCATGGAGCAATCATCTGAGGGTAATTAGTATAACTAGTTATCTGTGAAAGAGGAGGTAGATAGAGGCCAATAAAAGGTGGCCAGGGAGCATGTCACAGGGAACTGTCATCAAAGGAATGTGACAGAAGCCAGTGGGTGTCTAGATGTTGGGAGCACCATGTGCAAAGGCTCAGAGTAGGGGCAGGCCAGCATGCTCCTGGAAGTCACCAGCCAGCAGGACTGGAGAGACGGGGAACAAGGAGGGGTACGGGTCATACTGGGGGCCCCTTGGAGGTTCCAGTAAAGGCTTTGGAGTTTCCTTGGAGTCGGGTAGATGGAAACCTTGAAAGGGTTAAGCAGGAGGCAGACAGGGTGTAACTTTCATTGTAACCCTTGCGTTTGTGCAGAGGGTGGACTGAAGAGGGCACAGATGTTCTGAGAGCCCACAGATACCCGAGGGTTCCAGCAGGAGGCAGTATTCCCACCCTCATCCTCACAGACGCTGCATGGGAGCTGGCTATGGCGTTTTTATGGTGGCTTTCTCAGTGAATTTGTTGGGACAAGCACCTGGGAGAAGCATCTTAAAGGGGGAAGGATGTGTCGGGGTTCAGGGGTTCAGAGGGTCTACGGCCATCGTGGCGAGGAAGGCATGGCCCAGTGGCTCTAATCTGGGGCAGCCAGAGCCTGCGGTGAGGTTGTTCAGAGAATGAACTGGAACAAGGGCTGGGCACAGTGCTCAACGGCCCCCTCCCCCTCCCCCACTCCCCACCCCATCCCTGGTCACCTGTTCTACCAGCCAGGCTCCACCTCCGACAGACAGGCTCCACCGCTTTCAAAATGGCGCTAAGAGCTGGGGACCAAACGTTCTAACTGTGAGCCTGTGGGAGGCATTTCAAGTTGAAACCAGAACACACGGGACACTTCTTGTACCTGGCAGGGTGCCTAGGACCCAGTTGTCTAGGCAACAACCAGGTGCCCCTCATAGAAGAAAACCTCCTGTGGCTCTCGTCTGACTGGTGCCCATTTTAGACCCACCTGACCATCGCCTTGGCACTGAGCGCTGGCCCTATGTTCTCTGTGGTGCCCTAGGAAGAGCCCAGACTAATTCTTCAGTAAAAAGTGTGAATTCAGTACATCACTGCAGGTGAGAATAAGACCAAGGATCCTGACCAGGAGGGTTCGATAAGGCAGGAGGGTTGTCCCCTCTCTCTGGGTCAGGAGAAGCAGGAATACAGAAAGGGGGAAGCGACTTACTGTCTGTATAGGGGAATGGTCTGGGGACCACCTGGCGCTCATGGGCAAATGCCTGAATGCTCTATTTAAATAAGCTAGCCATGGGGAGTGTGCTGGTAGGTGGAAAGGTTTGAGTAGGGTCAACTCTGGTTGGGTCCCTTGGGATGACAGCTCTGTTCCTACCACCTAGGCAGCAAGCTTCACTGTATCTGTCCTGCTCCATCAGCAGGGAGACCCACGAGGGGCCTTCTAAGATTATAGTAGTATCTATTAACTCAACACACATGTATCATGTGTGCACTGTGTCTCAGGAGCCATTCCAGACAGGCACTGGGTCACAGGGTCAATATAATAGAGATGACTTGGTGGGTAATAGCGTCCAAGCCTGATGACCTGAGTTTAGTCCTCAAGACCCATGATGGGAGGAGAGACTCAACTCCCCAGATTTGTCCTCTGACCTCTACATGTGTGCCATGGCATGCACACACCCATACTCACACATACATGTCACACATGTATGTCACACACACACACACACATATACTAGTAATAAATTAACAGTTTAAAAACATAACACACCTTTAATCCCAGCACTCGGGAGGCAGAGCCAGGTGGAACTCTGTGAGTTCGAGGCCAGCCTGGTCTACAGAGCGAGATCCAGGGCAGGCACCAAAACTACACAGAGAAACCCTGTCTCGAAAACAAACAAACAAACAAAGATAACAACAAAAACAATGCTTGCCCCAAGAATCATGTGGAGTTTAGGAGGGGTATGAGGCCATTCACTGGCTCTTGCCCTGTGGCAACCAGGTGGAACCCACCCGCGGGTGCCAGAGTACACAGAGCCAGATCTCTCGCCACAGAGGGGACACTAAGGATTGGAGAGGGCAAGGGCTATAATACAGCAGCTGGCAGATGCTGATACTCACTGAACACCTATCACACATCTCATTCTTCAGCAATGGGAACCTGTGCCAAGCTTAGCCAAGAGCTCCAGGCTTCATGACCTCTTTCTCTTCCACAGGAAGGTCCCGTCTAGCCCCACCCAGAAACGTAACACTGTTCTCCCAGAACTTCACTGTGTACCTGACATGGCTTCCAGGGCTTGGTAGCCCCCCAAACGTGACCTATTTCGTGACCTACCAAGGGTATGGGGCACCTGCATGCTGGTGGGTGGGGAGATGGAGGAGTGTGTGAGGGATGGAGGGGGCTGCCCTGGGCTCTCTGCCTTCCATGTATCAGCACCTAGAAGTTCTCTGGGTCTCTGGGAGATGACCTGTGGCAGGTTCTTGGAGAGGTGCTCTTGCTAGAGGCTAGAGGTGGTAGGAGAGATAGTCAATGGAGAACGGCAGATGATAGATAGGCTTGCTGGAGATGAGGTGGGGCTTTATGTAAAGCTGGAGTAGGGCTTGAGTGGAGCTGTGAGGGCCAAGACACCAGGGGACAGAAGTACTTGGGGTTTGTGTTAGTCACTTTTCTGTTGCTGTAATAAAACACCACAACCAAGACAACGTATGGAAGACAGAGTTTATTTCAGCTCAGGGTTCCAGAGTACAAGTCCGTGATGGTGGAGGAGGCATAGAAGCAAGAGCAGGAAGCTGAAAGATTCCATCTTCTTTTGCTGCCTGGGGGAGCAGCCTCTAGCAGCTCAGGGCTCAAAGGGAATCCACAGAGTTGGCGTACTAGATAACGTTTTTATTTGAGGGGGTAAGGGAAAAGACACTCACACTCTCTTGATGGGTTCCTCCTTTGTTCTTTTTCTATATTCTGATTCTTTATTTTTTCTCTACAGTTTATATACCCCCAACAAAATCTTTCAGGCAATATAGAAATTATAATGTGGTTACATTCTATTTTTCAAGTGAATGATTACAATGAATACAAGTAAGAAACATGTTTTTCATATCCCTTACATGATTTAACATTTTACATATTACAGGTGAAAAACAAATTATCCCCAAGAACCCACATACATTCATACCCAAGCATCTTGTTATAGATTAACAGAGTATGAGCACGCAAGCTATTTTTCCCAGCCAGTTATTTTACTGGCAGGCTGCGTTTTGCAGTTACAAAAGAAAGGACCAATCATTTTATTAGTTATCTTAAAAGGTAATCTTATAAGGAATCATAAACCTAAACTTTTATACATGAAAAAAATCAGTCATTTCTACTTTAAATTTTCAGGGTGTACACTCATTCATCAATAGATTTTTATATCAGGAGATTGAGGGCAGAAATAGATACAAGGAATTAATCATCATCTTTCATCACCAACCAATCCTCGAAAGGAAAGGACATCAGTTAGTAATAATTGGGCTGCTTTGTTTTTTTGTTCCCAACCTCAAAGCTATTATCAAAATACCTTAATCTAACCTGAGATCATTCCAAAGCTTTGTTTTGGCTGTGATGCACACAAAAACCTGTGACTGCATCTTTTAACATCAAGATTAAAAGAATTCCAGCCAGCCTGGCTCCTGGGACTCAATTGTTTTCCTTAATCCTTAACCTGAACTTCGATCTATGCAGCTCTTTAGGTGAAACTCATAGGCCCTAGCTGTATGACATTTCCTTATATTTATTTTTAATCATCAAAACTCTATTTAAACTAACATTATTATTATCAATTAGACAGTACTGCTTAGGAAGAAATCATCTTCATAACAATCCACGGGTAAAAATGCCCAGTAGAACGGGATGTATCCATGAGATAAACACACTACATTACAGGCAGTGGGGATCTCCCCACACCCATTGCACCATGCCAGGTACCAGAGGAAGATGGCAGTGGCAAACATGTGAAGGCACAGCAGAAGCAAAAGACATTCTGGAGTCTGTGGTCTCGAGGCCTTGCCTATCGGAGATTCACCCATCAGGGATTTGCCTCCTGGTGGGCTGACGTCAATTGCCACCTGCTGCTCCCCTGACCTGGCCACTGACGATCTTCAACTGCAAGAACAAAGCCAAGAGAGCAAACAGAAGTGGAGAGAGGCTATATGCTTTCAAAGCCCTCCCCCAGTGATGTACTTACACCAGCAAGGCTACACCATGTCCCCAAACAGTGCCACTGACCGGGGACCAAGTGCTCAAGTGCCTGGGCCTATGAAGGACATTTTTCATTCAAACCACCAAAAGGTTGTTGTAGCCAAACAAGTGGCCAAGGGTCTGGTCCTTCTCCCTGTAGAGCCTGGTCATTGAGGTGGACAGGGTGACAGGGTCCTTATCATCTTGGAAGCCCAGGCTGTCACTATTAGTCTGGAGGAATCTGAAAAGGCAAGCTGGTGTGCCATCTTTCAGTCTTGAACCACCACAGCCAACTGAAATCCGTGTTCTTTCCTCCCTCTTCCCTCCCTCCCTTCTTTCTTTCAGTGTTGGAAATCAAACCCAGGAGCCTCATGCATGTTGGGCAAACACATGACCACTGAGTGACACACCCAACCCAGAGGAAGGTTTTAAAGACCAGATTCTGTGTTGTAACTGCACTGGGCTCCACCAAGCTATTGCTTTAGGTCTTTGCAGTGAACAGTGGTATTGATCATAACACACCTGTGTGCAATTGCTCAGAGAGAATGACTGATGCATTCATTCATTCTGACACTTTCCACCTAAATTTGGTTCTTTGGGATTTCTCTTAACTTCTTGTGTTGACTGGGTTTCTCTCTCTCTCTCTTTTTTTTTTTTTTTTTTTTTTTTTTTTTTAGGTTTTTCAAGACAGGGTTTCTCTGTGCAGCTTTGTGCCTTTCCTGGATCTCGCGCTCTAGACCAGGCTGGCCTCGAACTCACAAAGATCTGCCTGCCTCTGCCTCCCGAGTGCTGGGATTAAAGGCGTGCGCCACCACCGGGGTTTCTCTCTTTTATACTACAGCCTTAGCTGTCGTGGCCATGAGAGAGGATAGCCTTCAAAGAACTTATAATCACTCATTGCTCAATTTTCTTTATCCCAAAGTCTGTAGGACAGCTTCCTATACATGTTCTCTTTGTTCTAGAACAGTGATTCTCAACCCTTCTAATGCTGTGACCCTTTAATATAGTTCCTCATGTTGTGGTGACCCCCCCAACCATAAAATTATTTTTGTTGCTACTTCATAACTGTGATTTTGCTATTGTTAATGAATAATAATGTAAATATCTGTGTTTTCCGATGGTCTTAGACCCAAGGGGGTCCCAACTCGACCCACAGGTTGAGAACCACTGCTCTAGAATCTGCTAATTTTGTAGAATTGTACTGATGTCTATCACTGGTTCTGGGCTGACATCTTTAGGTAATCAAAGTTTCTAGTAATATCTGGTTCCAAGTTGGGTTTTTTTTTTTTTATTTTAATTTCAGGAGATTTTTCTTAGTCGTTCATATTCTGTTCTCTTGCTTTGATTTTTCTTCTTCGGGGACTCCTTTCATTTCCATGTTTGATGGTCTTTTGCTCCCTTAGGTGTCTTTTTCTAGAACATTCTGTTTTTTTATTTATGCATATGTATTTTGTTTGTTTATGCTGTTCTCCAAAGGATATAGGTTCCATTATTGATTGTTTTGGATTCCATTTGTGTTCGTATTCTAGGTTATTCACCATTTTAAATGTTTATTTATTAGTGTGTATGTGTGTATTGAGGGTATACATGATGTGTGTGTGGGTGTGCATGGAGGTCAGAGAACAATTTTGTGGGGTTGGTTCTCTCCTTCCACGTGGGTTTTGGGGATTGAACTTGAGTCACCAGGCATGTACAGCAAGCACCTTATGGCTACGCCATCTTGGTTGTACCTAGTTTTCCTGACATTGTAACTGTTGGTGTCAGTTTTATTGTTTTCTGGTTGAGTTCAAGTTTTCTGTTTAAATCAGCACCTTTTAGTTAAAATTTGCATACTAATAGAACAAAATCCTCCCCATGGATGTGTGCATGTAACCACTCCCACAATGAAGGTGTGAAACATCTCCACTAGCAGCTGAGGTTCTCAAAGACCACTTAGCATTTTGGTCTCCACCCCCAGGTCTGGAAAGCAGCTGCCCATCTGCCTCTGACACTATGAATTAACCTTGTATGTTCCCAAAATTCATATCAATGGATATGATATAGTGTTCCATGCCTGTCATCCCAGAACTAAGGAGGCTGAAGCAGGAGAATTGCTCTGAGTGTGAGGTGAATTCCATCCCAGACTGAACTACAGTATAACATCCTGTTCCTCAAACAGAAAATGGGTTTGTGTAGTGTGCCCCCTTTTGTGCCTGCCTGGCTTTACTTAACACCTTTCTGGGATTCACCCACATGGTTGCATGCACCCTCCATTTCTTTTTCACTACTGAGTAGTATTCCAGTCTCGACTATACCTGTACTTGTTTCTCCATTTTCCCCTCAATGGGTTTTGGGGTTGCTCTCAGTTTGGGGTGTATATCAGTTCACTATGGCTGTTGCATGCTCTTGTCAGTGCTCCCCAAAACTCATGTTCTCCTCATCTACAAGATGCATTCACATGTGTCTCAACAGCCCCAAAGGTCTTACCTCACTCCAGCATGCACTGTCAGTCCAAAGTTCCCTCTAAATATTATCTAAATCATGTGTGGGCGTGACTTAGAACATGACTCACGCTGAGGCAGAACTACCTTCATCAGTGGACCTCAGAAACCAGAGGACGTCACATGCTTCTAAATTGAAATGGTGGAACAGGTATGAGACAGGCATGTCCATTCTCAGAGGGAAAATCAGAAGGGTGACGGATGCCAGTCACGCCTGGCGAGGCAACCTTCAGTGAGGTTTTTTCTTTGTTTGAATTGTTTTAAAAAGATTTATTGCTGGGCATGGTGACATATGCCTTTAATCCTGCACTCAAGGAGGCAGAGACAGGTGAATCACTGTGAGTTTGAGGCCAGCCTGGTCTACACAGTTAGCCCCAGGACACCCAGGACTACAGATTGAGACCCTATCTCAAAAAAAAAAAAAAATTGTAGTGTGTGTGTGTGTGTGTGTACATGTGTGTATGTACATGTAGGTGCAGGTACTCACAGAAGCCAGAAGAGGGCGCTGGATACCCTGGAGATGGAGTTACTGTGAGCTGTCTCATGTGGGTGCTGGTAACTGAACTCAGGTCCTCTGCAAGCGCTCATTACTGCTGAGCCATCTCTCCAGCTCCCTCACTTGTTTGAGTCTTGAGACAAGATTTCACGAGGTAGTGCCGGGCGGCCTCAAGCTTCTTCTACCTCTCAAATACGGGAATTACAGGCATCTGCCACCCTGCCCAGCTTTGCTGATATTTTTTAGACAGGATCTCCCTATGTAGCCTAAACTGACTTAGAATTCACGATGTAGCCCAGGCTGGCCTAGTACTCATGATCCTCCTGTCTCTGCCTCCCAAGTGCTGGGACTATAGATGTACTCCACCATGCCTGGTTCCACTGAAGGCCCCAGAAATGATCCTTTTTAGCTCAGTGTTCTGGCCTTGGGCCCGCTGGGCTGGCAGTTGAGAAGTTTGAATTAACATAGGAGGACTCTCCCCACTTTTCCCTGTAAGGCAGCCCTATCCCCGAGAGAACTGTGTCCCAGCAGTTGGGAAGACAGCCTCGCCTTCACCCCTGCTGATCTCGCAATCCTCTTCAGGCTTCATCATCCCTTGTCCCAAAAGATAATGCTAACTAACATACGAATAACTCATTGTCCCCTCTGGTCAACTTACTTCATTTTCTCTAGTCTCTGTCCCCTTCGGTCAAGGCTGGCAGGAGATTAGCTGGAGCAATTCCACACCCACTTCTGGCTTCTTCTGAGGGAGCTGATTGCGTCCATTAATTACACCCATGAATTCTTTTTTTTAAAGCTTTCTTTATTTCCATGTGTGTAGGAGGTTTGACTGCATATATGTTAGCGTTCCAGTGCAGTGTCCTCAGAGGCCAGAAAACGGCTTTGGAGCCTCTGGAACTGGGGTTACAGATGGTTATGAGCCACCATGTCGGTGCTGGGAACCAACATGGTCCTCTGCAAGAGTAGCAAGTGCTCGTAACCACGGAGACATCTCTCCAGCCCCATGAATTCGTTATCAAAGGATCTTCCAACCACAATGTTGATGTTCTTTCCAGAATACTTTTTTTTTTTTTTCTGGAGCTGAGGACCGAACCCAGGGCCTTGCACTTGCTAGGCAAGCACTCTACCACTGAGCTAAATCCCCAACCCCAGAATACTTGCTTTGAAACAGGATTTCATGTAGCCCAGGCTAGCCTTTAACTCATTAAGTAGTGGAGGCTGACCTTGAACTCCTGATCCTCCTTCCTCTGCTTCCCAAGTGCTGGGATTACAGGCATTCACCGGCACGTCCAACTCTTTATTTATTTTGCTGTATGGGTACGCTGAGACTTGAGACTTTTCCAAGTCTTCAAGCTCTGGTTCCTTCTTTCTTTAACAGCCACCCACATTTTACAGTAAGCTAAAAGCCAGGCCACGCTCTCAACACTTTGCTTAGGAATTTCTTCAGCTAAATATTCACGATCAGGTCTCTTAATGTTTATTGTCAACAAAACACGAGAACACAATTCAGCCAAATGCTTAGCTACTATATAAATATTATAATATAATATATATGTTATAACAAAGACTGCCTTCCCCTTGGTGACAAAGCGGGTGTCCTTTCTGTCTGGGACCTCACGGGAATCACCCTCTGCGGCAGTTTGAGAGATATCCCCATAGGCCCAGGTATTGAACATCTGTTCCCAGTTGGTGGCGCTGTTCTCCAGAGCATCCTTACTGGACTTCTCCATTTTCTCATGACTCATTCATCAAACCCAGGAACATCCTGACTTCCTGTCCTCACACTCCACACCCAGGCTCTGAGCACATCTGACGGGCTTCACCTCCAGAGTATATCCTGGATCTGCCTGCTCTCTCTTTCTCCACCCCTGCTCTTTCTGGCACTGCTGCCGCCTCCGACTCGGCTTTCAGGATCACCTTTGAAAAGGCATTTTAATGTATTGTTATTATGTGCATGTACACGCGTGTGCATGTGTGGAGGTCAGAGGACAACTTTGTAGAGTCAGTTTTCTTTCCATTGTGTGTGTGTGCACATTGTTTTGTTTAATTTATTCATTAATTTATTTATTTTTGAGACAAGCCTTCACTATTTAACCCTGGCTGGCTTGACACTCTCTATGTAGACCAGGTTGGCCTCGAACTCACAGAGATCGGTCTGTGTGCATGCTGGGATCGAAGGCATGAACCACCATACCCAGCCTCTACTCCCTTCCATCTTTACATGAGTTCTGGAGATCAAACTCAGGTGGCCAGTGTTACCTGGCAAGCACCTTTACCTGTGGGACTGTCCTGCCAGCTCCAAGGGTGACCTTTTAAAAATATGTTAGATCACTTCAGTGTGCCTCAGCCTGTTCACGGTGTCCTAACAAAGTACCTCGGTCTGTGTAAGTTAGAGACAGTAACTATCTAGCTCCATATTTCTGGAAGCTAAGGAGCCCAAGGGCAAGTCACTAGCAGACCTGGTCCCTGGAGAGGGACACTCCTAAGATCAGGCTTGCTCACTGCATCCTTACATGGCCGAGATGCCAACCCTGTGTCCTCACGTGGGAAAGAGGCAGAGTGTCCAGCAGCTCTCTGAAGCCATGTTTAAAAGGCCATCCTTGCCGGGCGGTGGTGGCGCACGCCTTTAATCCCAGCACTCGGGAGGCAGAGCCAGGCGGATCTCTG
This sequence comes from Peromyscus californicus insignis, assembly GCF_007827085.1. Taxonomy (NCBI): domain Eukaryota; kingdom Metazoa; phylum Chordata; class Mammalia; order Rodentia; family Cricetidae; genus Peromyscus; species Peromyscus californicus. The sequence goes on along the minus strand of NW_026294573.1, from coordinate 18,739,349 downwards.
TGAGTTCGAGGCCAGCCTGGGCTACCAAGTGAGTTCCAGAAAAGGCGCAAAGCTACACAGAGAAACCCTGTCTCGAAAAACCAAAAAAAAAAAAAAAAAAAAAAAAAAGGCCATCCTTACTAGCCATATTGTCCTCATGATTTAAACCCAGAAGGCATCACTTTGGGGTTTAAACTCCAACATTCATTTGGAGGAACATGGGCCTTCAAACCACAGCAGACCCCGTCATGCTTAGGATACATTCACACTCCTAACCCAGACCTGGACTGCCCCTGACCTGCCACCTCCCTGTCCCCCTCGTCCCGCATCCACCTGGGCCTCACCATCCCTTACCCACTGGACTTTAGCGCTCTGGCCTTGCGTCTCTCTGGTTGTACCAAACGCCTCCCTGTGCGTTCTAGTTCACTTTCCATTGCTGCGGTAAACACCGTGACCGAAAGCCACTTCAGAAGGAAAGGGTTGATTTGGCTTGCCTGTCCAGGTCACAGTTGATCACGGAGGGAAGTCAGTCAGGACAGGAACTCAAAGCAGGACAGAAACCTGGAGGCAGGAACTGAAGCCGAGACCATGGAGGAGTGCTGCTTACTGGCTTGCCCTTCATGGTTTGCTCCGTCTGCTTTCTTTCTTTTTCTTTTTTTGGGGGGGGTGGGGTGGGTTTTGTTTGTTTGTTTGTTTTGTTTTTCGAGACAGTGTTTCTCTGTGTAGCTTTGCACCTTTCCTGGAACTCAATCTGTAGCCCAGGCTGACCTTGTTGAACTTACAGAGAGCCACCTGCCTCTGCCTCCCGAGTGCTAGGATTAAAGGCTTGCGCCACCACCGCCTAGCTCGGTCTGCTTTCTTATACAGCCCAGGACCACCTGCTCAGGAGTGGTACCGCCCACAGTGGGCTTTGCCCTCCTACATCAATCATTGGTCAAAACAATGCCCCACAGTCTTGCCTACAGGCCAATCTGATGGAGGCATTTTCTCAGTCAAGTTCCCTCTTCCTGGATGATCCTGCCTTGTACTGAGTTGACAAGAACTACCCAGCACACCGTCTCAGGCCTGTGTTCTGTCTCTTGCTCTCTCTCCATCACCTGGTCCTCCTCTTCCTCCTCACTGGGGAGCACCGTCTTCCTGGTCTCTTCTGAGCTGCCCTTTGGAATCAGTCGCTGTGTTTTTAACATGTTATCACTGTACCTACTGCTGTTACTACTGTACCTGGATTTACCTTGCGGGTGTGGTGATTGTCTGCTGTTCCCTCCCATCAGCTGTGAACTTTAGGGAAGCGGGACCTCATCTGCCAGGCTTTATTGAGTCACTGGTACCTGGAATAATGCCTGGGCATAAGTCACTTTTTTGACCCCTGTGTTCTGAGGATGTTGCAGTCATACGAAGCCTTATGTGTTTGCCTGTGACAGTCACTCAGCCCAGCATGGCCCCTGGCCTGTAGCTGGTGGTCTGCAGATGCCTGAGCAAATCACCACACAGAAAGTACCCACTAACATTAGTGATAGGGGCTCCACCATAGCCTTGTGAGGAATCACTGCCCGTTTGTAGACTGGGACCGAGGGCCAGTGCCCTGTGGAAGGACCCAGAGATATCCATGGCAGAGACAGGATTCCCATCCACACTTGTCTGCCGGTGGCTGCCCGGCTGAGCAGATGGACAGGCAGATGTAACAATGGCATCTGGCTGAAGGGTGGGATGTATGTTTGGTGAGTCCATGGCCCACCCTCTTCTGTCTCCCCTCAGCTACTCCAGCTTCCAACGTTGGCGAAAAGTGGAGCAGTGTGCGGGCATCGGGGCTCTGGTGTGCCCCCTGATGTGCCTCAAGAGACAGGATCTGTACAACAAGTTCAGAGGACGAGTGCAGGCGGCTTCCGCACGGGGCAGGTCCCCACAGGCGGAGTCCGGGTACCTCGAGTACCTTTTTGACGGTGAGTCCCGGGGCTGAAGAAGCATTTGCTGCTCTTGCAGAGGACCAGAGTTTGGTTCCCAGTACCACAGGTGGCTCACAACAGACTGTAACTCCAGTTCTAGGGGACTTTGACGCCATCTTCTGGCCTCCTTCGCCACATACACATACACACAGGCATGCACATACATGCATACATACATACATACATACATACATACATACATACAAATAAGATAAATATTGAAGGTAGGTCCTTTTAATGAAAATACTGAGTGAGCAGCTATCCCTTCTAACACTGTCCAGCACAACATCTTGTATGTGCTTGTGTATGTATTAATATGTTTGAATATGTGTTCATGTGTGTGTGCATGTAGGCATGTGTGCATGTAGGCATCATAGGGCGACCTCTAGTGTCACAATTCATCAGGCACAATCCTACCTTTGTTTTCCAGATAGTGACTGACCCAGAACTTGCCATGTAGGCCAGACTGGCTTCTCTGGGTCAGAGGTCCAGGGAGCTCCACCACCCCTCTGCCCAGGTCTCACCATAGACGCCCAGGGCAGAGCTTCTGAGCTCATTCCGGTTGCCAGGCTGAGGTCCCGGTCCCTCACTGCTCACCAGCTAGGAGCAAGCTGCTAAAAATGCCTGCCTTTCTCCTCACGCTCCCACCACCCCCTCTTCTAACTGGAGGTGGCACAATTGTGTGCCAGTCATATCTGCCATCTCGGCACACCCCCCCTCTTCTCTGGCTTTTCTGTTGCCAACAGCAGGAAGGCTCTGGGCCTGTCTGCACGGCCCAAGGATAAACTCACCATTTTAAGGCTCTGAACCTTAACTGAAATTCCTTTTGCCACTCAATAATGACACCTCAGACTGGCCGCATCCAGGGATCAGGGTGGATCTGCCTGCCATGGGCTTTCCTCTTGGCCCCCAAATTCACATCATTTGCAAATGCAGAATTCATTCATGCCATATCAAGGTCCCCAAAGTTGCCTCTTATTACAACATTAACTAAAATTCCAAGATCTCCCGGGTAGTGTCTGAACCAGAGCGTCAGATGGCTTGGATGCAATCCACTCAGTACGACTTATGGGCACGGTTCCTCTCCACCTCTGAGTTGGTGAGGCCAAGGTATACAATCTCTGTTCCCTATATAAAATGTGGGAGAGGAAGGTAACACTAATAAAAAATGGAGGAGACAGGGAAATGGGGGCATTGGTCCAAAGCAGCTGTAAAATCCAGCCAGGTAAACAAATGCCATTCAGGTTGACAGTCTGGGGCAATTCTCCCTGACTCCCAGAGAAGACCTTTGAGCTCCAGCTTCCGCTTCCAAGACAGGCTTCCTTCTCCACCGTGGGCCCCAAGTACCCGCAGCCAAGGGGTTTGCTAGACTCCATCTTGTGAGCAGGCATGAAGTCAACGGCTTTCTTTGGTTTCATACATTAAAGACCAGATGGCAATGTTTCTGTGGATAGAAGAGTCTCAGGAATTACAGATTTCCTGTGGCTGCTTAAAGAGCAGCCCCATGGGACATCTAATGTTATGTCTAGGCACATTGTGCTGGCTTGCTTTCCCTGGACATCTTTAACTAATCCACCTTCCCGCCCCCCACCTTTCATCTTTCTGGGACAGCAAGAGACAAAGCTAAGTTTTGTGAGGTTACTGTTTGGTGTTCACAGCCCCCACCCCACCCCCGTGATCACCCTTCCTCACCCAGACTTACCTAAAGTCAGAAGGATCCCGACGCCCATCCAGTACCCACCCGCTACTAGTAGTGTGTTCTGGCAAGTTATAGCTTTGAGGGTCTTGCTTCATTTTAAAAAACTGAGTTGGTGAAGACTGGGGAGAGAGCTCAGTGGTCAAATGCTTCAGTGAGCCCCAGGTTCAGGGAGAGACCCTGACTCAAAGGATAAGTGGAGTTCAACAGAGGAAGACACACGTGGACCTCTGGCCTCTGCACATGTACTCACAGGTATGCTCACCCACACAAACACATGCATAAAACACACACACAGTGGGGCTGTGACGCTTCCCTCCAAGGGCCAGTGAGAGGTAAATAAAAGGGCTGTGAGGAGCTTGCAGCACAGTAGATATTTGAAAAAATGCTAATGTGACTGCTGTCTGGGCAGGACAGACAAGAGAATGGAGACTGGGCCCCCAGAGGGTTTTGACGGGTTCTATTCTGTTTCTGACAGTGGAGCCAGCCCCACCCACCCTTGTGCTCACCCAGATGGAGAAGATCCTAAGGGTCAACGCCACCTACCAGCTGCCACCCTGCATGCCTTCGCTGGACCTGAAGTACGAGGTGGAATTCTGGAAGGAGGGCGTGGGACACAAGGTAGGGGAGCCTGTGCTGTCCCGAATGGGGTCCCCACCTCACTTCTCACACTGCTTCCTACACTTTCCTCCAGGAAGCCTCCCAAGGCTCCCTGACTCCAGTCAGCCCTTGACGGTGTGCAACACCCACGGCGTGTGTGACAGGAACATTCTACCCAGGAGATCAAGCACAGGGCACTTTGCCCTTCATGGGACAGGCCTCAACTGCTCCATCATCTTGGAAGTTGTGGGCCTTGCCTCCGAGCGGGGTGGGGCACAAGCCCAAGAATGTACACTTGAGTGTGCTAGTGCATATCCACGAGTGTATGTTTATATGGCAGCCCCAAGGTATCTCCATCAGTCACTTTCCACTCTCTCTTTTTTTTTTTTTTTTCAGACAGGGTCTCACCATGTAGCCCTGGCTGGCCTGGAACTTGTTATATAGACCAGACTCACAAAGATCTGAATGCTAGCATTAATGCCCCACCTTATTTTTTGAGACAGGGTCTCTTGGTGAACCAGGCACTCCAGATTAAGCTAGGCTAACTGGCCAGCAAGTCCAGAGATGATCCTGTCTCTGCCTCGATAGCTCTGGGATTACGGACATGCCCAGAGTTTTTATTTATTTATCTATTTATTTATTTATTTATTCCCCAGAGTGCCGGGGATCAAACTCAGGTCCTCACACTTGTGCAGAAAGCACCTTATTGACTAAGTCTCTCCCCAGCTCTCCCTCCCCAACACCCATAAAAGTTTGACTGAAGGAGACTGATTCTCCAAGTCACCGGATTCATTACCGGAAGCCCCGAAAAATTCAGGCGAGCTGCAGGCAAAGCAGAGGCCCCCAGAGATGGCCGTGGATTGCTCTTGAACATCCAGCTTCAGACCTGTTTCCAGCACGTACCGGGAACAGGCCTGAACATTCATTTACAACAGATTAGAAAACCTTTTTCTATACAGGACCAGAGAGTCAATGTTTGCCACTGTGGCCTCAGAGTCTGGGCTCCGCGGCTGTAACTCAAACATCACCGCTTGTAGATAATATGGAAGTAAGTGTGTGTTGCTGGGTTCTTACTTGTGAAATTAGGCGGTGGGGTAGAATTGGCAAAGCCGTGGCTCGACGACCCTGGCTCTTATTCACTCTTCTAGCATTCACACCTGTGATCCTAGGGATGCGAACATAAGGTGGTTTCTGCCTTCCAGAATCTCATGGATAGTAAAACATCACCCCATACTCCATCAACATATACAATTTGTTCAAATCTGGATCTCATTATCCCAAACTCAATCCTCCTGCCTCAACCTCCTGAATGAATACTGGGATTACAGGTACATGCCACCATGCTTGGATTAAATATGTATAATTTTTGTAAGTCAATTAAATCAACATCCTACCTAGCATTGCCCAACAGGAACATACTATGAGCCATGTATATCATTTAAAATTTTTTTATTGCATATAGTTATTTTGTGTGAGTGACTCTGTGGGGGCAGAGCAGGTGTGTATGCCACAGCATGTGTCTGGAGATCAACTTGTGAAGTTGGTCCTCTCTTTTCACTTCCTGGTTCTTAAGGAATTGAGCTCAGGTCATTAAGCTTGACAGCAAGTGACTGGCCCCAAGTCATTTAAAATGTTCCTCATTAAGTTAAAGGAAACAGGTAGCTAGGTTTGAGGGAGAGGAGGTGGTTGAGATAGGATTTCCTATAGTCCAGGCTGACCTTGAACTTGCTATGTAGCCAAGGATGACCTTGAACCCCTGGCCCTCCTGCCTCTACCTCCTAAGTGTTGGTAGTACAGGCATGCACAGCCATGCCTGGCTTGACTTTTGTGTTTCCAGACAGGGTCTCTGCATAACCCTGGCTGTCCTGGAACTCACCTGTGTAGATCAGGCTGGCCTCAAACTCACAAAGATCCGTGTAGTTGGTTGTTTTAACTCTTTGGCTCTTTTGGGGGGCCCGCCACCCAGCTCCAAATAAATATGTGGAGACTTAATTCTTTTTTATGAATGCCCGGCCTTAGATTGGCTTGTTTATAGCCAGCTTTTCTTAACTGAAACTATCCCATCTACCTTATCCCTCTGGGCTTTTGCCTTTTTGTATTCCTATATATCTTTCTTCTTACTCTGTGGCTTGTTGTGTAGCTGGGTGGCTGGCCCCTGGAGTCCTCCTTTCTTTTGTACCTCAATCTTTTTTTTCTCCCAGATTTCTCCTCCTATTTATCCTCTCTGCCTGCCAGCCCCGCCGATCCTTTCTCCTGCCTAGCTGTTGGCCGTTCAGCTCTTTACTAGACCAATCAGGTGTTTAGACAGGCAAAGTAACACAGCTTTACAGAGTTAAACAAATGCAACATAAAAGAATGCAACACATCTTTGCATCATTAAACAAATGTTCCTCAACATAAATGAGTGTAACTCATCTTTAACTAATATTCTGCAGCAGATCCGCCTGCCTTTTATCCCATAGCATATTGCCACGTCAACACGGAATTAATATTGCTGTTTTGCCTTCTTCTTCTCCTCTGTCTCTGGAAACTGATAGGCATTTTGTATTCAGGGCATATCTCCCTTCTCACAAGCCACCCGCCCCTGCCTTGAACTGCACTGGGCAACTGGGGCAGCTTCTGAACCTACAGTGATTGAATAGCCCTTATCCCCAGTGGAAATGTGGGTCCCTGCAGACCTTGGTGAGCTACATAGGAGTGGCCCCGAGTAGCAGTCTGATTTTGAACCCCAATGGTCTATACAAGGAAATTCAGCTGAGAAGAAACCAGGAAATAGAAATCGCCCTTGGTGCTTGCACTTTTTTTATTTTTATTTTTTTATTTATGTGTTCTGTCCGAATGGAATGCTCATTTGCACACCAGAAGAGGGTACCTGATCTCATGAGACTACAGTTATAGACAGTAGTGAGCCCCCATGTGGGTGCTGGGACTGCTGGAAGAACAGCCAATGCTCTTAACTGCTGAGCCATCTCTCCAGCCCCATGCTTGCACTTTAGGAAGGGAAATGAAAGCTCCTGGGTCCCGCCCTATCTCACCTGGCCACCCCACTACATGTACCCATCAGCTGGGCGCATGCTCATTGCTGCTTGCTTCTCCAAACAGACCCTGTTTCCTGCCACTCCACATGGCCAACCCATGCAGATCCCTCTCCAGCAAGGTGCTAGCGGACGTCACTGCCTCAGTGCCAGAACCATCTACACCCTCATTGCCCACAAGTATAGCCACTTCTCTGAGCCCAGCTGCATCTCCCTTGAGGCCCCAGGTGAGTGCAAAATGGCACTAGAGTAGGGACTTCCCTCCAGAACTTCAGAAGTCTCGTGATAGGATTGTTGAAAGTAGAAACTGAGAGATGTGTTCACTTATGGAAATCCCAGCTCTGCCACACTGACTGTATGTCTTTGGGTAGTTTATATAACCTCTCTGAGCCTTGGCTTCCACCAGAAAGGGCTTATCCTCCTGAGGCATGAGGAGGATGGTCACTGGAAGCACCTGGCACACGGAGGGACTGGACCATTGATCCGTCTGCAGTTCCTGTGTTCTCTCCTCCCTAGGGATCAGCTGGGCTGTCCTGGCACTGCCCTTACTCTTACCTCTATCGCTAGCCGCTGCTGCAGCAGCTGTGATCTGGAAGAAACTGGAAGGGGACCCCTGGTTTCAGTGGGTGAAGAGGCCTCAAGTAATGGTATGGCACATCTGGGGTGTATAGAGGGCATGGAGGGGTATGTAGAAGTGAGGTGTTGAGGAACAGAAAGTGGGGCTGAGTTTCAAATGCTTCACACAGAACATCGAACTGGCCCAGAGTGTAAGGTTGGCCGTCTTGTCTCAGTATCTAAATTCCCACCTCTGGCAGTGAGTTCCTTTAACCCCAAATCCAACAGCAAATCTGCCCACCAGGGAGAGATGCCTAAGCCCCTTTCCGTGGAATCACTCCACATCTGCTAAGGATTTATCGGGTGCAAAAAGAAGCACCCAGACCTGAGACCCAGGAGAGAGGGTCAGAAGTGTGTGGGGTGGGAGGTAGTACAGATGGGGGCATCATTTGAGACTCTAAATGCTTAGTTTACAACTTGACTAAGGCTGAGCATCACCAGGCCAATATTGGGGTGCAAGATGCTCTGTCAGAATCCAGGAGCTAGCTGGGGGAAGGGAGAGGCCTAGAGAGTCAGAGGAGAGCTGAACCAGGTGACAGGCTTTGAAGACAGAATGCCCTGTGTCCCTGTGTCATAGCAGAGAGTAGTGAGCAGTGCATTGGGCCAGCCCTGAGGCTGCCTATTCATGACAGTCAGCAGATCTCCCACACCAGCAGGATTTCTCACACTTAATGGCATTCCCCACACCATTTGTATCTCCCTTAATAGCCCAGGTGCCTCCCCCATCGGTGGGGTAGCTCTGAGGTGCAATGGCTCCTCAGAACAATTAAGGTTTTTGCTAGAGAACTGCCCCCCCCCCCCCTCACAGCAACACTCCTTCCCCAACTGTGCCTTGTCCTGGTGTTTTCTGGAAACGCCTCCCAAAGAAACAACTTCCACTTGAACCCATCTGGACTATTGCCGGGGGCCCCAGATTCAGCCAGTCCTGTTTCAAGAAACTCGAATCACTTTCTCTCCCCTTCCCTCCCTACATCAGGACTTCTCTGAATACAGATCTCCGATGGCAACCTTTCAGCCCAGTGGACCTGAGTTCCCAGATGACCTGATCCTCTGTCCCCAGAAAGAACTGACCATAAGGATCAGACCAGTCCCTCGAGTCAGAGGCTCAGGCACACTACAGGCAGGACCAGAAGAGGACAGCACCGAGGATGAAGAAGAGGACACAGATGACAGTGACAGTATCCAGCCCTACCTGGAACCGCCCCTCTTCATGAAGGAGAAGCTCCAGGTTATGGGGCACTCGGAGACAGATGAGTCTGGGGTAGATTCAGGGGGGAGTGAAAACTTATCCACCTGGGACTCTTCAGACAGGAGCTGGCCCAGCACAGGGGACTCCTCACTTAAGGATGAAACTGGATCTTCCAGCTGTTTGGACAAAAAGGAGCCAGACCAAGAGCCTGATGGGAATGGGCACCAGGAGGCATTTCCATGCCTGGAATTTTCTGAGGACTTGGGCACCTTGGAAGAGCTGCTGAAAGATGACCTCTCCAGGTGGAGAATTTGGGATTCCTTATCCCCAAAGAGAGATCTGGTTCCTGGGGAACCCCCAGTTTCTCTTCAGACACTGACTTTCTCCTGGGACAGTCACCCTGAGGAAGAGGAGGAGGAAGAGGAGGAAGAGTGGGAATCAGAACCCAAGGGCAGCATCGCCAGCTGCTGGGACACTTCAAGCCTGCAGAGGACAGAGGTCAGGAATGGGATGCTGGGAGGTTATATGGCCAGGTGAGCTGGCCCTGGTGGCCCATCCAGTCTGGTATTGCTACCTCTACTGCACTTCCCAGGGACCAGAGACACCTCCAGGTCTCAAGAGGCACTTGTCCCTTCCTGAGGTAATCAAGGTCCTGGCCACTATTTGCGGATTACTAACAGGCTCTTGGTCATTTGGATTGAGCCGTAAGATGTGGCCATTTCCTGTGACCCAGCTGCTGCAGGTAACCTGTGAGAGGGATGGAGCTGTGGTCAGAGACTAATGAGTTCCAGTCTGCCCATTGTCCCAGGGATGACAGACCTTATGGAAAATCATCCTTGGACAAATGAAACAGGCGAAGCCAGGTGTCTGTGGACCCCAAGGATAGACACACCCTCGGCCATAGTCATGTGTAGCATTGCATGAACCAGATCTCAGTGCAAATCCCGGCTCTGCCATTTACCAGAGTCATCTGAGCAAGCCACCCTCAATCTCTGTGCCTCAGTTCCCTCTTGTGCAGCTGTCACACGGGTATGGTGAGGATTCAGGGGGTTTTCAGGTATGTGTGGCATGGGGCCACCCATGTCACTTAACTGTTTGTGCACTAGAACCCTCCGTCTGTTCAGACTTGGGGAGACCCCAGGCATCTCTCACCAGGGACCCCCTAAGTCAAGAGTGACAAGAATACCTACCTTCCAACCTGTCTCCCCTCTAGGTCACCCCATTCCTTCCTTGTCACCGTCACACCTTCTAGTCAGGGGCTCTCTGAAACCAGAGCCCAACCAACTCTGCTTCCACTCACTTTATTGTTTAAATGAACAGTTCCCAAAGCTTACTTTCTGGTCTAGCCTGAGCCTTTTAGTCATTCTAAATTCCAGCTCCTTTCAGCTCTTAGGTCATTGACAAAAAGCCTGTGGAAAGCCCCAGAAAGGGCATGAGGATCAACACAAACGTTCATAATGTGTGCTCAGCACTTAACTTGCGTGATAGCCCTGTACACAGCATCTGGGGACTGCAAGGACATTGAGGTCAAAGTGACTGCCTTGGTGTGTGGCTTCGGCATGCGAAGGCTATATACACCTTTCTTACATATTTGTATTTTTATCGAATTTTGCACTGTGTTTTATATCCTATTTAAATAATACTTTAATATATCTGTTGGTATAATATCCAGAACCTTAAATAAAGAGATCTATTTTTAGAGAAAAAGCTGTAATTGGTGGAAACTAATGTACACTCAGCTGTTTGGAATACAGGGAGAGTCCTTGAAAGGAGACCCAGAGAAAGAGGTCTGGGGGATACAGATTCCAGATGATACCATAAGGAAGTGGGGAACTGAGATGGCCAGTCGAGGTACAAAATTAAACAGGTCCCTGAAGCTGGAGATGAGGCCTCCACGCCCTTGGGGAACGTCTGATGTGGGTTCCTGGCCCACCAGATGTGATCTTCTGCCAAGGACAGGAGCTGAAGGACTCAGCCATTAAGCGACACTCATGCTACGTGGAGGTTGTGTTTGGTTTTGAACCTAGGGTCTTTGTGGGAGCCCATTTTCAGGTTCCTAGTGGCTTTACCCAGCAGGTCTGCATAGAGAAGATGATTGGACCATGGGCCTAAGTGCAGGTATCTGAGATGATCTGCACTTGGCTGTGCTGGGGGGAGGTCTTTTGCTCTATCCCTTGGCGTTTCTATAAATACCGTAGGGCAGAGACAGTCAGGGCCCGTTGGAGTAGGTTCCAGGCCCTCTTGAGGCTATCCTGTACTTTCTGTTTATCTCCACAATCTAAATCCTTCTATCTAATATTTCCTGCTGCTTTCACTCAAGAAAACTCTGGGGAACTGTGGGGTTGGTGGGTAGCCGCCCCACAGGTCTGACAGGTGCTAGGTAGGTATCGTACCACGGAGCTGTATCCCCGGCTGTGGGGTATGGCGGACTCCACCATGTGGGCCTCAGGGATTGAACTCAGGTCTGCAGGTTTGCATAGGGAGTGCCTCTGACCCCTTCTTGTTTTTGAGACAGGGTCTCTCTCAGTTGGCTGTGCTGATCTTGAGTTCACCCTACCGCCTAGGCTGGTCTTGTTCTTGTATCTTCCTGCCTCAGCTTCCCAAGTAGTTGAAGTGACAAGCCTGTACCACCAGGCCCAGCCTCTCATGCACGTGCTGTTGGGATCCACATCCATGGTGTGAGCAGGGTGAGTGCCGGCCATGGCGCTGGGTCCTCAGGGCCACCTGCTCTACAATGGGACTGGAGTTTGCTCACTGCCCTGGGAGCTCACCCAGTGGAGACAGTGGTTCACAGAAAGACACAGAACAGTCCCAGTGGGGCCAGCCTCGCAACCTTGACCTCATTGCAGCAGCTCTCCGCTACGGAGGGTGCCCAGCCTCCAGTGACACTCCTGGGGACGGACACACAGTGATTTCGTGACATTGCACCTGCAGGTGTCACCATAGGCGGCTGCCGATCAGACCCCTGCCACGGCAGAGCTGACCAGCGAGGCCAGGAGCAGGTGCTATGACCCCTCCCTCTATAATGAGTATGTGCTTCCTAGAGTATATGATTCCTGCTCTGAGTGGTGGGATGCTCAGCCCACAGCAAGAATGGGGTCTTTGGAGTGAGAAGCCACAGAGGCCAGCAGAGGGTATCACATCCCCTGGAACTAGAGCTGCCATGTGGGTGCTGCGAGTTGAACCTGGGTCCTTTGGAAGAGCAGTTGGTGCTCTTAACCTCTGAGCCACCTCCTTGCGTCCCAGTTTTAGGGAAGTGCCAGCTGTCACTTTTAACCAATGGCTTTCCAATTCACAGGCACAGGCAGTGAACAGTGCAGCTTGTGGGCAGACGCAGGCATCTGTGGCCCGCTCGACTGCTGTGCAATGAGATCATTCCAGAAAGCAGGGCAGATCCTCCTTTTCTGTTGACCCTCAAACCACTTCCGACCCTAACTCCGCTAGATTCCATTCTGAGCACCTGGGCCTGTGTGCTGCCACCTTCTGGACAGTGGTGGGATGGCAGGACTGCCCGAGGATTCTCAACCACCCCCTTTCAACCCTCTTGTCACAAAGAAGGGATGAAATGGACACTACATCAAGGCCCAGGGTGGACACTGGACACTAAATAAATAAATGAAAGAAATAATAAGATCCTAGGTAAGATGGCTGGCAAAGGGAAAAAGAAATTATCCCAAACAAAGAAATAGAGGAAGAGCTTCCGAAAGTCACCGGAAGTGATATGGGAAAGCTGGCAAAACAGCAGAGTCACAGGGAGAAGTGAGCTGAACACAGCCTCGGCCATGCCGTCTCTGGCCGGGAGAGGGGGAACAAGCCACTTCTAAAGCAAGCGACCTGAGACCTGAGCATGCCCACAACCCTCACAAGCCTCAAATCCAGCTACCGGCTTAGCAGTGTCCAATGAGACAGTGATTGGTGTGGCCTATGAATCAGCGGTAGAAAGAAATCCCATTGGCCACACCATCCTCAGAGAAAATCTATTGTTAAAACAAACAACAAAACAAAAACAGACCTACTCCAGGCACCTGAGATCAGGGATTATAGAGAACATGACAGAGAACAGAGCATCCCCACCCCGGGAGAGGGACAGCCTATGTCCTAACTGGTACCTTCCCTAAACTGCTCAACTCCTAATCTGAAGCATCCCCAAGGTGGACTAGAACGATGGGATTAACTCCTGAGTTTCAACCTTATATCCTATCCGGTACCTTCAAACTGCTCAACTCAGAGACCCCGCCCATCTCAAGTCTATAAAATTATGGGATGCCCTGTGCTTTATGAGTTGCTGTTGAATCTCCTATCCCAGATTACCCGAGGCATTACTGAAAGGCATTCCACTTGAAATCCATCTCAGCTCTTCTCTCTGCCGACTCTGAAAAGAATCCTTATTATTTAAGATAACCCACAGATCCAGGAGCGACAACCTGACCCACCATGGCTCCTGGGGGAGAGAGAGAGCTATGCAAGGCAGGAGGACTGGATGCTGACGGGGCTCAGGCTAGGAAACCTACAGAGAACTTCACCCTGCAGCTGGGAACAAATCACATCAACTGAGAATTACCCCGAGTTTGATAGCTCTGATATTGAGACCAGTGGATGCATCAGATTCTGGGCCCTGGGCACGTTAATTTGTCTCTCCCTCCTCTAGCCCAAGAACTCTGAAGTTCCGGGGATGTGTATGATTTCCATGGCAGCATTCCTCTACAGTGGTGGGTTTAAAGGAAGCTTTGAAAATATAAAGACCGGTCCTTTGCCCAGGCCAACCTCAGCTTCTCACACTCCCAACACACTTGGGAGACAGCAAAAACATGGACCCATGGATGCACAAATATGAGGTCGGCACCAGTGGACCTCAGTCCAGGTCAGACTCGGCAACAATATAAACCACAAGAAAAGTAAGAGTCCACTGAACTGGTCAATGTGCTGAGACTACGTGACTCTTGAGCCCTAAGTCCTAAATGAGACACCTGTGTCAAAACCCAACCCCCCCACCCCCCACCTCCCCACCCTCCACCTCCCCACCCCGGCTCAGGGAACATCTACAAAGAGAGGCAGAAAGAATGTTAGGAGCCAGAGGGTGGGGAGGAGCATTGCACGATGCTGTCTTTAGGACCTGACATGGCCATTGTGCTCACAAACTCACCTCAGCTATGGCTGCCTGCACACGATGAAGGCGGTAAGACCAGTCACCACCCCAGCAGGCAGCGAGCTATAACTGAGTTATTAGCAGAAAAATTAGGACATGACAGGATGGAGAGATGGCTCAGTGGATAAGAGCACTGGCTGCCCTTCCAGAAGACTCTGGTTCAATTCCCAGCACCCACATGGTAGCTCACACCTGTCTGTAACTCCAGTTCCAGGGGCTCTGACACCCTTACACCAGTGCACATAAAATAAAATTAATTACTTTTTTTAAAAAAGAAGAAAAAGGAGATGACATGAAGGGGGTAGAGGAACAGTTGGGAGGACCTGGGGAACAAGGTGAATGTGGAGGGGATTCATATGATCAAGACACATTGTTTACATGTGTGAAATTGCCAAAGAATAAATAAAAGTTATTCTATGTTTAAAAAGAAAGAAAGAAAGAAAGAAAGAAAGAAAGAAAGAAAGAAAGAAAGAAAGAAAGAAAGAAAGAGACAGACATTTCTGTAGAGATCCACAGAGGTTTCCTAGTGAGAACTTACTCAGGGTCCCAGAATGTGAGCTTGCTTTACCCAGTAGGGCTGCATAAGGGGATGATTTGACCACGGGCGTGGTTACCAGGTGTTTGGAAGGGTCTACACTTGACTGTGCAGTGTGCTTTGATCTTGCAAGGGGGGAGTCTTTTGCCCCGCCCCTTGACATTGCTATAAAAAGCCCTTTTGAATAAACAGAAGGGGCCATTGGGTAGTGATCCAGGCCCTCCTGAAGCTATCCTGTGTTTCTGTCTTTCTCCTCTTGTTATCTTTCTATCTAAGAGTTTCTTATCCCTCTCTCCTCCTCATAGGAACTTTTTTAAAAGGTGGGAGCTGGCCTCCCACACGTTTCAAATAATAACAAAAAGAGAAAGAACCCAAAAATTCAGCTGACCCTCCCTGGCACTTCTGATCTTTGAAAGCCCAGAGAGAAACTGACTGTGCTGGCTAGTTTTATGTCATCTTGACACAAGTTAGAGTCATTGAAAGAAAGAAACCTCAACTGAGAAAATGTGGCCATAGGTCCAGGTGTAGGGCATTTTTTAAATTAGTGATCGATGCGGGAGAGCACAGTCCATTATAGGTGCAGCCATCCCTGGACTGGCAGTCCTAGGTTCTGTAAGAAAGCAGACTGGGCAAGTCATGAGGAGCAAGCCAGTAAGAAGCACCCCTCTATGGCCTCTGCATCAGCTCCTGCCTCCAAGTTCCCACAGGGTTTGAGTTCCTATCTTGGTTTCCCTTATAATAGACTATGGCTCCAGATAAGTAAGCCAGATAAACCCTTTCTTCCCCAAGTTGCTTTTGCTCATGGTGTTTCACCACAGCAATAGGAACCCTGACTAAGACACTAATCCAGAATATCATTTTTAATTCTTGATTTTCCCCCTTGTAAGTCTTTTTTGCCCCCTGAAGTTTAGTAGGACTTTGACTTTCACATATATAAAAATGAAACGTTATGTTTATTGTTATTCCTCTTTGTGTGCACATCTAATTTTGTTTATGTAATTTTCCCCCATTGGCAGCAATATTTTCCCCTTAGTTCCTCCCTCTTCCCCCATGTTTATTTTATTTTACCTTCTTAATCTTTTTAAAATTTAAATAATTAAAAAAGAAAGCCAGCCAGGCGGTGGTGGCACACACCTTTAATCCCAGCACTGGGAGGCAGAGCCAGGGGATCTCTGTGAGTTCGAGGCCAGTCTGGTCTACAGAGCGAGATCCAGGAAAGGCACCAAAACTACACAGACAAACCCTGTCTCAAAAAAGCAAAAAACAAACAAACAAACAAAAAAAGGCCAGACGTGATGGTGCAGACCTCTAATCCCAAAACCAGGGAGGCAGAGGCAGGTGGATCTCTGTGAATTTGAGGCCAGCCTGGTCTACAGAGTGAGTTCTGGGACAGCCAGGACTACACAGAAAGACTCGGTCTCAAAACAAACAAACAAATATGTGTATGTATCTGAATGTGTATCTGTGCACCATGTGTGTGTACAGGCCCAGGGAGATCAGAAAAGGCGTCAGACCCCCTAGAACTAGAGTCGCAGGAAGATATGAGCCACTGAGTGGGTGCTGGGAACCGAACTCAGGCCCTCCACAAGAGCAGAAAGCATTCTGAACCACTGAGCCATCTCTCCAGCCCCTGTTGCTCTTTTTAGTATTTTAGCTATTATTTTTATACCCCTTCTTGTACTGACCTAATTTTATTTTGAACATCCTCATTTACTGAACAATCTTCTTGTCTCCTCCCTTTTCTCCTACTGTTTCCAACCTCACACCCTCTGCTCTTTCCTGCAAACGCCTTCTCCTTCCTCCTCAGGTTCATTTAACCCTTTGTCTCCTCCTCTTTCTCTCCGTTCCCTGCCTCCACGTTGATCTCACCTGTGCTAACCCCCCACCCCCACCCCGTGGACCTTTGACTCTGCAGCACTCTACAGTTTCCCACAGGCACTGGCGATGTCACTGGTGGGCTGTCACCAGCTTTAAGCCTGTTTCTGTGTTTCACACGGCTTGGCAATGCTGCTGTTCTTCCGACAGTTTGTTTTCCCCTTGCCAAGAGATGCTGGGGATTGAGCCTCCGAAAAGAGACAGCTCAGTGAGATCCTCCCCCAAACCGGGCTATCCAAAGCATCCGACGCAAAACTCCCAATGCAGAAACACAAGACTGAGGAAATGCAAGACAGCTGGGCTCCCCCAGGAGCTCCTCGCTCCACAGCAGATGATCTACTGAACTAGGTCAAGTGTCAAGTGAGTGATTCAAGTGTTTCCTGGTAAAAACGACGGAAGAGGATACTATACGCAGACGTAGCCCATCCAGCTCCCAGGAAAGTCAACATCACCGACCCCTGACATTTCCCTTCTGCTTCACCCAATGTATCAGTGCTTCCCACTGGTTTATTATTATTTGACTCATTTCTATTTTCACCCCAGATTTCAATTTTCTTGCTGACCTTTTCTTCCAGGTTGTTGATTTGCTCATTCATTTTGTTGACAAGAAAGCAACATGACTCCAGACTGACTTCCAGACTAGTGAACATACATGCAAAGGATTCTTGCAAACTGAGGGGCTGGAGAGAGGGCTCAGTGGGTAAGGCACTTGCCACAGTAGCATGAGGACCAGAGTGTGGGTCCCAGCACCCACATTAGAAGCCCGGCAGACATGGAGGCCCCTCTGCACTCAGGAGGTGGAGATGGAGGATTCCCTGGGCAAGCTGGCCAGCGACACTGAGTCAGTGAGCTCCGTGCTGAATGAGAGACCCTGCTTTAATAAACAGATCAAGGGTGGCACCTGACGTCAACTTCAGACCTTCACTCGTATACACATACAAGTGAACGCATGTAAATGGGCATACAGGCACACACACCACACACACATGCCAAAGTAAGTGAATAGGTGACTGAGTGGGAGGCCAGTTCTCTGGGGCTGACTTACATGTGAGACAGACAGAGATCCCCAAGTCCTGCTTCATATAGGTGAGCGACCTTTGTCACACACATGTGCTCTGGGCAGCGGGGGTTGGGGTGGGGGCTGTCAGTACTGCTCAGTGGTCATGGCACAGGTGGGGGTGGCACCAGACAAGTCAGGACCTTAGTTCCCAGACGGTGACCTGTAACATCGCATTGCCTATGCAACATATGCATTGCATTGTCTGACCATCGATGACCCCGCTGCCATCCTCCCTGGGTTCATTCCCGAGTGTGCAAAGTGATCTCATCTGCTTTAAAGAACACAGCCCCACAGTTCCGTCTATATCTAAGGGAGTCAGCCCTATGAGTCACTGCACAAAGACACTTTGGGACCCGGTCCAGCCCAGGAAGCAGGCTCCTGAGCATGAGTTGACAGGCACTCCAAGTGTGAAGAGCAGTTTGCATAGTGCAGAGTCAGGAGTGTCTGAGTGTTTCCCCTTCACTGCTTTACGTGGGCCAGCCCCTGTCCTGGTGCATAAAATCGTCAGCAGATGGGGTGGCCTCCCTGAGTATTATCTGATAATATTCCAGCCTCAGTTCCTCTGGGAAGCCAAATTCCCACAGGGCTCTGGGGTCCCGCATTCCCACCTCTGAATTTAGGCCAAGTTCCCCCTTTTCGAAATTTCAGCATCTTAAACTGTGGGGTGTTTCCAGCAATGTTCACCTGTGCTGCGTGTGTTTGTTGTCTTGGTGTTACATGTGTTCCTGCCTCGGTGCTGCATGTGTCGCTGCCTTGGCACCTGGCACCATACATGCTGTCATGCCACACGATGCTAGTGGTCACTACCTGAAACACATCAAGTCAGATATAAGTTACAGAGTGTGGGTTTTATTTTTTAGTTATATTTATTTGTGTAGCTGTGACAGAAGTGTGGGGGTCAAAGGACAATTGGAGGGAGTCGGTTCCCTCCTTCCACCACATGGGTCCAGGACTCGAACTTAGGCTGTCAAGCTTGGTGGCAAGTGCCTTCACCTGCCGAGCCCTCTCGCTGGCCCAGAGAACAGGGTTCTTACTGGGCACTAGTTTCTACTCTTGTAGAAACATAATGGCTTAATTATGATATCTTACATATTTTTACTTTATGTGTAGAAGTGCCTGACTGTATGTCTTTGTACCACATGCATGCAGAGCCCACAGAGGCCAGGAAGGCACCTGACTACCTGTGACTGGAGTTAAAGATGGTTGTGAGCCTTCATGTGGTTGCTGGGAATTGAACCTGGGTCTTCTGTAAGAGCAGCCAGTGCTCTTAACCACTGAGCCATCTCTCCAGCCCCAGCTTAATTATGAGAAACAAAGACTTTCAGTATTTTTCTATCATCATTCCTCAGCGGGTATGAAATCAGCACATCTCTGGGTTGTATTGTGTTGGAATACTTGATATTAAGATTTAATTGGGGTGGCTTACAGTTTCAGAGGTTTAGTTATTATAAACATGGTGGCATGCAGGGAGACTTGGTATTGGAGAAGGAGCTGAGAGGTAGGCTTTGGGCTTTCAAAAACCCATGCCAGGCCCAGACTCACTTTCTCTGTCTCTCTGTCTCTCTGTCTCTCTCTCTGTCTGTCTGTCTCTGTCTCTCTCTGTCTCTCTGTCTCTGTCTCTCTCTGTCTCTGTCTCTCTCTCTCTCTGTCTTTCTCCTTGTGGATCAAGACTTGACTCACAGGTAACAGGAAGTAACCTGTCTCACTGGGTGTAGCTAGAGGATATACAAGACCTCAAAGCCCACCTTCACAGTGACACACTTCCTCCAACAAGACCACACCTACTCCTGTTAGGTTCCGAGAGTCATCCCACAAAAGACTACCATTCACGTATGCAATCAACAAGAACATTTGTTTCTCAAGGGTAAAAATTCCAGTGTGCAGGGGTCAGCCAAGATGACCCCGAGAGAAGCTCACAGGCTCCTTTTAAGCACAGCTAGGGGGGGGATTCCAGCTGTGGTTAAGTGTACTTTGAAGTGATTGGGTATAGACCATTATTGGTACAGGAATATCATCTTGTGACTAACTCATGACATCTGGTCAGCAATGGAGGTCATAGTGTCTGGGGTCTGTTTGCTGTGTCAGGGGTCTGTTTGACTGAAAATAGCAAGAACAGTTCCTGCTTGTGGCCAGGTGGGACCCTGATTGGCTACCAGACCGGACGTACTTCCTGAGGGTCTGGTTGAAGCCAGATATGAGACAACATAGGATGGTGGGGTAATATGGGGCAGAGATCTTAGCAAACTGGCCCTGGGAAAAACAACAACAAAAAACCAACTAGCCCTGTTAGGGTCAGTCCTGTTATAAGAGGGGATGACAGCTTCACTCTAACAAGGCTGCACCTCCTATTAGAGCAACTCCCTTTGGGGGCCATTCTTTTCAAACCACCATAAACTGTGAACAAAAACAAACTCTTTCTTTTGTAAGTTGCTTCTGGTCATGGTGTTTATCACAGCAACAGGAAAGTAACTAATATACTCCAATAAAAATCTTAGAAAATGCACTTGTGCCACAGGAAGAGAATAAAATGGCTTCTAAATCCACTACCACCCAGAGATGGCTCCATTCATGTTTTCATACCCTTCAAGGCTTCGTCTCTGTTGATGGTGGGATGAGTTTTACCAGGCTGGTGCTGTCTGTGGGTTATATGTGCTGTTTCTCATTTCAGAGTGCTCAGCGAATCTTGACCAGGACATGATGTTTCCACCATTGTTATTGCAAAGTCTGTGTTTGGTGTATCGGTTACTTTACCCATGGCTCAAACCACAGACCTGACAAAAGCCACCTAAGGAAGGAAGGACTTCCTGTGCCTCGTGGTTTGACAGTGTAGCCAGCAAAAAAAAAAAAGCCGGGCGGTGGTGGCGCACGCCTTTAATCCCAGCACTCGGGAGGCAGAGGCAGGCGGATCTCTGTGAGTTCGAGGCCAGCCTGGGCTACAGCGCGAGATCCAGGAAAGGCGCAAAGCTACACAGAGAAACCCTGTCTCGAAAAACCAAAAAAAAAAAAAAAAAAAAAGACAGTGTAGTCAGTCCATTGTGGCAGTCCATTGGAAGGCATAGTGGTAGGAGTGTGGGTGACTGGTTACATTGTATCCGCAGTCTGGAAGCAGAGAACAATGAAAGACGGGGCCAACTCACTTTCCATTTTTCACTCAGTGGGACCCCCAAAGTGCAAAATGATACTGCCCAAACTTCGGGTGGATCTTTCCAACTCAATTAATCTAGACACTCCCTCACAGATGTGTCCAGAGTCTTGTTTCCACGGTGAACTATAGACCAATCACTGTCTATCGCTATTGTGAATAGACACCAAGATCAAGGCAGCTTTTATAAAAGAAAGCATTTAATTGGGGGCTGGTTTACAGTTTCAGAGGGTTAGTTCATTATCATCATAATAGTGAGCATGGCACTGGAAAAGTAGCTGAGAGCTACATCCTGATCCACAAGCAGAGAGAGAGAGAGAGAGAGAGAGAGAGAGAGAGTCAGAGTCTGGGCCTGGCATGGGTTTTTGAAAGCTCAAAGCCCACTCCAATGACACACTTCCTCCAACCAGGCCACACCTCCTAAACCTAATCCTATCAAAGAATTCCACTCCCTGGTGACTAAGCATTCAAATAGATGAGCCTATGGGGGCCATTCTTATCCAGCCATTACAGTGAGTCTGAATCCAATCAAGTGGACAATCAAGATTAATCACCACGTCTTACCTTGGATGGAAATATTGTTATTCATTTAACCAAAGCCAGAGACACAGAGTGCCCTCTTTCTCTTGTGGGCTGTGTGTGTGTGTGTGTGTGTGTGTGTGTGTGTGTGTGTGTGTGTGTGTGTGTGTCTGTGTCTGTGTGTGTCTGTGTCTGTGTGTCTGTGTCTGTGTGTCTGTCTGTCTGTCTTTACTGTGTCTGTCTGTCTGTCTCTGTGTCTCTGTGTGTGTGTTTCTCTGTCTTTTTCTGTATCTCTTTCACACATACAAAATAATGTTTCCAGTTTATTTTTAAATTACATTATTTGTTTGTTTGTTTGTGGGGGCTGTGTGTAGTGTGGCACCTGAGTATGAGTTCAGTAGACAATTTGGAGGAGTTGGTTCTTTCCTTCCACCCCGTAAGTCCCAGGAATCCAACTCAGGCTGTCTGGCTAGGCAGCAAGTGCCTTTACCTGCAGAATCATTTTGCCAGTCCCCAAATTCTTTATCATCTTAGTTTCTGTTCTAGTTTGCCTTCCATTACTGTGATGAACACCATGACCAAAAACAACCTGGGGAGATAGCTCAGTGGTTAAGAACACTGGCTGCTCTTCCAGAGGACCTGAGGACCTGAGTTCAATTCCCAGCAACCACATGGTAGCTCACAACCATCTATAATAGGATCTGATGCCCTCTTCTGGTGTATAGGGATACATGCAGAGCACTCATACATAAAATATAAATAAATAAATAAATTTAATTTAATTTAGTTTAAAAAAAACTGAGGAAGAAAGCATTTATTTCAGCTTACACTTCCAGGTGACAGTCTATGACTGAAGTCCTGATTGAGTGCTGAGTGCTGGCTCATTCTCAGCTAGCTTTCACATACAGCCCAGGCCCACCTGCCTAGGAATGGTACCACCCACAGTGGGCTGGGGCTCTCCTATATCAATCATCAACCGAAACAATCTTTCACAGACATGGCTGCAGGCCAATCTGATCTGGACAGTCCTTCAACTGTGACTCCCTCAAATGAATCTAGGCTATGGCAAGCCCATAGCTGGTGCTAACTGGGACATGTCCCCTTCATTCCTGTGTGACCTAGACAATCACAGCTAGGGCACCTCATCAGATTCTGTAGTTATACTTTCTTGTCAGGATTGCCAGCCTGTAAATAATGACATACAGACTTATTATAAATTATAAAAACTCAGCCTTAGCTTAGCTTGTTCCTAATTAGTTCTTTTAACTTAAATTAACCCACATTTTTAAATCTGTGTTCTTTCACAAGGCTCATTACCTCATCTCTGTACTGTCCATTGAAGCGTAAATCTAATTAATCTTATCAATAAAAACCAGGTTGGCTGGCGAGTCCATCTTTCTTCTCCCAGAGGTCTCTCTGCTGGAAGTCCCACCTATACTCTCCTGCCTAGCTATTGACCATTCAGCTTTTTATTACACTGATCACAGCAATACATCTTCACAAGAAGGTTCCTTCCTCTCCTGCACCCCAGGAACCCCAAGGAAAGCCTTCCTGCTCCACAGATCTGGTGTGGCTGCTGCTTGTCCTAATGGCCAGTTGCCTTGGTCCACCACTATCTCCTCATACCATGGGTCTCTTCTTGGTGCTTTGTGGCCCAGCCCTCTGGATATAGTCTTCCCACTCCAGCTTGTCCCTAAATCATTAAAGCCCCCTTCTCCACCAGGGTCCATTCCCAAGGGACTTTACTACAAAGGGTTGGTTCCCAAGGGGCAAGAGACTGTGGGTCCAGTCAGAACTGGGAAGCAGTCAGCATCCCCACAGAAGAGTGCCACAGGACTGCGGTACCTGTGCTGCTCAGTTGTTGTTGGGTTTTGTGGTTTGGGGTATTTGTTGTTGTTGTTGTTGTTGTTTGCTTGCTTTTGTCAACTTGACATAAAGTAAGGTCATTTGAGAAGAGGGAAATAACTCCATCAGATTGTCCTGAAGAACCATTTCTTCCTTAACCGTTGGCATGAGAGGGCCCAGCTCAGTGTGGGCAGTGCCACTCCTGGACTGCAGGATGGACCTGGGTCTGTAAGAAAGCAAGGCGTGGAGGGTAAGCCAGTAAGCAGCTCTCCTCCATGGCCTCTGTCAGCTCCTGCCTCCAGATTCCTGACCTGTGTGAGTTCCTGTCTTGCCTTTCCTCAACGACGGACTGTAACCTGTAAGCTAAATAAACCTTTCCTTTCTGAGGTGCTTTCAGCCATGATGTTATCAGAGCGTAGAAGACAAGTTAGGGCAGAGCCAGGGCTGGTCACATGACGGAGCTGGGAAACAAAGTTGAAAGAGTCCCAGAGGCGATACAGCCTCTGCTAGGGTGCCACCCAAATGGGGTCCCAGTGAGTGAGAAGTACCTGGCTTCTCCAGTGTGCCCCCAGGGCCTCCCATGGGCTCAGCCTGTCAGGAGGCCACTGGCAAATCTGAGGCATGTCATTTCTACAAATTATGGATAGGGTATATCTGGTTCTCGGGTTAGATAACTTTAGCAGAGGTTCAGGATTAAATTATAACACAGAAAAGAAAATTAGCTGGGGGGTGGTAGTGCACGCCTTTAATTCCAGCACTCAGGAGGCAGAGGCAGGTGGATCTCTGTGAGTTCAAGGGTAGCCTGGTCTACAAAGCAAGTTCCAGAACAGGCTCCAAAGCTACACAGTAAAACCCTGTCTTGGAAAAAAAAAAAAAAAAAAGGAAAGGCAGGAAGAAAGGAAGAAAGGGAAGAAGGGAGGGAGAAAGAGAGAGAGAGAGAGAGAGAGAGAGAGAGAGAGAGAGAGAGAGAGAGAGAAACACAAATCCATAAATCGGAGCCCCTTCCATCCAAACGCCAATCCCAGGGCTGAGGGCACAGCTCAATGTAACTTACTTCATTCTCATGTGAGGTGGATGGGTTTGATCCCCTGGCTTTGCAGTTGGCAATGGGACCAGGCAAATTGCTACAGGGCAGGGTCCTTTATCGTGTGCACCCTATACCTAGCCCAAATAGACTTCTCCCATCATCTCTGGGGCCCAGCAAGAAGGAGAAAAACATTTCTTAAACACACCTTTGATACCATGAAGTTCAACTTCATCTCCATGGACGCTGCTGTCCAGGAGTGCTCTTTGAAGTGGAATAAGAGCTGGGGGAGGAGTTTCAATCCTCACTACCCCAATCTAAAGTCCTATGGTATTGCCGATTCTGGCCTCTCTAACGCAGCAGAAAGAACCCCCTTGGTTATTATTACCTTTTTCTCTCTGCATGCATGTGCATGTTTGTGCGAGTAGGGCCAGGCATATATGTGTGGAGCTTAGAGGACAGCCTCAGCCTCAGCACCTGCTTCCTCTTTCTTTAAGACAGCATCTCTTGTTGCTCACTGCAGCATCCTCGGGCTAGCTGGACCACCAGTGTCTGCAGGTCCTCTTGTCTCTCGCCCAGCCACCTATAGGAGTTCGGGGATCACAGACATTGGAACTGCATGTCCATCCAGCTTCACTGAGGTTCTGGGGTCTGAACGCAGGCCTTCATGCTTGCTTGAAAGAGTCCTCTCCACTCCAATTTCCCCCTACTTTTTATAGCTTCTTCATCCAAGATTCAAGTTTAAGATCGCCTGGGCTTCCCACCTCAACCGTCTTGCCAGGAGGCGGCTGTTCCAAGTGCACACTGTTCAGCCTAGGGGGACGGGATAGGTGCCTTAAGCCCCCGGCATTTCCTCCAGCCGGAATCAAGCCAAGGAGTCATTGCTGAAGCAGCACTCCGATTGCCCCCTCACTTGCCCCATTCTTTTCTTCTTGTAATGAATTCTTAGGGCAGGCTTTGATATGTGCCGATTGCTGTCTGATAAGACTGTCTTTGGGCTTTGCCTTTTCCCTCTCAGTGTGCTGATACACCACCAGGGCCCTTGGGATGAATCAGTCACCAGACCAGATAAACAAGCCCTTCTGCTGCTGGTGCCTCATCAGCACCCAAGAAGGGAACCTCCCTTGGATCTCACCCAGGCCCTGGAATTCCTCAGCACCAGACTAGGTACCTTTGGACCCCTGCCCCCACGGGGCCTGGATCTTACTCTGCTCTCCTCTCCCCGCCCTACGCCAGGCGGAGCCAGCTGCCAAAGCGGCAAGACTTCACACACAGCCCAGCCTCCTTGCAGGGTCCAGAGCCGAGGTCCAAAGGGGCCCTGGGGGGACCCAATGAAGATACTACTGACCATCTTAGCTGTGGGAACCCTAACCGGTGAGTGCTTCCTAACCTGTCCTCAAATGCCCCTGCCCCAACAGCCAAGGAGCACATTTGCCTCCTCGTGCCCCAAGAGCCTCTTAACAACCAGTTTCGTTTTCTTCCTTGCTGGCACTGGACTGGGTGCCGGGTTTTTTTCTGGAGACAGAGCTGGCCTACTCCAGGTAGCTGGAGGGGACGCTAGAGTACCCCTAGACCCTAGCTTCTTGAAAGGACTCAATTGACCTTCCAGTATGCAGGCATTGGCCAGCTGTCCGAACTGGGGGTGCTGAGTCCCCACACTTCAGTAGGTAGAGTCTTAGCCTGGGGGTGGGTACCCACTTCGTGTTCAGCTTCTGACTAAGAAGAGGGCGACAGACTAGACAAAGCTGGAGTTAGGCCATCCATTGCCTCTGCCCTTGTCTCCTCGGGCCACTCTGGCTGGATCAGTAAAAGCACTTTCCTTCAAGAGTGGCCAGATGGGCTGCACTAACATGCCGGGGTGCCCATAGAAATGAGACTATCACTGTGAAGTCCAATAAAGTGAATTTGGGGGTTCATACCTGTGAGAACCTCACATGAGCTGTGGGCATGGTCTGATCTCCTGAAATGGTTCTCAGAAGTCGGAGCTCAGACGTGATGGAAGGAAGTGGTCCAGCCGTCTCATGGACCTCCTCCTTGTTTAGTGCAGAATTCTGTCCCTAAAGAAACAAACCTGCTCTGGCTGCTCTCTCCAAACAGTACAGATGGGCCCTTAGTATCAGCACGACTTCCTCACAATCCAGCCTGTGACAGGCTGTGGAGATTAGAAGCAGCGATCCCAGCCACCACCTCCGCAATTCCTCAAAGCGTGTTCTCTTATGTCCCACAAGTTGTGGTGTGGAGCTGTGACTCTCCTGATACTTTAAGAGGGGTGCGGGAGCAGAAAGGAGCCCTGAGGTGACAGGTCTCTGACATGAGCCTCAGACACAGGCTCCCACCCCAGCTCTCAGGCTGGCTCCAGGTCACAGTGCATGTTGGCTATGCGTTTGTTTGGTTTTTTTTTCCCTTAGCTCCCACACCAGCTGATACATTGTTTTTCCACGCAAATGTGAAACCTGTCTTTTATAAAGTGGCTGGACAGCCAGACTCCTCACCATACATCTCTTCCTTTCCCGGGTTTCACAATGTAGACTTTCAACCAGGAAGTGTAGGGATGACGCAGGCGGGAAGGGGAAAGCAGATGGATTTTAAGAGGGAAAGAGGAGAGAGAGAAGCCTCGTTGACCCCCTAAGTTAGGAGGGGCTCTGCCACGTCAGAAAGCCCACTCGGGTCCTCCCCACCCTGCTTCAATCAGGGATGCTCCCAGCTTCTCCCAGCCCAGACATCCTCCCCGGGACTGTCCCCAGTAGCAGCCTGCCCTGCAGCAGAGTCTAAGCCACCTGGAGGGGACAGACAGACCCCAGCCTTCTCTCAAATCTACTCTCTCCTGTGTGGGGCTCACCCCCCATGTCCACCCAGAAGCCTCTACTGAAGTCTGTATTACTTCTGCTGGTCTCTTGTCCCCAGCCAAAGATCCACCCCAATAGAGAACTCTAGAACTGGCCTCGAATCTGCCCAGCCCAGGATCCGAGCAGAATGATAGTCACATCTCAGGCTCAGCAGCACAGCCACCACACCGGGTAAAGGCAGTGGGAACACTCGAACCCTGTCTCCAAGGTCCCACTGGGAAAGCCTGGAAAACAAAGATTGCCACAGCTGCTGGCCCAGCCTGACCCAGATTTGGGGAGGTGTAACCGGGGCACCTGCAGTAATAAGAATGGGCTGTTCCGATCGATCGTCTGCCCACCCTCACCCCTGCAGCGCACAGATCCCTCTTGAGAAAGCCATGTAGACTTGGACTGTAGGAGTAGCTACCCTCCCCTCAAGCCCTCCATCTGCTGGTGGCTGTAGTCAGGTGTGGGGGAGGCAGGCACGTACACATCAAAGACCTGTGTACTCAAGGCCTTCACTCAAAGCTCTGCACCTGTCCCTTTTCCCACCCTCGCCAACCAGGCTGTTCTAAGTATGTTCAGAGCTGGAGCAGCTCAGCCGCCATTATCTGCCCCTTCTTCCTCACCCCAGGTGGGGTCTGGTGCTTCAGAGGCAGCAAACCCTCCCTGGTCACCCTGGGACCCAGGCCTGTCCGGCCCTTTCCTTGTCTAAAGCTGAGCAAAAGGCCTGAGCTGGAAACAATGGCTGACACACAGGTTCTGTTTTAGTCTGGGGTTGGGGTTTGGGGGACTAGGGGTTGAAGCCCTGCTCTGTCTCCGAGCTACACCCCCAGCCTCTGTTGCAAATTCCCTAGCCTGTCTTCTGTCCTTCTCCCTCCTTCCATCCCCCCACTTGAACTGGTGCCCCCCCCAGGACTCAGATCACTAACGTCCCCACTTAGCAGAGGTGGAGGAGGACATTCCTCCTCCCCCCCCACCCCCCCCACACACACTCCTGCTTTCCAGCCCCTCCCTTACACTCGGGACAGGCGGAGTCCTATGGAGTGCTGGTCACCCACCTCGCTCTACTGCTCAGTTGAGCAGTCCATGTAGCCCTGGGACCTTGTCAAATGCTAACTGTGACACTGGTCAATAGTACTCATGACTAGCTCATTCATAAAATGGGAACAGCAGTAGTCACCATCTCACAGGGTGGGCGTTCAGTGAGTGAAGAGGCTGGGGCCGGTGGCTAGCAGTGGCACATCCTGCCCAAGCGGCGGCTGCTGCTGTTGTAATCGTTGTCTGTTGCAAAGTAAGTCAAATTGTCCCCATCCTAAACTGAAGGAAATGAGATCAAATTGCTTAAACAATTTCCCCATGGTGACCCTGTCCATTCGTCAGCATCCTGCGCCCTAGAAGGTCTCAGTGTAGAAAGCTCCTTTGCCATCCAGCATGGCTGGTAGGTGGGGACTGAAATGGGAAGAATTCGCAATACCTTCTTCACCACTGTGTGAAAGGATTGACTTCAGACATGTGCTGCCTTGGGGCTTTTACCTGGAACACTCTAAAATAAGATTAAGGATGCCAACCTCAGTGTTGAAAAGTGAATGAGACAGTAAGTATTCACAGGGTGTAAAGAAGTCTGACAGCTTGATTACTGCTGGGAGCGGGGGTAGAATTTAATGCTTTAGGAAACCCCTTGGTAATTCCCTCAAAAGTTAAGAATAAAGGCCAAGGCTCAGCAGCAGAGTGCTCATCTATCAACATCTCAGACCCTGGGTTCCATCCTCAGCAACGCAGAAGATAAATGAATAGGTAGGTAGGTAGATAGATAGATAGATGATTGATAGATAGGTAGATGATAGATAGATAGATAGATAGATAGATAGATAGATAGATAGATGATGGATAGATGATAGATAGATTATAGATAGATAGATGATTGATGGATAGATAGGTAAATAGGTAGATAGGTAGATAGATAGATAGATAGATAGATAGATAGATAGATAGATAGATAGATAGATGATAGATAGATAGACAGATAGATAGATGATTGATAGATAGATGATAGATGATAGAAAATGTTCTAGAATTAGGTAGGTAGTGACATCTGTGCAGGGTGGGGATGATCTCAGAAGACAATGACCTGAACACTTTAATGGTGGATGTCTTGGAGTGTAAACCATGGCTCACTAAGCAGGGTGAGAGCCGGGAGCAGCACTGAAGAATGAGGTGCCCCCCTCCTTGAGGGGGGATCCTCAGTGTGCCAACCCGCTGGCTCACCCTGCTTTCTCCTCCCGCAGCTCACACTGCAGAGGACACACCTAGTCTCCTTCAATACGTGAAATTCCAGTCCAGCAACTTTGAAAACATCTTGATGTGGGACAGTGGACCAGCTAGCACCCCGGACATGGTCTACAGCGTGTTGTATAAGAGGCAGGTATCTCATCCTACCCTACCCTCTCCTGACCCTGCTCTGCAGCACCTCCAGGACATCCCCAACTCCAAAAGTCCCCACACAGACAAAGCTCTGCTCCTTTCTATAGCCCTCACAAAGGGAAGACACAATAGAGTTAATAGTACAGGCAGTGGAGTCAGACTGAGTGTGAGAGCCAGCTCCAACCATGTAGCCTTGGACAGTCAGGGAAGCCTCAGTTTCCCCATCTGTCAAGGGTGGGTAATGACAGTGTGCTCATCACGGATCTCAGGTGGAGTAAGATGGCATCACTAGAGTGCATGCCCTCTGTGTGATAAAGTACTAACAACTGATTGTCATGGGCGCGTCTGGGTCCACGGAAGCTGCACCCATGCCTCCTACCTATGTCTAGCTCCAGCACCTCCACAAAGCCCAGGTCCCTTCTTGGTCCTGCCACTTCAACCTGTGGCAAGTCACTCTCCATCTCTGAGCCTCTGTCTCTCACCTGTAAATTAGGGCTCACGGGGGCTTGTGAAAGGCTAGGTGGGAAGGAGCACAGAACAACTCAAGCTGGCAGGGTTCTGTCTGGTCATCAGATGCCCACTTCAAACCCTTGGTCACAGCTTTCTCCTCTAAGTGCAGCTTCCTCCCTTGAGAACAACACAAACACACCTATAAGGACCATTGTGAGAGCTGACCTCAGCGCCCGCACAGACGGCTTTGATGCTGAGTCAATACCAGATGTCCTTATCACCATTAATAAACCACAGGCCCAGTGTGGCTCTTCATTCCCTGCCTGCCTTCACCTACAGGTACGGAGAGACAAAGTGGCTGGCCAAGGCAGGCTGTCAGCGGACCAAGCAGAAGTCCTGCAACCTGACTATGGAGACAGGCAACTTCACCGAATTTTACTATGCCAATGTCACGGTTTTCATCTCAGGAGTTCAAAAAGACTCCAAGAGAAGTGAACGTTTCAACTCACTGCAATACAGTGAGGGGGGGTACCTGCTCACTTCAGGAAGGGGAGAGGCTGGCCACACATCTGGGGGGAGGGAAGAGGCTGGCCACACATCTGGGGGAAGGGGAGAGGCTGGCCTCCACATCTGGGGGGAGGGAAGAGGCTGACCACACATCTGGGGGAAGGGGAGAGGCTGGCCACACATCTGGGGGGAGGGGAGAGGCTGGCCTCCACATCTGGGGGGAAGGGGAGAGGTTGGCCACACATCTGGGGGGAGGGGAGAGGCTGGCCACACATCTGGGGGGAGGGGAGAGGCTGGCCACACATCTGGGGGGAGGGGAGAGGCTGGCCACACATCTGGGGGGAGGGTAGCGAAGGGAGCGTTCTCAGACCTTCTGGAGTGGATGGGGACCCAGCAGATCTCTGCACTCAGGGATATGGCTTTCAGAGAAGGTATTTCCAGGCCAGGGCACATCCCAAGGAGTTGCTCCTTTTCTTCTACCTCTATTCAGAACTTCTTAGGTCAGAGGAGGCCCCACCACCACAGCTGGGGCTCCGAATTCATTTCCCCACTCTCTTGGTAGCCCTTGTCCATCCTCTCAGGATGTAAAGCCCTCCAGCTCTTCCTTTGTTGCTGAGTCTTAGATAAGATCCGGTTCCTCCCTTGGCCCTGCCAGTCCTGCCTAGCCCAGTCACAGGTAGAACTCTGCATTCAGCAGGTCTCATTCTCTGCTGGTTCCTGCCTCAGAGCCTACACTGCTCCTCAGGTCTGGGGGCTTAGTTCACCATAGACTCCGAAGAGAATCCCTGCCTCCAGCCCTGACCACCGGTCAAAGCCAGCTGAGATCTTTATTCTTTATCTTTATTTATTCTTCATCTCAGTGGCCCTCGGATTCAACCAAATGCAAATGAAAAATATTGGGGAAAATATTGCATCTGCACTGAGAGTCTGTCCACGTTCTTCTTCCCTTTGCTCTCTGGGTGATACACAACAGTTTATATAGCACTTACATAGTATTAGGCGTTATCTGTTAACGGTGCACAGAGACCGTGTTAGGCTGAGCACAGTACTGGGCCACTCTACACAATGGACTGAGAACAACAGATTTGTGCATTGGTGAGGCAATCCAGAAGCAATCCCCACAGACACTGAGCCCCTGTGCACTGTTCATGTCGTCCTCACGGCTCAGGTCACAACTGGCAAAGACCACATTTGCTTATTCTCAACCTCCCCAACAAAGACACGAGCTTCAGGACAGCCTATGGGACCCACTGTGTTCCATGCCATTAGCAGAGTGCCTGGTACATAGAAGAGACTCCAGATGTGACCACAGAATGGATGAATGAATGAAAGAATGAATGAATGCCAGGTGCCAAACCCTATACACACTAAGCACGTGGTGATGTCAACTGACTTACAAAGTCACAATTCCCTGTGTTTTGAGAGAGGCTTTTTGTCTGTAGCCCTACCTAGCTTGGACATCACTTTGTAGCCCAGGCTAGCCTCAAAATAGCAATGTCTTGGTTTGCTTCCTGTTGCTGTCATAAACACTGACCGAGGGAGACACGGGCTTCTCTAAGGCTTACATTTCCAGATCACAGTTCATCATTGAGGGACACAAGGCAGGCTCACCGCAGAAACCATGGAGGAAAGCCGCCTTCTGACGTGCTCACAGACTCACATGCAGCTAATTTTCTTACATAGCCCAGACCTGCCTGCCTAGGGATGGCACCACCCACAGTGGGCTGGACCCTCCTACATCAGTTGCAATCAAGAAAATGCCCCACAGACAGGCACACGGGCCAATCTGATGGGGGGATTCCACCTCAGCCTCCTGATCTAGTGTCACACTCTTGTTCTGGAACCTCTTTTTTTTTTCTATATAACAGTGTCACGAACTTTGCCCATTCTAGGAAACATTTTCCTCAACCTGATTTCCCATAGCTATGAAACAACCCATTCTAGTGGAATCCTAATTCCTTTTCCTTTCTGAAGATATTTCTCTCCATTTTCCTTCTTTTTTTATGATTTCTTTTTTACATTTATTATTTAGTTTTGTGTGTCTATCTGTCTGTGTGTCCATGTCTGTCTGTGTCAGTGTGTGTGTCAGGATGTGTGTCTATATGTGTGTATGTGTGTGTCTGTCTGTATGTGTGTGTATGTGTCTGTGTGTGTGTGTATGTGTTGTGTGTGTCTGTGTGTGTGCGTATGTGTCTGTGTGTGTGTATGTGTTGTGTGTGTCTGTGTGTGTCAGGATGTGTCTGTGTGTGTATGTGTCTGTGTGTGTCTGTGTGTGTATGTATGTGTGTATGTATGTGTCTGTGTATCTCTGTGTGTGTATGTGTCTATGTGTCTCTGTGTGTGTATGTATGGGTCTGTATGTGTGTATGTGTCTGTGTGTGTGTGCGTGTATTTGTCTATGTGTGTCTGTGTGTGTGTGTCTGTGTGTGTCTGTGCGTGTGTATGTGTCTGTGTGTCTGTGTGTGTATGTATGGGTCTGTATGTGTGTATGTGTCTGTGTGTGTGTATGTGTCTGTGTGTGTGTTACGATGTGTCTGTGTGTGTGTGTCAGGATGTGTCTGTGTGTGTGTGTCTGTATGTATGTGTGTCTGTGTGTGTATGTGTGTGTCTGTGTGTGTGTGTATGTGTGTATGTCAGGATGTGTCTGTGAGTATGTGTGTGTCTGTGTGTCTGTGTGTGTTGAGGTCAGAGGACACCTTTTAGGAGTTTGTTCTTTCATTCCATCATGTGGTTTCCAGGGACTGAACTCAGATCATCAGACTTGGTGGCAAGCACCCTTACCCACTGAGCCATCTTGCCAGCTCTAGCTCTGCTTCTCAGTTTCGCGGGAGTAAATTCTTTGGCTATGATGGTCTAGACCTTGGAGAGCAACAAATCCTTGTTAGACTTGTGCAAATCAGATTCAGGGCAAGTGGGACGCATGAACTCCTGAAATTGGATGACAGATTTTGGTGTGCTGACATTATCATGGACCAAAGCACCAGAGCAATCGTCATATTATTAAAAAAGCTACGCAGGGGCTGGAGACACAGCTCAGTCTGCTCTTGATATATAGCTGTGAGGACTTGGTTTGAATCCCCAGCACCCATGTAAAAAAAGTAAAAATAAAAATTGTCAGGCATGGGTGTGCCGGCCTGTGACGCCATCACTGCCGTGCTGACAGGTGGGGCCTGGGAGCTCAGTGGCCAAGCAGCCTAACTGAAACGATGACTTCCAGCTCAGTGAGAGGCCTAGCACAAGACACCCAACACTCTGACCGACAAACTAGCTCAGCAGTCAAGAGCACTGGTTGCTCTCGCAGAGGACCCGGGTTCGATTCCCAGCACCCACATGGTAGTTCACAACCGTCTGAACTCAATTCCAGGGGATCTGACCCTCTCTTCAGTCTCCTTGGACACCAGGTACACATGTAGTACATAGACAGACATGTAAGTGCAACACCCATACACATAGAATAAACCCAATATCCCCTCCACGTGTACACACACACACACACACACACACACACACACACACACACACATACTTTTTTTTAAAGGTATTGTAAAACAGAGAAGGTCATTTGGAAAATTCCATCCTGAGAGAGCAGAGTCTTGGCAGTAGAAGCGATAGCATTGGACCGGGTATTATTTAGACTCTGTCTGGACTCAACAGCCATCGATACCCCCAAAATTGTCATTGCAGCAGACTAAGGGGAAGGGTGTTCCAGGCACATATTGGGGATGCCAGGGCTAGGATGCATCGAGGTGGAACTAACGGCATCAGATGCAGGCCTAGTTCCCTTCCTTCCTGAGTACCTCCCATCCACCCTCTGTCACCCCCAGGCAGCCTCATTCTTGAACAACAGCCACTCAAAGGCCTCTCTTCACATGTTGAATTCATCACTGCTCCACAAATCATTCTGAGCTTTTCTCTCTCCCCCTTTCTAGCTACCATCAAACCACCGGCTGTGACCTGTATCCCCAAAGTGCGGTCCATCCAGATGCTAATCCACCCCACATTCACACCCGTCCTCTCGGAAGATGGCCACCAGCTAACTCTGGAGGAGATTTTCCAGGACCTGTTCTACCGCTTAGAACTCCATGTCAACCACACCTACCTAATGGTAAATATAGGTCATATCCCAGACCTTCCTGAACCCCCTTCCCTCCCAAGAATATCAGTCTGCTTTCGGCAAAAGTGATGCATTATATAAAACAGCACTTCCCCAAAAATGTCCTTGTGGGGTTCCTAGAATCCTAGTGGGGTCATGAGCCACGACCGACCTCTGTAGGCTCACATATTTGGTAGCATGCTCAAGGGAGGTCCTCCAGAGCCAAGGCTTCAGTTTTGTACCATGCAAACTGTTCATATTTAATTTTATACCATACAAACTTGTCATATTTAATTTTGTACCGTGCAAACTGTTCATATCTGTTGGACCAGATTCCTTTGCTTGGTTGGTACATTGATTGGTGTTTGTTTGTTTGTTTGTTTGTTTGAGGCAGAGTATCACTCTGTAAGCCAAGATAGTCTTGAACTCACTACAAACTCATAGCAATCCTTCTGCATCACCGCTAGTATTACAGGCTTGTGTCACTGGGCCTCGTTCAGAAAGCTTTATTGTTTTTTTGCCTAATATCCTCCAGTATCCCAGAGAACAATATAGTTCTATTAATATCTCCAGTCCTTCTCTTTCTCTCTTTTTTTTTTAAATTTATTTTATTTATGTTTCAAGACGGGGTTTCTCTGTGTAGCCCTGGCTGTCCTGGAACTCACTCTGTAGACCAGGCTGGCCTCAAACTCACAGAGATCCACCTGCCTCTGGCTCCCAAGTGCTGGGATTAAAGGTGTGGGCCACCACCTCGCAGTCAGTCTCTTTAGAAAATGTTGGAGCCATGGGGCAGCATCCATACCTGTGTTAGTAGTCCTTGCCTAGTATGTGCAAAGCTCTGGATTTGGTTCCCCAAACCACAGAAACCAAGTGTGCTGGTGTATGCTTATAATCACAGCTCAGAGGTAGAGGCAGGAGAATCAGGAGTTTGGGACCATTCTGAGGCCGCAGGTTTGACCTGTGTGAGTCTGTGTCTAAAAAAGAGAGAAAGGAAATTAAAATCCTGGAGTGAGCCCGGAAGTGTTTGGGGAAACTGTGTGTCAGGAGTGACTTAAGATGGGTCCTAACAAGAGGTCAAAAGGCCACAAGTGGCAGACAGTATGCAAATGATCCAACTGTGTACACTCCCCTGTGTACCATTAATCCATGACTCAGTTGGGTGAACCTTTATTTCCTTCTCTGCAGTTCTGGAAAAAAAAAAAAAAAATCCCTCCAAGAGTGAATGACCTAGTGGGTGGGGGAGGGGTTAAATCAAAAATTGGAACAGGCAACGAGGCATGTCAGCTCGACAGGACCTAAGAGACTGCGGAAAACTCTGGGGTGTCCATGCCACTTTCTGAGGCATGCAAGCATGTCACTTATCTTCATCACAGCTCCCTGAATGGGAGCTAGCATCCTCATCTTTGAGATGAGAAGACACAGACTCAGAGAGCTTAAGCCACTCACTGGACAGGGTCACATTTGTGAGCAAAGCCCGAAGTTACCCTGGAGGGCCTCCATCTGTGGCGGCACCATGATCAGAAAGAGAAGCAGTACCAGGCACAACGTTTTTGAAAAGCCCAAAGCTGGCTGTTCTGGCTAGAGCGTGAAGCCACAGGAGGCCGTCTTCCCGCACACACACGCATGCACGTGCCTTGGACCAGTGGCGTCAGAACCTCCCAGGGAGCTTGGTCAAAGAGCAGCTCCTGTGGGACCTGTCAGAAGTAACTCAAGGGACAATAGGAGTCTCAGAGGTGTCAGGAGGGGTGTGGCAGAGCTGAGTGCTGCAGGTCACAGAAGCAGGAAACACAGAGAGAGGACACAGGAAGAGGCCAGGGCATGACTCAGGCGGGCTTCAAGGACACACATTCAGTGGCCTCCTTCCCCAGAAGACCACTTCCCACCTCTCACTGCTTCCTAGTGAAGCCATCAGATTACAAACCCATTAAGGGATTGATCCATTCATCAGGTCAGAACCCCAGCAATTCCGTCCTGAACACACTCTCACAGACTCAGCCAGGGACAGCCTCTCGGTCCCCTAAGTGGCTCTTAATTCAATCAAGCTGATGAGACGGACCATCAGCTCCCCCCACCCCCACCCCAGTCTGCTCAGATGTTTGTAGCGGCCTGTCTGAGACCTGGATTGTAGTGACCATCCCACAGGGCACTCCTCCCTCGCCTTGAAGCTGGAGAACCTCGGGTGTGGAAGCACTGTGGGAGACAAGCTTGAGGAGCCTGTTGGGACTGTGCTGTAGGGGCCAGGGGTGCAGGTGGTGGAGGATTCCTGCAGTCGTCATGGCAACAGCTAGAGATTAGCCCATCATCAAAGCAGCTCCTTCTGATAAATATTTGGGTTGGACTAAAGATTTTATGATTCCTGATTTCTAATTTAATTTGGCCTGTGGTCCGTGAGCCTGCTCTATCTGAATTAGTCTTTTTTTTTTTAAAAAAACTCATGAAGGTTTGTTTTATGGCCTGCCATCTGCTTGGCTTCTAAAGAGAGTAAGTGTGTTTGGAGGTGTAGGGCAGTGTGCTCTGCAAACACCAACTAGATAGTGGAGCCCAATGGAGCTCTCCCATCTGTATCTTTTCTGACGGGGGGGGGGGGGGGGGAGTGGAGTGCCTGTATTGTTTTTTTAGCTAATAAGAGTACTGGACTCTTCAGCTAGGCGTATGAGTTTATTTATCTCCCTTTAGTTCTGTGCATTTTTCTGTCATGCATTTTGAAACTCTTATGAAACACATGCATGCATGATTTCTCACATCTCCCTGATAAGTTGGCCTCTAGTCACGATGACATCCCTTTTTGTCTCCTTGTCTCCACTTTATCTGACATGGATATTGCTACTCCGGTCTCCTTATAGTGTGTATGGCAGATACATACATATATATTTAAAGGTTTATTTAATGTGTATCACATGCATGCTTGGTGCCCCCAGAGGTCAGAAGAAGGCATCAGATCCCCTGGAACTGGAGTTATGGATGGTTGTAAGCAATTATATAGGTGTTGAGAACTGAACCTGGATCCTGCAAAATTCTCGGATGCTCTTAACCACTGAGCCATCTCTTCAGGCCCCAAAAGAGAAGCTGGAAAGATGGACTCTGATGTGGGTCTCAGGAACCTAACTCTTGGAGTTTGGGTTTTCAACTGTAGCCTTTAATGTCTGACTATCTATCCAGCCCTGGTGCCTTTCTATAACCATTCACCTTTAGCCTGTGTCTTTATATTTAAAATACATCTTTGCAGACAATATCCTGACAGCTTCCCTTTCGGGGTTTATTTTGTGCATGTATGCCCATGTAGGGGCATGCATGTGTCACGGCGCATGTGTGGAGAGGTCAGAGGCCGTCTTGCAGGAGCTGATTCTCTCCTTCCACCACTCAGGTTTGAACTCAGGCCCTCATCCTTGGCGGCAAGCGTCTTTACCCACTGAGGCACCCCGCAGGCCTTTTTCACTGACAGGCGACTCATATGCCATAAAAACACATTCTTTCCTCACCATTTTTGTAACGTGTGGACTAGAACTCAGAGCCTTTCAGATGCTAGGTGAGCACCTGGCCACATGCCCAGACCTAAAGTCACCCTCTTAAGGTAGAGTCCGAGGTTTTCAGCACACCACAGAGGGGCACCACCATCCCTCCGACTTACTGCGATTCATCCTGTCCATTTGTCTTCAGGCTTCTGTCTTCTCTCCTTCCCAAACCGTTGTTAAGGCCACTCTGCACTTTTTTAAAATAAGATATTGTTCAGTTCTGGTTTCCAATATTTCTATTTACCAGACACTACTGAGATTTCTTTCTTTCTTTTTTCGAGACAGGGTTTCTCTGTGTAATTTTGGTCCCTGTCCTGGAACTCACTTGGTAGCCCAGGCTGGCCTCGAACTCACAGAGATCCGCCTGCCTCTGCCTCTCGAGTACTGGGATTAAAGGTGTGCACCACCACCGCCCGGCTTTGAGATTTCTTTACTCGCTGCACTTTGTGCGTGTGTAAAGGGGCACAGGTGCCAGGGCACGAGTGTGGAGGTCAGAGGACATGCAGGAGTCAGTGCTCTCCTTCCTCCAGGTGGGTCCCGGGGATTGAACTCAGATCCCCAAGCTTAGCAACAAGCATCTTTATCTGCTGAGTCATCTCACCTACCCTCATTTATTCATTATGAACATATTTTCTTTTACTTCCTTGAACACAATTTGACAGCTGATTCAAAAGTGTTGTGTGTTAAGTCCAACATTCTGGTCACACTGGGGTCACAGTATCCTGAATATTATGAATGCCGCATTGAAGTGACTCTGGATTGTGTTAACACCTCCAAGGGGTGTAGATTACTTTTTGTTCTTTTGGGGGGTTGTTGTTTGTTCGTTTGTTTGATGTAACAAAGTCTCCCGCTGTAGCCCAGGCTAACCTGGAACTGATCGTGTAGCTAAGGTTGGCCTCAAACTGGCAGCTGTCCTATCTCTGCCTCCCGACTGCCACCGTGCTCGACTTCCTGGGGTGTTTTTGCGTTAACTTGGCTAAACTCCACTCTCTGACGTCTCCACTCAGTCTTTATTTCATCTAGGCTTGGAGGCTGCCTCACGCATGCAGTGTGTATGTGAAGGCATCCAGGGGTAGGGCTGAGTTCACACAGAGACCTGGGCCTCCTCCACAGAGTGTTCCCATCTCAGATTTGCCCCCACCTTTCCAGTCACTGGGATCACCCCAAACTGTCCTCTGGTTATTCTGGCAAAGTGACACGGCCTCTAGGCTTCAGCCACCCCACAGAGTGCAGGTTGGAATCTGCCTTCCGGATAAAAGGCATTAAAAGTTCGGTTGCTGTTGACCCTCCCTCACCCCTCTGTGGTTCACTGCCCGGCACCTTGAGACAGCTCTTTTTTTTTTTTTTTTCCATTTTGGTCATTTTATTAATTGCTTTTCATTGCCATGACCAAAGTACCCAGCAGGACAACTTAAAGGGAAGAGTTGGCTCTTGGGCTCACGGTTGCAGAGGACTCAGTGTGTGGTTGCTGGTACCGTGTACTCGGGCAGAATTCATGGTGGAGGAATATATGGCAGAGAAGGCTTTTCATACACAGAAAATAGAAAGCAAATTGAGGGGAGGGGAAGGGACAGGAGGGGAGGGGAGGAGGGCTGGAGAGATGGCTCAGTGGTTAAGAGTGTGGCCTGCTCTTGCAGAGGTCCTGAGTTCAGTTCCCAGTCAGGTGACTCACAACTGCTGGTAACTCCAGTTCCAGGGGATCCTGGCTTCCAAAGGCACTGCACTCAGGTGTGTGTGCGCGCACGCGCGAATACATACACACACACACACACACACACATCTAATTTTAAATAAATAAATAAATATGAAAGCAGGGTCAGGGACATAATATCTCCAAGGACCCACCCCTTGACCCTTGACCTACTTCCTCCACCCAGGTCCTGCCTCCTGAAGTTTCCAGAACCTCTCAAAATATTGCACCCATCTGGAAACCAAGCAGTCAAAACCTGAGTCCATGTTGGACAGCTCATGGCAAGCAGTCAGAGTGTCATAGACATGTCAGTAATAGTTGTTAAATCCCTAGAATCAGAGTGAAAAGTGATCAGACATGTGAACAGAAGAGCGCAAGGTGGGGAGCCAGAGGGTGACATGCTAAGCCAAGACAGAGGCAGGGAAAGCTTGGGAAGGGTTTGCGGTGCCGTGATGACTGCCCCAGACTTGTACCACAGGATATTTGCTGTATGAGCCCCACAAAAGAGCAATTTATAAAATAAAGCCACATATTCCACCCACTTCATGCAGACATCCCTGTCCCCACCAGGCCAGGCCCCTCCCCCATCAACCAGCGCAGGGCCTTAAACCTTGGCTCATGTGTCCAGGAAAGAGAAAGCATGGCCGAAAAAGTCAAAAAAAAGGAGTCCTGCTCCTTTAAGGGAAGGCGTTAACCACAGAGGACAAGTTAAGTTTGGGTCTCCAAGGTGAGGAAAGTTAGAAGTTATAAAGAGAATTTGAGGACAGGAAGCAGTGTTAAGGGTGGGGTCTGGGAACATGTAGTGTGGGAGTGCCTGCCTGGTGCCACCCAGAAGGGGTTTGTTTTGTCCATCAGAAACCCTTCAGAGACACGCATCAGTGACCGTAGAGGCCACAGGTCCAGACAAGATCATTAAGTGACCAGACAGAGATAAAGATGGGTGAAGAGTTCATCCTGTGTGGCACAGAGGGGCCGACACAGGTGACCTAGCCACAGAGTGACAGGAGCCCCCCAAGGGCGGCACCAGGCAGGCAAGCTGGGGGGATCCAAGGTAGGGGAGCTAGAGAAACCTGGGGCACCACAAGTGGTTACAGCAGCAGGACAGCAGACGGAAATGAACCCCAGCTTACTCAAGTCAGGGGTTCACCAGCGGCCCAGGGCCCTGCATGCCCAGAGCTTTGGGGGGGCGCTGTAGATGGGGTTTGACTAGGATGTCGTTGCCTTGTGGATACGGGCCAAGCAGCTGAGGCTCTGGAGTAGCTTTTAGAAAGATCACGGTGGCCGGGCGGTGGTGGCGCACGCCTTTAATCCCAGCACTCGGGAGGCAGAGGCAGGCGGATCTCTGTGAGTTCGAGGCCAGCCTGGGCTACCAAGTGAGTTCCAGGAAAAGGCGCAAAGCTACACAGAGAAACCCTGCCTTGAAAAACCAAAAAAAAAAAAAAAAAAAAAAGATCACGGTGGCACCAAGATGAATGTGACAGTGAACAGGGGCCACGGCAGAGGTGAGTGACCAGCCAGGGGCCACGGCAGAGCCCAGGCTGGGGAGAGCAGGGCAGGAGGGGGGGGGGAGGAACAGAGAGTGGGGGCGGGGTTGATGATGGAGCGGGCAGGGGCGGGGCAGGGATGGCGGTGGCAATCATGCTGTCACCGCAGCAGCTGGTATCTGTAGGCGCCG
Source organism: Peromyscus californicus insignis (assembly GCF_007827085.1). Lineage (NCBI taxonomy): Eukaryota > Metazoa > Chordata > Mammalia > Rodentia > Cricetidae > Peromyscus > Peromyscus californicus. Next base: position 18,697,970 of record NW_026294573.1, on the reverse strand, counting down.
CAATATGACAGACCAGGTTCTCTGAGAAATGATAAAAGAAGATGGAGCAGAGTGAAAGGCCACCAGCTGAGCTGCCCGGTCAGGCAGGCTGAGGGGGGGTCATCTTAGTCAGTGTGGTGAAGAGGCGTGTTTTGTACATGTGTATGGGTGTGTGTGTGTGTGTGTGTGTGTGTGTGTGTGTGTGTGTGTGAGTCACACTGGGTCCTCTGTCCATTTCAGCACCTTGAAGGCAAACAGAGAGAATATGAGTTCCTGGGTCTGACCCCCGACACACAGTTCCTCGGGTACATCACAATTCTGGCTCCAATGTGGTCCAAGGAGAGCGCCCCCTATGTGTGCCAAGTGAGGACGCTGCCTGGTGAGTTCAACTGAGGTCGTCGGGGGAGGATTCCTGGGTGCCCAGCTTAACCTCATTCCTTCCTCCCTGTAACCAAGGGGATGCTCAGCATGCCTCTGAGAACCCTTAGAGACTGGTGGTGTCGTATTAAGATTGATCTTTGTTTATCCATAGCTGAGTTGTCTAATGGGTTCACTTAGTGAATGTTTAATCACCGCCCTCAGCCAACGCCTGAATTTCTTTCCTCTGGCCAGCTTTGTGTAAACTCTGGCAAAGCAAACATATGCATTATCAACTCAAGGAGCATATACTAGGGGAGGAGGTGTGCAGGGGTGGGACAGAGAGGATAAAATAATCCTCAATACCTTCAAAGCCAATGAACCACAATGGTGATAATGATAGCTCAAATGTCTGCTAAGCGGACCAGGGACTAGTCACTATGAACCATGACTCCCGCACAGTCTTGGGGGGCGGGGGAGGGGTACTTCAATCACCCTCATTCTACAGAAGAGGAAACTCAGGTTCAGAGTGGTTACATAATTTACCCAAGGTCACACAAGAATGATGGAATGAGGCCCAATTCCAGAGACTCTGTTCTAAGCACTGTTACTGTTACTGTACAGATAGTTTTGAGTCATCTACTTGGGGAGATAGTGGCATGGCCCCTTCCTCTAGCACATTTTGGGGACTCGGGCTATGGCTCAGTAGCAGAGTGCAGGCAAGGTTTGGGGTTCCGTCCCCAACTACGGGAAGTAAACTATGAAAAGCTGCGGAGCACCTGCTCTTTGGGTAGGCTCATGTTCCCAAGCAAGTTAGAAGAGTCGTGATACTAGTCGTGATGTCCAGCTAGAGCAGGACAGTGATGTCAGTCGGTGGGGATGTCTGTGAGCGTGGGGGTCCACCCGAACTGTCGTGTTCAGGTGACTTCTGCCAACGGTAGTCTCCCTCAGAACTCAGTTTGAGAACTGCACAGCAGTACATGGCACTGCTTGAAAAATGGTCCCTGTCCTCAGCTTTGTCTGGAAACTCAGCCCATCAGAACCTGCACGAGACTAGCTTCTCTGCCTGAATCCCAGAGCATTATCCGGCAGGAGACGCAGCTGGAGGGCAGCCAGCCCTGGCCGACATGACAGGGCATGCCCTTCCTTCGTGAGGGCACTAGAATAGAACCTGGCAAGCAGGAGGCTCGGAACAGAAACCACTTTGCGGGTGCCAAGCTGGGGCGTGTATAATGTGATCTTTGACCTTCACCCCAACCTCATGGGATATGTGTCACCTGTCCCCAGGCACCCCACCCCACCCTCCTTCTGGACAGCGGACGGGCCACTCTGTAGCTCGAGTTTTCCTACCTGGCCTACAGTCAGGACAAATCTCTGTCACCCGCCAGTCCCACAGCTGCTCAGACCCGACCAAGTAAACACAGACACTTATATTGGTTTCAAACTGTATGGCCGTGGCAGGCTTCTTGCTAACTGTTCTTACAGCTTAAATTAATCCATTTCCATTAATCTATACCTTGCCACATGGCTCGTGGCTTACCGGCATCTTCACATGCTGTTTGTCA